>NC_081375.1:39793618-40102160 GCF_030684315.1 Stegostoma tigrinum
ATATTGTGCACAGTAGTCCATACGTGATCTCACATGCACTCTCTGTAAATGAAACATAAACTCTCTACTTATGTGTTCAATTACCGTAGCCGTAAACAATACCATTCTATTAGCTTTGCTAATTATTTGTTGTACCTGCATACTAGCCATTTGTGATTGATGCACTTGGACTCCCAAAACCTTACGCATCTCTGCGTTCTGCAAACTCTTACAATGTAGATAGTGTGCTTCTGTTTTGCTCTTCCTGATGAAAGCAAACAATTCACACATTACATTCCATTTGTCATATGCTTTCCCACTTACTTAATCTATCTGTGTACCCTTTGATACCATTTTCAGAGCTTTTTTTATTAGCTATCTATCTTTGTGTCACCAATGTGCCTCTTTATCCAAGTAATTCAGCTAAATTGTAAGATGTTGCAGCCTTAGCGCCAATTCCAACGGCACACTACTCATTATATCTTGCCAAACAGCCAACAATACATTTATTCCTGCTGTCTGTTTCCTGTTGACTGACCAATCTTCTCTCCATGCCACTGTTACCCTTACATCATAAGCATTTATTTCTCATGATAACCTTTCATGTAGTATCTTACAAAAAGCCTTCTGAAAATTTAAGTGTTGTACATAAAGCAGTCGCCCTTATCCACAGCACCTCTCGCTTTTTTCAATAACAGAATTTGGGCATTACCTTTCCAATCTACTGGAACCTTCCCCATTTCGAGGGAATTTTGAAAATTGAAACCAATCAATCAAGTATCTTATCAGTACTTTCTTTCAAGACCCGAAGATGATGTCAATCAGGACCTAAGCACTTGTCAGCATGCAGCTCCAGCAATTGTTCTGTTCTTCTTCCCTGGTGATTATGGATTTCTTTTATTCTTCCCTCCATTCCATTTCCTGTATTTCCTGTAGCTATTTCTGTAATGTTACTTATATCATCCAGAGAGATGACCGATGCAAATGGCTATTTAATTTATCAGGCATCTCCTTATTTTCCATTATTCATCTCTCAGGCTCACCTACTATAAGATCAATTTCACTTTGTTAACTCTTTTCATATTCTGCAAACATATAGGAATGCTTTCTAGCTGTTTCATTCATATTTCTAGCTGGCTCTTTCTCATACTCAGTTATTAACTTTAGTCATGCTCTACTGTTTATTGAATTTTGTCCAATCTTCTGACCCACCAGCCATCTTTGGGCAATTATATTTAAAAAAAACTATTTTCTAATCAATCAGTTCAGAGATGTTATTACACACTTGTGGAACAGAAGGGGCTTGTACAATTAAATAGTTTGTCTTGAGGCTATCCTTAACTTTTTCAGTTAACCGTGGATGGTGGATCCCCCGCTTTTTTCTCATTCTAATCTACCAATTCTATGTATTCTAAAATACCTGCTTAAATGTCTACTACTGTATCTCTACTAACTGATCCTATAAAATAATTTGCCAATTCATTATTGTTAATTGTCTTTTCATCCCCTCATAATTTTCTCCATTTAATTTTAAAATAACAGTCCTGGACCCACCCCTCTCTCCTTCAAACTGAGTATAAAATGTGGCTGCTACTCATAGATCAGGCCCTGAGTTGCTGTATTGTCATAACTAATATGGAGATCGTCAGAGCAAGCAGCAAGCTGAATTCAAAAGGTACCTGCTCTGATGATGGCTCAGTGGCTAGCACTGCTGCCTCATAGTGCTAGGGACCTGGGTTGGATTCCAACTTCAGGCCACTGTTTGTGTGGAGTTTGCACATTCTTCTGGTGTCTGCCTAGATTTCTTTCGTGTGCTTCGGTTTTCTCCCACAGTCAGGATGTGCAGGTTAGGTGGATTGGCCGTGCTGAATTTCCCAGTGTGTGCAGGTTAGGTGGATTGGTCATGGGAAATCTAGGGTCACAGGGATGGGGTGAGTCTGGGTGGCATGATCTTCAAAGGGTCATTGCGGACGTGATGGGCCAAACGGCCTGCTTCCATACTGTAATTCTATGATTTCCATCTTGATATCTAAGTTGTTAAGCACATTTGGTAACATAATAACACAAGAAGCTGAATATTAACAGGCAAGTTGAACCAACAGTAAGGTTTTTTAACGAGCAATAACCCCCTTCCCTTGGCAATTTGCCACTTCCTAGTAAGAAACTTGTCACACCAATTTACAAAAGCATAAAAGATAGGGCAATATATTCCTGACATTGTGATAAGCTTCTCTGGACTTTGTGCCCACATTACTCAGACCCCAATAAAATTTTTCCCTCTGCCTTCTTTGATATAAGACCATTACTTTGCATGTAGCACTGATCAGCAGACATGAATTTTTGTTAGGGAATAAAGTGACAACAGATTTATAAATCAGCAAGGTATAAATGCACAATAACTTTAGTGTATTAAAACTATTTTTAAAAACTACTAGAGAAGAATTTGACTTTAAATAGGCCACCGTAACTGAAGAAAGAAAATGCTATATCTAGAAAACATGTGTGAGGTAGAAATGCCTCCTTATCCTAGAGGAATATTTCGATCAGTTTCAAAGAATGTTACAATATTTATATTTTTAAAATTTGTCAAATCCTTTCACCACTTGCACCAAGTTTATGGTGGTTTTCATCTTTACTGTTGACAATTTATTAAATCTCTCATCAGTTTTTACGTTTCTGTTACAGAATGTTCTCTCCTTTGATTTGAACTGTAACATGATTCATTTGTAGATCTGAAGTATTATAGATCTGAAGAAAACAATTCAATACATGCAGCAACTATGCTCAAAGTCAAATGTGACGGTGTGTCAAAAATTCAAGTCTGCTGTGCTCTGGAGTTCCCTCCTTAAACCTTCCCACCTCTCTACCTCACTTTCTTCTTTCACAAAACTCTTTTAAAACTCATCTCATTAACCAAACTTTCAAACCATTGCCCAAATAGATTTTTATGTGGCTTAGTATGATTTTTATTTTATGCTACTCCTGTGATGTGGTTTGGAATGTTTGATTATGTTAAAAGTGCTACAAAGACACAAATTGCTGCACAAAAGCTGACATTTCGGGCCTAGACCCTTCATCAGAGAGTGAAGAGTCTGATGAAGGGTCTAGGCCCGAAACGTCAGCTTTTGTGCTCCTGAGATGCTGCTTGGCCTGCTGTGTTCATCCAGCCTCACATTTTATTATCTTGGAATTCTCCAGCATGTGCAGTTCCCATTATCTCTGACACAAATTGCTGCGTTTTGTCCATTTGGTGAGATTAGTCCTCAAAGGACACACGAGATGGAAAGGTTGATGAGGGAGTGGGAATAGATAAACAGAGCCAACATCAAGTGCCTCCGTGAAACTGTTGGACGATGCCAAGAGAAGTACAAAAGAAAACTGCAGACTGGTCAAGCACAGAGTTTAGTCAAGGACTGCAACTAGAGAGCTGGAAGGCTAAGCAGTAACTTAAGCAAAGAACTGTGGATGCTGTAAATATGAATCAAAAACAGCAAGTGCTTGAGAAACTCAGCAGGTCTGACAGCACCGTTGGGGAGAGAAATACAGTGAACATTTTGAGTCTGGTGACCCTTCATTGTGGAAGGCTGAGCCATGTTGATTGATTGAGATGGGGAATTGATATAGAGGCTTTGAGAGAGGGGAAGTGAAACAAGGCTTGACAAAGGGAGCATAGAGTAAGGAGAAAAGTAGTTAAAAAGAAGGCACAAAAGTGGAGATAGATTGTTAGGCTCAGGTCTAGAAAAGCAACAAAAATGTGGTTGCAAATGGATTAAGGAGGAGTTCAAGTTGCTTAGTTACATAAGAATGAAGATGCATGAAATTTGATATGGGTATTGCTAAAAAAGACACATTTTGTGGAAGATTTTTGCAAGACTGTCAATAAAGGACAGTAACAACATTTTTACCAGAGATATTATTCAGTATTCCAAAATGGTCACAGGTGCATATGCAGATAAGCCAGTGTTGTAATCTCACACTGAAACATCCTTCTTTGTCAGAATGCATTTGCACACGTGTGAATTCTATCGACCGTCTGTTTGCAGGGGGCAGCTTTCCTTCTATTAAAAAGAGAGCCTCCTGCAGCCAATGGCACAGACAACCCATTATGTTCCACATAGTATTTTTAAACACAGACAGCAGAAATCCTTCAATCTGGTCGGAACATTCAGAGAAGACAATGCGTGGTGTGAAGCTGGTCCCTTTCAAGCCTGGATCTATAGAAATTAGACAAGAGTCTCAGTAAAATCAGGGAGTTAATTCCTGGCACAAACCCATTGTCCTAAGAATTTATTTTAAAGTTCTATATTTTGCATTGAACTGTTTTTGATGATCATCACAACCAGAGATGAAATGTCTGTTGCTTTCAGTGAGAAGACAATGATCATAACTTGGACTGCATTGTGATTATTTGGGCAGCACCATTTTTGCCAGCACCAGGCAGTTGCCATTCCACTGCTAAGCTGTGTTTTGCATGTGTGCCACACCATCGTTGCACTACCCAGTGGTGGCATTCATAATAAATACAATCCAACTACACTGTATCAGTGGAGTGTGCTGTGTGTTTGGACTCTGACTGGTAGGGACATTGCTGAGGAGAATACACCAATTAATAATGATTGACTGTTAACTGCCAGGGTTTGCTTAGATTTCATGTTGACTAATTGTCCTGAGAAATGAACCGGTGAATGGCTGTCATCTATTTTGTTGACTTGAAGCAGGCAGAATGCATGTAAATAGTATCTTTATTTGTAAAGATCAGGGCCTTGTATGAGTGCACCATACTGCAAGACTGAATGACAAGCTCAAGTCGATTGGCAGGCTCAGAGTTGGTCATCTGTATAATATTGTCCAACTGCAAAACAGTAAATTAAGTTGGACACTGAGTTGGGAGTTTTGTAAGCATGGCCTGGTTGGCTAATGTTAATACTTTACTTGGTTCAAACAGTTAAAGACATGTTCTGTGTATGTGGCATTATACTGGCACTTAAATTGCAAATGAAATACAGAAGCTGTTTGAAGAAAAGTATTGGATGATGCAATGGTGGAGCTGTTATGTAGAAATTAAGATCTACGAGTTGCACAGAGTCACTTGTAGGATACAAAAGTGAATTTGGAGGTCACTATAAAATCCAGATGTAGCAGAGGTTTGCGATGCAGCCCAAATAGGTGACCCTGGCTAATATCAAGTTGAAGTGGTAAAGCCAGGAGAACCACTGGCTGATCACAGGCTAAGCATATCTCTCAATCGGGGGGAGGAGATGGCCTAGCGGTAGTAGCACTAATAATCCAGAGACCCTGGTAATGTCTTGGAGACCCAGGTTTGAATTCCGCCATAGCAGATGGCAGAATTTAAATTCAATGTAAAAATAACCTGTAATTAAGAGTCTAATGCCTCGAATGTTGGAAAAAACCCATCTGGTTCACTAATGTCCTATAGGGAAGGAAACTGCCATCTTTACCCGGTCTGGCCTACGTGTGACTCCAGATCCCCAACAATGTGGTTGACTCTTAAACTGCCCTCTGGGCAATTAAGGGCAGTCAGGTGTATAAAATATTTGTTGTTATATTAGAATGAAACATGGCTCAGAATATGGAACAGTACAAATGCAGAGCTAGATTCATACAGCTCAGTAGGTTAAACAAAGTCAATAACAAAAGAGATCAGTTTCTGCAGATGTGAATACAATTGTTTTTCACGTTAGTACATTTAAAGAAGCTGATCAGCTGCATAGCTTAGCCTTCTCAAGCTACAGCAAGTATTTGACAAAAAAAACCATCAGCAAATGAATACAAATCTTTGTTGTGCAGGGCAGTTATTGCTACCAATATTCCAGGACTTCTCTAAGGCAGGGAATGTATATAAGTGGCATATTAAGGTGCTAGAGAAATTCCATTGACATTGCCTCGATTAAAATCTCAATGGAAGACCATTGAACAAACATTCATAAACGTCTTGAAGCCAGGTCCATAATTATTCAGGCAACCAACCCGAAAAACCAGCTCCAATGGATTAGATGCTCTATCAGAATGGTTGAAAAGCATTTCCCATACCGCATGCTGTGTTCTCAATTCTTAAATGCCAGCATTCCAGACGATAGCGGACAAGATACTTCAAAGACATCCTGAAGCCCTCCCTTGAAATGCAGCAGTACCAATATTAATGACTGAGCTTGTTGCCAATTATTCAAAATGGCAACAACGTATCCTTCAAACTGCACCACCTTCTGAGTCCGGAAGCTTTAATCATGAGGCAAAGCTGGAGAGGTGAATGAGCCGTATGAATCTAGCTCTGCATTTGTGTTGTCCCATATTCTGAGCCATGTTTCAGGAAAGACTGGAAGAGAATCTCACACTCTGGATGCCACTGCCTGTTCAGATGTTCGGCCCTTTGTGTCCAACCATCTGTGGATCAAGAATTAGCCTGTTCAGTCTTATGAAGTAGCCCTCCACTCTGAGTAGGAATTTTCCAGAATCAAGTGTCAGCTGCCACTAGCACAGGATTTCATATCTCATACCATGAGCTAAAAAGGCACACCAGTGTCAATCCAATAATTCTTGGAAAATGAATGCCTTGGATGTACTGGCGCTCCATTTTGAGACCTACAAGGTAAAACAGACTGGTATGTGTTCTTCGCAAGTTTTGCTGTTTTTCCCCTGAAGTTGCTTGATAAAAGTACTGGGGATTTTATTTTGTGCTGCTCCTGATTGACTATCTACTAGATCTAATGGACAGAAAACTTAAGCAGGATGCCTCTACATTCCTGGCACGTATCTTTGATGGAGTGGGGGCTTGGGACCTAGTACAATTTATCTCAAGGAGTGTATCAATGCAGGTTGCAGATTGGTAAAACATGCCACCGCATATTATATTGACAGTGAACATGAAAACAGACAACGAGGCAGATATGTGCAGAAGATATTGCACTTTATCTGACCAGATTGGGTCATAATTTTATAAAGATTAAGAATAAAACCTATTGCTCCCTCTTTTTAAACATTGAAATGTTTCAGGGTGACTTGTGACTCATGCTGTGCCTAAATCTGTCCTGCAACACATCAAAGCCTTGACCAATTACTTTCTCTCCCCCTTATACATCACCAGTACCGAGAAGCACTCAACGTACTGTGCAAAAAAAGTCTAACAGTTAACGCATGTCTACCTGCCATATGAGGTCTTCCAGTTACAGTGCAGCTGGAGGACTGACAAATGTTTTAATGGTAAATTTGGTTAACCACTTAATGTTTTGATGTTACTGCAAAGATTTACACATCAAATTGTCCTGGACTCATCAAAATGCTTGAGTATTTATTATCTCAATACTTTCAACCTCTACTCTGGCATGGCTTTAAACAAAATGTGGTTTCTAATTTACTGATATTGGTCATTGGTGAAATACATTTAATGTTTATTTTGGTGTCTGTCTCTACTTGACTGGCTGACTTTGGTTCAATAACACTTTCTTTCCTCCAGTTTCCAAACAGATGAATAGGATTTTGTTAAAAGGAACTCTTCAAAGTACATCACTGGGGCTGTCATGAAAAGGTTTGTTTTTTAAACATCAGTTTTCTCATTTACACCAGCTTTATTATTTCGTCTAATGGCAACTCAAAAAGAAGCTTCCAGAAAACAGTAACATTTTGGGCCCTTATCATTAGTCAACTTCAGAGCTGCAGGCGGCCTTCATCATCATTATTTGACCCACCCTGTGCTTATTTTCTGAAACTAAACTTGATTTTGTCATCACATATCATCTCGGAGGAAGAACAACTTCAGCTTTCTTGACACAACTGACTGTGGATTGGTTGACAAAACATTCAGTTGTTTATTGAACTTTTGTTGAGTGCCTGAAATGAAATGTCTGGTTCAATGATACCAACATGAAAGTATCATTTCCAACTGATACTGCTTCGTACCTTTCATTCGAAATTTCCCCATTTTGAAGGTGTCAAGTTGACAGCTAGGCATCTGATCTACTGCTGCTTTCTATATCTGAATGCTGTACCAGAAATGTGCTATTTCCCAAATTGCTAAAGGTTCCTGCAAAGATATTTGGTCCATGCCTGAATCAAGCATTATCATTTTTGTATATGGTAAAGTCAGTTTTAGAACTCTTTTACAATATTTAATCGTGAATGATCACACATCACTGTACACATTTTTTGAAGAAGCATTAATGTTATATATTTTCCCCTGACTAAACAGTCATTATTCTAGCATAGATAGGAGCGATGTACATGGATCCTACAGAATCCCCATTGTAGCAAAATCTGAAGGAATTGCCCCAGAAATTAAATGTTCCTCTGGGCAATTCCCCTGTGGTTGCAACCCTCCAAAAGTCCAATTATCTGCTTCCTCGTGGGTGAGAAAAGTCATTGGTTTCCTGAGTGTCTAGGCTTAGAACTGATAATGGCAGTAGACTTGTTGGGAATTTTTTTTATGTGAGTCTTTACTGACCAAAATTTGGGGGGAGGCCAGATGGTGGGATTTGAATCCAATAAAAATCTGGAATTAAGAGTACAATGATGACAATCGTCAAAAAAACCCATCCGATTCACTAAACTCTCCTAAACAAGGAAATGGTCATACTTACCTGGTCTGGTCTACATTTGACTCGACACCAGCAATATAGTTGACTCCTCAGTGCCTTCTGAAATAACCTAGCAAGCCACTCAGTTGTAACAGTTACTAGAAAGTCTCAAAATCTCATTTTTGGATAGACCACCTGGCATTAACTGGGCCATTGGAAATGACAGTGGCAAACAAAACCCTGTAAAACTTCCAAAGTCCTCCTTATGAACATCTTCAGGCTAGTGCCAAAGCTTTGAGAGCTATCTCACAGACAAGTCAAGCAATAGCCTGACATAATCATGCTCATGAAATCACACTCTACAGATAAAGTGCCATTCACCCCTGCCACCATCAGCAAAGGGGGAAGCACAGTGATTTACAGTTGGGAGGAAGCTGACCTGGGAGTCCCCAGCATTGAATCCAGATGCCATGAAGTCTTATGTCTGCAAGTCAAAAATGGCAAAAAAGCCTTGTTGGTTACAATATACCACTACCGAGTCAATCCCTGATGAATTAGGTTGCCTCCTTGTTGAAAAAACACTCAGAGGAAGCACTGAGCAAGGCAAAAGTGTAGAACGCCTCTTAGATGGGGAATTTCAATGTCCACCACCAAAAGTGGCTCAGCAATAGCACCTTCCCCTGCAACCGCAGCAAGTGCTGCACTTGCCCCCACACCTCCTCCCTCACACCCATCCCAGGCCCCAAAATGACTTTCCATATTAAGCAGAGGTTCACCTGCACATCTGCCAATGTGGTATACTGTATCCATTGTAACCGGTGTGGCTTCCTCTACATTGGGGAAACCAAGCGGAGGCTTGGGGACCGCTTTGCAGAACACCTCCCCTCGGTTCGCAACAAACAACTGCACCTCCCAGTCGTGAACCATTTCAACTCCCCCTCCCATTCTTTAGATGACATATCCATCATGGGCCCCCTGCAGTGCCACAATGATGCCACCCGAAGGTTGCAGGAACAGCAACTCATATTCCGCTTAGGAACCCTGCAGCCCAATGGTATCAATGTGGACTTCACCAGCTTCAAAATCTCCCCTTCCCCCACCGCATCCCAAAACCAGCCCAGTTCGTCCCCTCCCCCCACTGCATCCCAAAACCAGTCCAGCCTGTCTCTGCCTCCCTAACCTGTTCTTCCTCTCACCCATCCCTTCCTCCCACCCCAAGCCGCACCTCCATTTCCTACCTACTAACCTCATCCTACCTCCTTGACCTGTCCGTCTTCCCTGGACTGACCTATCCCCTCCCTACCTCCCCACCTATACTCTACTCTCCACCTATCTTCTTTTCTCTCCATCTTCGGTCCGCCTCCCCCTCTCTCCCTATTTATTCCAGAACCCTCACCCCATCCCCGTCTCTGATGAAGGGTCTAGGCCCGAAACGTCAGCTTTTGTGCTCCTGAGATGCTGCTTGGCCTGCTGTGTTCATCCAGTTTCACACTTTATTATCTTGGATTTTCCAGCATCTGCAGTTCCCATTATCACTCAGCAATAGCATTGCCGACTGAGACAGTCAAGTCTAAAAAGACTTAACTGCTAGACAGGGTCTGCAGCAGGTGGTGACGAAACCAACAAGAGAAACATAACTGACCTCTGTTGGCTGCAGATGCATCTGTCCATGACAGTATTAGTAAGAGTGACCAACACACAGTCCCTGTGGAGATGAAGCCCACCTTTACATTGATAATCCCTTACATCATGTTTTGTGGAACTATCAATGTACTAAGTGTGACAGACTTCAAACAGATCAAGTAGTTCAAGACTGGGCATCTAATGGGATCAGAAATCACACAACACCAAGTTATGGGGTGAATTTGTATTTGTAGATACATTCCATTTTGTTCAAAAAGCACACAATTCATAGGCAGTCAGTCAATGCGGAATTTTATAAATTCCTACTTTGGAAATAAAACCAACATAAAATCTTTGGGGTGGCACAGTGGCTCAGTGGTTAGCACTGCAGCCTCACAGCACCAGGGACCCAGGTTCAATTCCAGCCTTTGGCGACTGTCTGTGTGGGGTTTTTACATTCTCCCCGTGTCTGCATGGGTTTCCTTTCACAGTCCAAAGATGTGCAAGCTAGGTGGATTGGCCATGCTAAATTGCCTGTAGGGTTCAGGGGTGTGTGGATTATAGGGGGATGGGTCTGGGTGGGATGCTCCAAGGGGCGGTGTGGACTTGTTGGGCCAAAGGGCTGTTTCCACACTGTAGGGAATCTAATCTTTAGTTCTCTCAGAACAATGAATTGAAAGAAATTCAGGGATTTACATATACATATTAATCAATTAAAACCTCTAACTGATTAAAGATTTAACAGTTCTTAGGTTTGCTTAATACATCCTCATCAGGCGTGTGACCCTTTGATCTTTTACTGATAAATTCTGTGTTCTGTGTACTTCATTCCCACTGCACCTGACGAAGGAGCTATGCTGCAACAGCTTGTGTTTTCACATAAACCTGCTTGACTTTAACCTGGTGTCATGTGATTTCTGACCTTGTCGACCCCACTCCAACACCAGCACCTCCATATCATGGCATCCATGAGGTGCCCCAGGCCATCTAGAATGCCACAATCACACTCCAACACAACCTGATGACTCATGGCTCAGAATTTCCTCTGCTCTGCCATCATGATCAAGCCAGGAGATCTATTCTAGTTCAATGAAGAATGTAGAAGGGTATGCTAGCAGCAGGAGCAGACTCCTGAAAAATGAGGTGTCAATCGAGTGAGGCCACAAAACAGGACTACTTGCATGCCAAACAGCAAAAGCAGTAAGCGATAGACAGCTAAGTGATTCAACAACCAACAAATAAGACCTGAGCTCTGCAGTTCTCAATGATGGGGGAGTACAGCACATCAAAACCAAAAATAAGGCTCTACTATTTGCAACAACCTTCAACTAGAAGAGCCAGTTGCAAGTGACCCTAACCGACCCTTTACGCTTTTAAAACTTTCCTCATTTAAATCCATGGTTTAAGACTGATGTAGTGAACCAGGTATTTGACAGAGGAAGTGATGAGAGATGGGACAATGAGATTTACATAGTTGAGGAATTTGGTGAAATGAAATTAGGCTGTATAGAAATAATACTTCAAGTCCAAATTCCTTGTAAATAACTATTACAATAATGTGAAAGTGAAAAGCAAATTATATACACATAAATCCCTACATTCAAGGATACCTGAGGATGAACTTTGACAGACCTTTCCATGGATAACCATGTCAGCTGAAAGTGAGAGATAACGTGGGAATATCTCTTCCCGCACTGCAGTGGATGAACATTGAGAGTCCATTAACTATCCATTAGAGTTCCTGGATGTTGGTGAGGTGAGTTTTGACAGGGTGTAAGATGAAGGATGGATCATGGGAAACCAATAGATTTTTGAAAAAATATATTTGGATTTCCAAAAGCCATTTAATAAGATTCCACACATGGGACTACTTGTAAAATAACAGCCCATGGTGCTGAGGGCAGCATGTTAGTGTGGATGGAGGATTGGCTAACTAATGGGAGACAGAGAATTCGGACTAAGAGGGTATTTTCAGGTTGGCGGCCTGTCACTAGTGGAGTATCACAAAGATCAGTGCTGTGGCCACAATTATTTACATCAGTCACTTGGATGAAGAAAGTGAATATATTTGTACAATTTTGTAATAACTGGCTGGGACAACACAAAGAGTCTGCAGAGGAATATAGATGTGTTATGCGAATGAAAGCTGAGAAAGACAGATTTTTAATCAGTAAGGGACTCTAGGGGTATGATGAAAAGCTTGGGAAGTTACCTTGAGGATTGTTAGAGCAGCCATGATCTCATTGAATGATGGAGCAGCCTCAATAGGTCAAATGTCCTACTTCTGTTCTTGCATCTTATGGTCTCACTGTGGTGTGGAAAATAACATGGAATAAAGGTTTACTTCAAAAAGTAGGCAGAAAGCGAACAAGTAAATGCAATATCCCTATTTGTAGTATAAGCATGCCGGGAACAGACCATGACAAAGAATAAAACAAACTCATCAAGTAAGCCACAAATTAGACACTAAATCAGCCAGACTAACTTCTTTTTCAGCAAGTACCTTAAATAGGATTTAGTGTGATTAACTAGAGACTAAAATCAGGATCAGCCAGAATTAAATTGTGTATGGCAGTATGGCGATAAATCTGCAGTCTGCCACAATTGTCAATCTGCCAGTGCTAATTTGTGCAGACCACAGGCATGCAAGTGTTATTAGTTTGAGGAGAATGGATGTGGAAATGCAGCTGATAAGGCTTCGGACACGATGTGACCTGGTTGCTAAAGAAACCCTATCCACAAGGAAGATGTGCCACATGTGGGTATACCTGCTTTGCAAAAACAGATCAGAAAAGCTTTTGCAAAATGTGTCTGGGTTTAATTTTTCTGCAATGAAGGCTTGACACCACCTTGGAGTTTTGATCCATAAGATCTTAAGCCCTAATGATCTGAAATGGGAGGCACATTGTTATACACAGCATCAAATTAGAGCACAACCCTTGGGAGAAATGCAATGACTTACACATGGCCATGGAGGGCAAGTCCTTGTAAATGTGTATGAAAGTGGCAAGAAGATGAATCCATTCAGGTTAAGTCAGGTTTTCATGTTGGAACTATTTTTATCAAGGATCTATTTTAATCCAAAAAAAAGGAATTCAAAGCATAACTAACAATTTCAAATTGAGTACTAAATAGTGCAGTGCATTAGTGTAACAGCCATTACCAGGAATAGACATACACATATTTATTTGAAAGGACACTAAGATGAGACCATGAAGATGTTTTACTGCTGAATGTAGTAGCAGAAAAAAAATGCATGAGTGTCAGGGACTGTGAAGTGCACAACAAAGCATAAGACGGCAGAATCAAAACAGTACAAATCAGTAAGGTTTGGATTATCATTGACAAATAATCCATAAAGCCGTTCAGAACAAAAATTTGCCAATGATATTTCTTGCTTGAACAAAAACATTAAATAATTTTGAAATGCCTCAATGGGAATAAAAATAAGAAACTCTAAAATATATTGTCATTTATTGCAAGGAACCTACAATGTCATTCATCCATTCTGTGCAGCAATGTTTGCAAGTCAACAACTGGACACACTAAATTTAAATACAATTTTTATGCACTTGGCTCAAAATGCCTCAAGTAGCAGCCAACAAAAGTAAGACAAATTTCATCCAGTGATAGAAATGATAATGTCACTGTCCACAGGTCTAATATTTCACACATGGTAAACACAAGTGTTATTTCATACACAATGCTTAATTCAGTAGAAGATGCAGCCTTCCAGAACTAAATGCAAAGTCACTCAGCCAGGAATATGAACCTGCAGAATAAACAGAAAAGAATTCTAAGCAATCTTCCACTCATTTGTAAACCTAACTAAATTCACTTATACTTTTGATACTGATCAGCTGTACATCCTCACCAGGGACCAGTTATTCAGTCTTACTCATTTCTCACAAGTGAGAAATCCTCTATAAAACAACAAACAACAAACAATCACTTCTTTGAGAACACACATTTACAAGCTACAATAGGCATGTGTTTCCAATGTAATTTGTTTTAGATTTACAAAATGATTTTTATTGTTTGTTGTTTGAAGCATCAGGTGATAGTAATCTACTGTTCATACCACTTAATATGATGAATATATTGAACTTTGTTTTTCAGTTATTTCTAACCTGTACACAATTATAGTGAGACTAAAACAAAAATAAGCAAATGGAATAATTCTGTATGTCATTATGAATATATTGGGTTTGAATTAAAAGTAGCAACTTAAGTTTTGAGTTTAAACAATGCTTTTACATTACTATTCATGTATCATTTAGACTATGACCTGAGGTACATTATTCATTACTACTGTCAGCAGCTGTTTACTTTGCAAATTTTGGATCAACTGACAAATTTAAGAACATAATGGGGTGTAGAAATAGTTCATACAGCCCATTCAGTCTGTTCTGTCATTTAATAAAATCTCTCCTCTACTTCAATAGCAATTCCAATTTTTTAGCCCTATCCCCAATTCTTCGGTGCCCAAAACTTTATTAATCTTACACTCATTGTCTGAGTATGTATAGCATTCAGGTATAGTGTCACAAAGCTTCAAGCTCTCTGAATGAAGGGATTTTTCTCTACTAAATGGCCAAGTCCTTATCTGAGGCTGTGTCGTCTGCTTCTAGATTCTTGGCCAGCGAAAACACTCTGAGCATCTACCTCATCGAGTAGTCTATAAATGTTAGGTGCATCAATGAAATCAACTTTTAGTCTATATGTTCCAGAGCATATAATAATAATAATAATAATAACACAGCTCTTTTTAAAGGACAGCAGTCTCTCTTCCAGAAGTCAATTTAGTTAACTTTCATTGCACTGTGGCAAATGATTGAATCATAGCATGGTTACAGCCCAGAAGGAAACTATTAGGCCCATCCTGTATGTCTTGACTCTTTGAAGGATCAATTAACCTCATGTCACACACTCATTTTCTGCCTGTCTGTCCTTCCTTTTAGAGTGATTAAAACAGCGTACACTACACTGTGCAGCATTCCATTCTAGATCCAAAATATCTCCCAAGATCATTTTCGTGCATCTCCCTATAACCCTTGACTCTCCTACTGATCAAAAATCTATTTATCCCAAACTTTAATAAACACAAGGACTCCACTCCACAGCTTTCTGTGGCAAGAAGTTTCAAAGACTCATAACCCTCTGAGGGAACAAATTCCTCCTTATCTTAGTCAGACATTGGTGCCCCCTTATTCTGAGACTATGCCTTCTCATCACAGGCTCTCCCATGGGGGAAACATCCTCTCAACATTTTACCTGCTAAGCCCCTTAAGAATTCAATATGTTTCAATGAGATCACCTCTCATTCTTCTAAACTCCACTGAGTAGAGTGCCAATGTGTTTAGCTTTTGTTCATAAGACAGTCTCTCCCTACTAGAAATCATCCTAGCAAACTCTCTCTAAACTGCTTATCAGTACCTTGTACAGTTCCAGCAAGGCTTTCCTACTCTTATACACCAATCGCCATGAAATAAGGGCCAACATTCTATTAGCCTTCCTGATTAGACTTGTGTGCTAGTTTTCTGCGTTTCATGCACAAGTGTCTTTGCATTACAGATTTCTACAGATTTTTGCCATTTTAATAATACTCTGTTCTTTTGTCGTCCCTTCCAAAAGGAACAAATTATATTAGGTCTAGATCCTCGGTCCTGCTTCTGTACGTCATTTAAATTGTACATTTCATTCTATGTTTTCCCTCTGTGTTCACCCTACCAAAGTTATTCCCTTCACACTTCCCTGCATTAATTTTCAATATCACTGTCCATCATTCCACAAATCTATGTCCTTTCGAAGTTCAAGACTAGCCTTCACACAATTCGCAAGGCTTCCGTTTTTTGTATCATCTGTACGTTTTAAATCTGTGCCCTGCATGCCACAAATATATTTCAGGAAGAGCATGGATGCCAATACTGACCCCTGGAGAACTTCACCATAACACTTCCATCAGGTTGAAAAAGATACCTTAACCATTATTGTTTGCTTCCTGTCATGCAACCTTATTTGGATCCATGTTGCTCCTGTTTCTTTCATTCTAAGTGCTTCAACTTTGGTTTCAAGTCTGTTTCTCTGTATTGCACCAAATTTCTTTTGGAAGTCCATGTGCACTACATTAACTTCATTAAAACACTCAATTTTGTTAAACAAGTTTCTACTTAACAAATCCATGCTGGCTTTCCTTAATGAACCTGCATTTCCCCCAACTGGCAAAAGAAACTATCATCAATATTAAACAGATTAGTCTGTAGTTGCTCGGCTTATCTTCATATCTTTCTTTGAACAAGGTTGTCATATGTAGCAATTCTCAGATCCCTGACACCACGCATGAACCTAAGGCAGATTGAAAAATTATAGCCAGTTCCTTTGCCAATTTGCACTTTTGTTTTCCTTTTGGACTTCACTAGGTTAAAAAAAGAAAATCTCTAAGTAGCACTCCAGGTGTGATCTAATTTGGCAAAATTAAAAAAATACAGAAGACTGGCATGAAGATTGCACTTTTCACAACTATTGGAAGTCTCAAAATGCTTTACAAGCAATGAAATATTTTTGATGTGTAATGACTGTTGTGATGTAGCAAACATGGAGGATTCAGGTGTATGCCTGGAAAGCAAGCCATTAAGATATCCTTAGCAATTGTGAATGAAGGTTTACACAGAATTAATGGCTGGAGAGCTGAAATATCGCAAAAGATATGGACAGCATTAGAAGACCAATTCAGAGTCAGATTAAATTTCTGTGTTTACCAACCCGGATTCATGTCATTCAAACAGAATTCTAAGAATCCATAGATCAATTTGTGAGCAGATGCAGAGGAAAAGGGCTCTTTGTGTGATTGTTCAAACAGGGAACTAACTAATGGAATTGTTGAGTTGATGATTGCATTCATGCTCTTGGAAATATTTTTGAAATATTTACAAGACAAACAGAAATATTTTGGTATTGAAGAACTACTGAAAGATAGACTTAAGTATGAAGCAATACTTCCATGTTGACAAAGGTGTTAAATACAAACTCAATCGTTGACACAATCACTGGAATACCCAAACAAAACAAAACATGTGAAAAGTGTGATCTTTTGCATAAACAAATAAAAGACCAGCTTTCAATCAATTTCTCAAGGTGTGTGGCAGAAAAACGCCATTGGCAGAGATAGTTCATTTGAGAAAGAGCTGATGCAGCCATGAAGAGTCATGCACTCACCCAACCAGACTATGCACAAGGATCATCTTCAAGCACCATAAAACACCAGAAATACAGATATAAAGTGATTGACAAACCAGAATCTAACATTGTAGATGATGAGATAAAGAGTAGTGGGCACATTGTTCGCTTTCATTGTCAGTCTCATGGCAAGTCTCGATTTCTTATCCAAAGAGTTTGCAAAAATTCAATCTATTTGTCCTCAGAAAACTGGTGAATGCTCATTATTGGCTGCGATGATACAGGCATAAGCACCAATGTATTAATCTCCTGAATTCTAAAAACAGGTAGCTAGAAACATAGAAAGCCAGGAAAAAAATTCTCAAATGTAAGACCTTCAGCATACGATAATGCACCAATTCCATGTGCAGAGTTAATATTGCTGGAAGTGCAAGTACAGTCAATCCTCCTGGAAACTGCAGATGTTCTGCTGGTCCAGCATTTGCAGGTAAACCAGTATGCTATGACCTCACACTAGTCACAGTAATCAGTCCAACATAAGTCCATCACAGATACAAAATAAACTGCGGCAGCATCTTCAGAAATACTGGCAGAACAGAACATGGAAGAAAAACAGAACACTTCACCCTCTTTTGATTTCGAGGTAAAATCTCAGTTTTGGAGAGAAAAGTTAATGTTTGAGAGGGCAAGATTCCTAGATCAGGATAAATTAAAACCTGCGTATACCATCTCAGTAATTATGCAGTCTTCAGGGCATTCCACTGGTCAGCTCACACAATATCTGATGAGTTGAAAGAGAATGAAAAGAAGCAAGATAGACTACAAGCTTTGTATCATCAAACCAATAAACAGATTGCCAGTTTAGGGAAAAATCTGGATTAACTCACACGCAAAACAGATTAGGGTCAGGATCCCGGAATGCGGGTATGCAGTTACAGAAGTATTGGCTGGAGCTCAAAGTGATGCTAGAGAAAGTGACAGACCTGTAAAACCAGGTGAAAATGCAGACTACACAAAACAAGGAGCTGCAACTCATCCATGAAACAGTCCTTTCAGAAATAAATGCTAGCAATGATGTCCTGGTTAGAGAACTCAAACAGGACATGGAGGAAGTCAAATAACCACTGAAACTGCAAGTTGATGAGGTTCAGGCTTAAACATAATTCCAGTAGAAAATACACAGCACCAACAGGAAACTAAAGCTTTGATAGAATTGGAAGAATCCAGGATATAAAACCAGAAGAACTGCAACAAAACAGTAAATGCCAAAGAAGATTTGAACCACACAAAACTGCTTGAGAAACAACATCAGTTAGCAGCTGAGATAATGGGAACTGCAGATGCTGGAGATTCCAAGATAATAAAATGTGAGGCTGGATGAACACAGCAGGCCAAGCAGCATCTCAGGAGCACAAAAGCTGACGTTTCGGGAACTGCAGATGCTGGAGATTCCAAGATAATAAAATGTGAGGCTGGATGAGCACAGCAGGCCAAGCAGCATCTCAGGAGCACAAAAGCTGACGTTTCGGGCCTAGACCCTTCATCAGAGAGGGGGATGGGGGGAGGGAACTGGAATAAATAGGGAGAGAGGGGGAGGCGGACCGAAGATGGAGAGTTAAGAAGATAGGTGGAGAGAGCGTAGGTGGGGAGGTAGGGAGGGGATAGGTCAGCCCAGGGAAGACGGACAGGTCAAGGAGGTGGGATGAGGTTAGTAGGTAGCTGGGGGTGCGGCTTGGGGTGGGAGGAAGGGATGGGTGAGAGGAAGAACCGGTTAGGGAGGCAGAGACAGGTTGGACTGGTTTTGGGATGCAGTGGGTCGGGGGGAAGAGCTGGGCTGGTTGTGTGGTGCAGTGGGGGGAGGGGATGAACTGGGCTGGTTTAGGGATGCAGTAGGGGAAGGGGAGATTTTGAAACTGGTGAAGTCCACATTGATACCATATGGCTGCAGGGTTCCTAGGCGGAATATGAGTTGCTGTTCCTGCAACCTTCGGGTGGCATCATTGTGGCAGTGCAGGAGGCCCATGATGGACATGTCATCAAGAGAATGGGAGGGGGAGTGGAAATGGTTTGCGACTGGGAGGTGCAGTTGTTTGTTGCGAACTGAGCGGAGGTGTTCTGCAAAGCGGTCCCCAAGCCTCCGCTTGGTTTCCCCAATGTAGAGGAAGCCGCACCGGGTACAGTGGATGCAGTATACCACATTGGCAGATGTGCAGATGAACCTCTGCTTAATGTGGAATGTCAACTTGGGGCCTGGGATGGGGATGAGGGAGGAGGTGTGGGGACAAGTGTAGCATTTCCTGCGGTTGCAGGGGAAGGTGCCGGGTGTGATGGGGTTGGAGGACTCCCTTGTTCGCTCCACACTGCCCTCCAACCCCACCACACCCGGCACCTTCCCCTGCAACCGCAGGAAATGCTACACTTGTCCCCACACCTCCTCCCTCACCCCCATCCCAGGCCCCAAGATGACTTTCCACATTAAGCAGAGGTTCACCTGCACATCTGCCAATGTGGTATACTGCATCCACTGTACCCGGTGCGGCTTCCTCTACATTGGGGAAACCAAGCGGAGGCTTGGGGACCGCTTTGCAGAACACCTCTGCTCAGTTCGCAACAAACAACTGCACCTCCCAGTCGCAAACCATTTCCACTCCCCCTCCCATTCTCTTGATGACATGTCCATCATGGGCCTCCTGCACTGCCACAATGATGCCACCCGAAGGTTGCAGGAACAGCAACTCATATTCCGCCTGGGAACCCTGCAGCCATATGGTATCAATGTGGACTTCACCAGTTTCAAAATCTCCCCTTCCCCTACTGCATCCCTAAACCAGCCCAGTTCATCCCCTCCCCCCACTGCACCACACAACCAGCCCAGCTCTTCCCCCCCACCCACTGCATCCCAAAACCAGTCCAACCTGTCTCTGCCTCCCTAACCGGTTCTTCCTCTCACCCATCCCTTCCTCCCACCCCAAGCCGCACCCCCAGCTACCTACTAACCTCATCCCACCTCCTTGACCTGTCCGTCTTCCCTGGGCTGACCTATCCCCTCCCTACCTCCCCACCTACGCTCTCTCCACCTATCTTCTTAACTCTCCATCTTCGGTCCGCCTCCCCCTCTCTCCCTATTTATTCCAGTTCCCTCCCCCCATCCCCCTCTCTGATGAAGGGTCTAGGCCCGAAACGTCAGCTTTTGTGCTCCTGAGATGCTGCTTGGCCTGCTGTGTTCATCCAGCCTCACATTTTATTATCAGTTAGCAGCTGCTCTGAAACAGAATGTTTCTGTCGTGCATCAGGATAAACAAATTCTGTAACAGCAACTACAATTCTCAAAAGAAATACTTGACAGCCACAAACAGGAATGACAGACAATACCACTGATCACTGTGAGTGTCAATGGAACTTGTAGACAAAATCATCATCATGAAATCTGGATATATCAGAAAATTACTGGTATATTATAGAGGCCCATAAGCTAATTAAGTGCAATAAATTGTTAAACTTTGATTTGAAAAGGAGCGGCAAGTTGTTTATGTATTTTGTCATGAAGGACTCCATGTGCTGTGCTCACAGAATGTTGTGATGTTGCCTGTCTGTTAGTCTGCTTTGTGTTTGCAAGGTGACCCGCAGTTAACTTGCTGCAATGGCTACTTCATAAATTAGAATATATTTTCCTGTTTTAAGTAAAATCACCCACAGGATTAAGCACTCCTGACAAATGATGGTTAGACCATTATCCTTTATATGACAGATGGCAGCAGGACTTTACTCTGGCATTTGTGTCTTCTTGAAAACCAATCCGTATTAAACAAATTAACCAGGGCATGTATTTGAAGGTGCTTGGAGAATGCTTCCATCCCAGCCTCTCTGTTCTTTTATTGAAAATCAAATTTATTATTTTAACACTGTTGCTAGAGTTTATCAACTCCTTCCTCAATTTCTTTGATTGGGAAAACACTACACCAATGTACCCAACTTCAGATTCTCCGAACTGAGTTTTGACAGTTTGATTCTTGTAACATTTTGATTAACTTGCATACTTATGGAAAAATAATGATCAAAAGTGATTCTGCTGTACATGAAATAAAGGCGATGCCCATAGTCACTATGTAACACGTTAGGACTCAGCACCCATTTGTTTAGCTGTGTGATACTGAATCTCAGAATGCTTGATTATTTTAATGTATAACATTTAGAAAAAATGTTTAAGGCATTATAACTGGTTTCTTCAGCATCAATAGTTACACAGCCAATAATCTTAGTACAATTATCTTCTCAGCCCTGTGAATAATTTTGGACAAAACATATGAATGCCTTTTGCTGCAAGAATATTTGACAGGAAAATGCAAATGACTGTATTGGTTACAATTACAGTTGTTTAGTAGATCATTTTTGACTGGCATTCAATCACAAAATCCATAACTGTTATAATAGCATTTGAAAATTTATGATGATTGATTGCAACGAACATTGACCAAAATGTTTTGGACTGTTTAGGCAGAATGCAACAAGACTAGATGAGTGCCATCAGGTACAGTTTAGAATGAAATTATCTGTGGGTAATTTCGATCTCTTTAACTAATCCTTGCAATGATTTAAGTTAACAATGTAATTAAAGTGGAAAAATAATTGAAATTGCGCAGTCAACCATCAAAGATTTAAGGCGCTGAAGTAAGAAAATCTTCTCCCAGCAATGTGACTCAATGCTCTGTTATCAGTTAGTAGCTTTTCAGTGATTTGCATGGAATGGTATATACATCTCGGTTTACTGAAATAATTTTGACTATTTGTTTTAACTTGTCTAAGTAAAGCTTTGTGTTGGTCACGCTATTAATGTAATTGCATGATTTACTTTGTAGTGATTTAAACAAACAGAACACTGCCATCCAGAATGTTGAGGACAAAAGGAAGAACTAGACCACCAGCAAAGAAGTATGCATTTATACAGTAACCAGCATGCACAGATGGAATGTCATAGATGTCTGCTCGATTTTTCCCAATCTTTGATGAATACCAGTACCTTTTCTTTCTCTAAGTCTGTAGAGAAAATTAAATCCGTGCACACCTCCATTACAATTTGAGCCTGCTCATTCTCCCTTATATTGTGGTAGGTTTACCCTTTCCACATCCTCCTGTCTAATCAATTCAGATGGATTTCTGAAGTTGTGGCTTTGGTTCCATCTGTACCATCGATTACAGTCTGCAACCCTCTTTCCACATGCCCATAGGTTTTACTGTGTCTCGGATGGTCACGTACCCTCTGGGTTACTGTCATTACACACAACAAGGTTGATAAATACAATAGATAATTGTTGGGCATCATATTAAAGGAAGTGAGATCAAACAAACACAAAGAATGAGCATACATTGATATAATGCCTTTCATCACGCAATGTTCACAGCCACTGAGAGATTTATGTAGGATCTCAAATTTCTACTGTCCCTTTCATCTAGACTCCTTGGAATGAACAAACTCTCTTTTGAAGCACTTTTTATTTGCTAAGTTTTGGAAGTAAATCCACTGCGTGAGACATAGCTGCCACTCTGGTTGGTTGTGGTTAAGGAGAGAAGCAACAAGAAGGAAAAATGTACTTGACCTCAGCCTGACTAATTTGTCTGTCACAAGTACAACTGTCCATGATATTATTGATTGGGATGTAAACCATATAGCCCTTCAGGAAACTATGCCCCAACTTCAAGTTGAAGTTTCCCTCCATCATGTTTTATTGTGCTGTTACCACTGTGTTGCAGAACAGAAAAAAAAACACCTCAAGACTGTATATCTATGTGATACTGTGGGCCATCACCATGAGCAGAGTTGCAGTCAGTCACAATATTGTAATTTAATGACACGACATATCCCTCATTCTACCATTACTTTCAAGTCAGGAGATCAATCTTGGTTCACTGAGATGTATAGGATGGCATGAAAGGAATGCGTAAGACATGCCAAAAAATGAGTGTTAACCTGGTGATGCTATAAGAGGACCACATGCATGCTAAGCAAAATAAGCAATATTTGCTAGATAGGGGTAGACTGTTTTACAATCAATGGATGCAAATAAATCTCTGCAGTCTTGTAAGATCCGTTTATGAAAGCAGCTGACAATTAAACAACTATTTGGTAAAGGAGATTCCACAAACATGCCCATCTTCATTGATTCGGGTGTGGGAGGGGTGTTGGGGGAAGACCATCCAGTCAATTCAAAAAACAAGGTTGAAGCATTTTCAACCATCTTCAGGCAGACGTATTATATGGATGATCCATTTCAATCTTGTCCTGAGAATCTCATCATCACAGATGCTAGTTTTCATTCAAATGAGTTACTTAAGATGATATCCAGAAACAACCAAAGGCATTGGATACAGAAAAGGCTGCAGACCTCAACAACAGGCCAGCTGTTAGCTTAAGGTACAGAACTAACTATGGTCTAAAGACAAGTTACCAAAGCACAGCTATACAACTGGCATTATCTCAACAATGTCATAAACTTCCTAGGCATATTCTGTCCACAAAATTTAAGGGGAACCCAATCCAGCAATTTGTGTCCTTCATGTCTACACTCAATTATCTATGCTATGAAGTGCTTACTTCGCAATAATCTGATCATAAAAGCAGTGTTTTGAATTATGCTGGTGTTATTTGAATCTAGAGTGCACTACAGCCTTGGTCCAAATATGGATAGAATAACTAAATTTCACATCTGAGGTGAGAAAGGCTGCCTGTGATATTAAGACAGCGTTTGATTGAATGTGGCATCAAACAGCTTTGACAATGGGAATCGGGTGGAAAATTACCCACTGGATGGAATCAAAACTGGCTCAAAGGCAGATGGTTACAATTGTTGGAGGTAATCATCTTAGCCCCTGGATATTGCTACAAGATGTACTGTCCTACGTCCAAGCATCTTCAGCAATGACTTTCTCTCAGTTATACAGTTAGAATTGTGGATGTTTGCTAATAATAGATAATGTTCAGTATCATTTGCAACTCATCAGATACTGAAGCACTGTGTGCCACATGCAACAATATCTGGGCAACATTCAGGTTTGGACAAATAAGTAGCAAACAGCATTTCTGCTACTTAAAGCCATTCCCATTGCTGAATCTCCCACTAATCAACATACTGGAGGGGTGTCCTCACTGACCTGTGACTTGACTGCATCAACCATAAAAGCTCAGTTAGAGGCTAGGAATTCTATGGAAAATAACCTCTGACTACCCAGAGTATATCACTTACAAGACAGAAGTTAGGCATGTGATAGAATGCATACCATTCATCTAGATGAGCGCATCTCCTGTAACACTCAAGAAGCATGATATCATCCAGGACAAAGCAATCTGCATCATTCACAGCCCACCCACCACATCAAACATTCGCTTTGTACGTGCCACTTACAAAATGCAAAATAGCAACTCATCGAGGTTGCCCTTGACAGTATCTTCTAAATCTACGAGCTCTCCTATCTCAAAGGACAAAGCTAGCAGATGGTGAGAACACCACGCTCTGAAAATACCCCTCTAAAGCATATTCCATCCTGACCTGGAATTATATTGTTGCTTATTCACTGTCACTAGGTCAAAATCCTGATATTGAAACTTTCCTCAAAAAGAAAAAGGAAACATATGTAAGGTTTAGGAAACTGAAATCAAACAAGGCATTCCTTTTGTTTATATTCCCTTTAGGAATATGAACAAAGCAGTAATGAACTTAAATGAGAAATGAGGAGGACTAGAAAAGGCTGCAAAATGCCCTTGGCAAGTAGGATTAAGGAGAATTCCAATGCATTTTATATGTATTTCAGGAGCAAGTGGGTACCTAGGGAAAGGGGAGATCCACTCAAGGACAAAGAAAGGGGAAATGGGAGAGAACATTAATGAGTACTTTGCGTTGGTACTCACCAAGGAGAAGGACATGGATAATAATTAGATTAGAGATAGATATGCTGATACTCTGGGGCATGTCGACATTACAAAGGAGGACAAGTTGGGTGCCTTGAGAAATATCAAGGTAGATAAGTGCCTGGTGGGATCTATCCCAGAAAACTGAAGAAGGCAAAGGAGGAGATAGTAAGAACTGTTGATGCTGGAGTCAGAGATAACACAGTATGGATCTGGAGGAAGACAGCAAGCCAGGCAGCATCAGAGGAGCAGGAAAGCTGACATTTTGGGTGAGGATCCTTCTTCAGATGTGAATATTGCTGTGAAGGCTGGCATTTATTGGTCACTCCAAGCTTCCTTGATAAGTAATGAAAACACTTCAGTACCATTCATGGCTTCTCAGATACTGAGGCAATCCACATTCACATACAACAAGATCTGGACAATATCCAGACTTGGGCAGACAAGTGGCAACTGACATTCATGCAACACAAATGCCAGGCTATTACCATCACCTATAAGAGACTATCTAACCACCATCCCCAGATATTCAATGGTGTTATCATCACTGACTGCCTCACTATCAACATGCTAGGGGTTACCATTGACCAGAAACTCAATGGGACTCACCACATTAACAGAGTGGCTGCAAGAGCAAGCCAGAGGCTAGGAATACTGTGGTGAGTAACTCACTTCCAGACTCGTCAAACCCTGTCCACCATCTACAAGGCACAAGTCAGGAGCGTGATAGAATACTCCCCACTTGTCTGGGTGAGTGCAGCCCCAATAACACTCAAGAAGCTTGACACTGATCCAGGAAAAAGCTGCCCGCTTGATTAGTACTACACCCACAAACATTCACTCCCTCCACCACTGATGTGCAGTAGCAGCAGTGTGCACTATCTACAAGATTCTCAGACAGCACCTTCCAAACCCATGATCATTTCCATCCAGAAGGACAAGAGCAACAGATGTATGGGAACACCACTGCCTCCAAGTTCCTCTCTAAGCCATTCACATCCTGACTTGGAAATATATCGCTGTTCCTTCACTGTCACTGCGTCAAAATCCTGGAATTCCCTCCCTAATAGAATTGTGGGTCAACCTACAGCAGGAGGACTGTAGTCGTTCAAAAATGCAGCTCCCCACCACCTTCTCAAGGGCAACTAGGGATGGGCAAGAAATGCTGGCCAGCCAGCGACGCCCACATTCCACAAAATATAAATAGAAAAAAAAATTTGAATTGGTAAAACATCAGAGACTTGAACATCAAAATCTAGACATAGATTCATGCAAGTCATACAGCATGGAAACAGATCCTTCATCAAAACAGTCCATTCAGATCATAATCCCAGACTAAACCGGTCCCACCTGCCCGTGCTGGCCAATATCCCTTCAAACCTTTCATAATCACGTATTAAGCCAAGTGTCTTTAAATGTTGTAACTGTGTCCACATCCATCACTTTCTCAGGAAGTTCATTCTACTTTGTGTATTTGGCTAAAATAAAAATGTAAAATTTGGCCCTCAAGTCCTTTTAAATTTCTCTCCTGTCACCTTAAAAATATGTCCCCAGTCTTGAAATCCCCATTCTCCAGGGAAAAAAAAACATTAATCATATCTATACCCCTCATGATTTTAAAACCTCGATAAGGTCGCCTCTCAACCTCCCATACTCCAGTGAAAATATTCCCAGTTTTTTAAATGGGACCTAGGGGACAACTTTTTCATACAGTGGGTGGTGTGTGTATGGAATGAGCTGCCAGAGGGAGTTGTGGATGCTGGTACAATTACAAAATTTAAAAGGCATCTGGATGGGTGTATGAACAGGAAGGGTTTAGAGGGATATAGGCCAAGTGCTAGCAAACAGGACTAGCTTTATCTTACATATCTGGTTGGTATGAATGAGTTAGACCGAAGGGTCTCTTTCTGTGCTGTACATTTCTATGACTCTATCACTCTATCCAGCCTCTTCTTATAACTCAAGTCTTCCATACCTGGCAACATGCTGGTAATTTTCTTCTGAACCCTCTCCAGGTTAATAATATTCTTCCTACAACTGGGCAACCAGAACTCGACGCAGTGCTCTGATAATCCAGCTCAGTGCTGTGAGCATGTTGCACTCAAACATTAAACCAAGGTGTTGTTTCCTTTCAATAGTAAATGTAATAAAAGATCCTGCGCCATGATTTCAAAGAAGAACAGGGAGTTATCCCCAGATTCTTGGTCTTTACTTATGTCCCAACCAACATCATGTAACCAGATTTAATTGGTCATTATCAAAATAATGTTCTTTGCAGCTTGCTGTGCATGAAGAATCTGTCAGATTTCCTATACAACACAGTGACTACATTTCAAAAGTACTTCATTGGCTTTAAAGAACTTTGGGATGTCCTAAAGCACTACATTAATGCAAAACATTTTAAAATTTGAATTCATTAATTACCATTTGGGATCTGAACTCATATTCTCTGGATTATTACACCAGTTAGATAATTAGGAAGAATTGTGAATAGTAGAAAGTTGGGTGACTGAGAGCAGCTAGCTGTACAGGAACTAACTTGATTTACTGGCAAAGTCAATGCACTAATTTAATCCAGTAGGTTGGGACACTCTCCCACAAAAATAATGTCTAATGTTCCTTTCTTTCCAATGGATGAAAAGTTTTAATAAAAACATGGAAGGAGTTTGTTCAACCTATCAGCACTTTTTTGAAGAAGAATCCAATTAGTCTCATTTGCTTGCACTTCCAACAACCTTTTAATGGAAAGGTTTGGACAGTTTTAGTAAATTCCCAGGAAATACAAGTCTGCAGCATGAAACATTTCTAACTGTGTGTGATTACTACTCTCTCAAAGGCCATACAAAGGTAAAACCTCAGAAATAGGAATCTCACACTGGTAATTTTTCACAGCATGCCCAAGCTTATTTCTTTATTTACAAAACATGAGGGGAAATGTCTGTCTCTCTTTTTTTTATTCTCAGCCTACAAATGAAATCACAATAATGTACAGCTTTGAAATGCTTTCTTCTTGAGAATGTAATTTCACTGACATGAATTTTAAAAATCCAACCAATTGCCTTACATCGGTACTAATGACCCCTTAACACTCCTCAAGCAGCTAGAAAGCCATTTAACTGCTGCAAATGTCAGAAATGTAATTCATCCATATATGAACAATTTCCGTGTTAAATGGCTAGACTAAATTACACTCTATGCACACATTCAGTCAGCTGTAAAAGGAGTCAGATGTGAGTGTTCATTTCTCCTTGCAATCACAATAGATGTACTCACTGCAAAATGTACTTCTATATGAGACTTAATAATGATTTTAGCACAACGTGCAGAACACAAAGGTCTTCACTGAGGAAAACTTCTGTGACAAATAGGAAGATTTCTTCATTTTTAATTAAAAATGAAAAGCTTTGTAAGGATTCCGTTGCACTTTGGCAAAGTTGGTATGTCGTGATTAGTACAGTAGGAATAATTAGCTGTACATAATCAAACCTATTAAAGCCACTTTTTAAAAATGCCTAACATCTTGTTAGTTAACTTGCGTGTGCTCTCTACAGATAATGCCTGATCCACTGTGTACTTCTAACACTTCCTAGTTTTATATAAAACTTCTAGCATGTTCTGCATTGTACGCTAATCTCTGTTGAATTGTTGAAATTTTCTAGACATTTTTTTCTTTTATTAAAAACAATATACTTTCACATTCTGATCTGCTCTGTTTCTTTGATCTTACAGTTCACCTTATTCTTCTCAGTCCATCAAGATTACAAAGATGCTTGCACAAGAAACACCCTGCCTCAGATCTCCCTTGAAAATGATATTCCTGGCCTTCTGCAACCTCCACTGGAGGTGTGCAATGACGATGTATAAAACTAACACTGAAGACATTAAGAGTTGCTTTGCATGACATATTGACTCGAAAAAATTATAATATGTCCCTCTCTTGATAAAGTTAAAATGCTCATGGACAATTCTCCCATTCTGCAACAAAATCAACATCTTGATGAGAACAAAAAGCCCTCAATAACCTCAGGCTTCAGACAAATATCACCATAACCCCATCAATTCAAGCCTTTTCTCACTAGAAATATTACAGGGCCTCAAAAGTAGCTTGTGACTGAAATCAGAATACCTATGGTGGAAATGGAATTCATAGTAAAAAGATATTTACAGCTGTCTAAACCTTGCATCCTAAGACCATAAGACTGAAGAATGTAAAGTGCAAAACTAATTTAAAGAAAACATTGAAATTTGAATCTTGGCTGATAGATAGAGAGGGCTGGATGCACAGATACTCAATTTAATTAGTTATATCCAAGCCTCTGCACTGGATTTGAGATGAATCTTGAGGTTCGACTTTCAGTTTGCAGTTGACAATCAAACAGCTGGATCATTCCAATGCTGTGCCATATTTCCATCATTGACATGATGCTATTTTGAAATGGAAAGTCATGAATTGGACTGGAGGGAAACATGGTGTCCAATTAGTGATGCTGAAGCCAGGAACTGCCTCTAGTTAGCAATGCAGAAAGGCAGATGATGTGCATGACACGGTTTGCTGTTGGAGCAGGCAAGAGAGGAGAGGGCCAACAGGGTCATGGGAGTTGAGCAAAGCAACAAATGGTGCTTGATCCATGGGTGGACAAGATGTATTTTGAAAAATGCACCCACAACTGGTATGTCTGTCTTCTGCACCTCCACAACACACAGTATTTTCAAAGTGAAAGCAGGGGATGGGGGAGAGCCAACATCCTTCTAATCACCAATCAACTGATGGAAAACTCCTAGAAGAACCTGCAATGGGCTTGAGAGAGCCTGAAGAAGAGTTACAAAACAGAGATTGGAGCTTGTGCAAATTTGCTCAGGTATCACAAGCAATGTGAGGACCCAGTATATTATATGGCTGATGAAGTCAAATATGGAAAATAATGTGACGTTACTGTGGTAGCTCAGGCTTTATGAGATCTTTACTTGTTGCCATGCATTCTAGCTGTATGTCATACAGGCTCAGACTGTTGTCACCATGGTTGCAGACACCAATAGTCAAAGGGGCTTCTAGGCTCCTACAATAAACCAGCAAACTGTGTTCCAGCAGATTACTTAGAATTGTGAGACTTCGCTATGTGGCAGTGGCTCAATGGAACCAAACCTGCTCCATGTTCAGGATAATACGTGATGCCCTCTTTGCCAATCTGCCAGTGGACCAGTTTGAACTGCTGAGATTATGCAATCTGAAGCAATGTCCTGAAAGCCATGCCAAGATGTAAAGGCATCCTGCAGCCACTTGGGTAGCACATCATTGGAACACTGGGCCAGGCAAAAATCTCTAAGTCAAAGCTGAGGTGTCAATAAATGTGTACGTGGACAAATATAGATTAGACAGCATGAGAAGAGCAGGAATGTCAAAGTTTTTGGGCCTGAAACATTGACTTTCCTGCTCCTCTCATGCTGTCTGACCTGCTGTGCTTGCCCAGCTCCATGTTTATTGACTCTGGCTTCCAGCATTTGCAACCCTTACTGTCTCACAGCTGAAGGGTGATTCGTTCAGTTTTGTGTGTACTATTGAAGCTGTTGCTCAGGTTGTTATAGGATGATTTTTCTGTGATGTCTTCTATTTAAGGTTTTTAGCTGACAAAGCTATGATTGCCCATCACAGAGAGACAGAAAGATGAGATGTGTGGAATGATGGTAACATGAGTTCATGGAGTAAATGTTACCTGTATCTCTTACCCCTTATTTGTCACCCTATTCAAAGGCAAGGGTTGGATCTTCCTGATGGTAAAGATGCGTTGTATGTAATAGACTATCATGAATTTGGAAAGACTCTCTCATAAATATTGAAGGGCTCCCTGGGCAGTCTGAAAACTGATACAATTGTTAAAGAATACCAAACCTTTTCCTCATAACCTTCTGAGCTGCAGCATGGCTCTTGTTGTATGTATATGGTTTACATGTAGTTCGGTGGTAGAAGTGTGTCATGAGACACATGCAGAGTAAGCAACCCCTCTCAACATGTGCTCACTGTCTGTTTTGACATGACTCCCATAATATGGGGAAATGACAGATTGGCACAGGATGGAAGCACCATGCTGAGGATAGTGAGCAATTAATGACATGTCTCCTGTCCATGGCTGCAATCTGTTTGCTTATTAAGGGTGTGGTAGTGTTTACATTTTCAAAATGTATCTCTGTGAAGATGTTTGCTATATGTAGGAGTTCATGCCTCCCTGCTACATTGGGAATCCTGCTACCTTGGCAAAGTCACACCTCTGCTCTATGTACTTCTATTAGGTTTGAGAAGAGACAATGTACTCTCCTCTCATGGCAAACAGTGATGGCCAATTCCACCCTGGAATATTCCACTTGGTTAGAAACTCAGAGCTATTGTGGTATTGGTAGTGACTGGCATGGTATCCTTGTACTCTGTGGAAGACGTGGCACATTCTAGTGATCCCCTCCTTGTCAACTCGTTATCTGTTGCTAGTAGAAGTGGGGAAAGTACCCACTGAGCACTCTCATTGTCACATTGACCTTTCAACGGGGACCTTTATTGTCCTGTTTCTGTTTGGAGGATCTTTCTGGTCCTCTAACCCCATCATTCTGTCGTTCAAAAGGAACGCCAGTGGTAATATCTAAGAGAGATAGCAGGTTTCCTACTGGCAGGCCTTAAAAATCGATTGATATTTTCAGAAAAAATTCAGAGACACTCCTTTCTGACTCAAACTATTTTTTTGAATTTGTTCCACTGTGCGGTAGATATTATTTTTCCCACATCCTACATCAATAAATGGAAGTCAATAATACTTCACCCAAAAGTTTCATGTCGACTGACCTAAAATAGCGTAAGTAGAGGGTCTGTTTCTGGGAGGGTTCTTCATTTCATTGAGCTCACCTTCATCTGGGACTACTTAAAAGAGGATATTAATTGGATTTGTGAGTCCCCAAATTAAAAGAAACAGATTAGGCATCCAGTTAGATGGTGTGCAAGACCACAACCTGCCCACTCTGCAGGTTTCCTGCCAATGCGCACACACGCTTGCACGCCACACTGGAAGTGACCAGATGCAGCTCAATCACCATTTTCAAGATTCTGGGTTTCCACTGTGCTGGCACGGGCAATTGCATGGAGCTGAGTTTCGATGCCCATATTATAAAAGTGGAAGTCTGATGCTGTTCAGATTCCTGCACCCATTCTTTTGGATTTACTTGTACTGCTCAGTTCACATTTCATTTTGGCACTAGAGTTATCAGCTGCTGTACTTATGCTTCCACACTCCAAACTGTTATGCAGGCTGTGGTAACTTCTTTATATTTGGTGTCAGGTTTCCTTTGGATTAAAAACATATTTACATTCAGTTGGTGTGCTTCAATGTGACCACCGTGGATCAGTGAGGAACCAAAAGTTGGATGTCCGTAATTGCATTTTTTTTGACTCTATCAGAATGTTTTACAAAACAAGACCTAGCATTTTGTCTGTAAAGATAATAATATTTATATGAATACCTATTAAGTGATTATGTCTGGCAAATGCGCCAAAGTGAAAACAAAGTTATTTTGTGTCTTTTATGTTTCTAAGTTACCTATCAAATACATCAGAAAGCATTCACTTCTTTCTGGTTTACATTTCTTTTCACTGTTTTGTTCATGTCAGGCCAAATCTTCTGGTTTCCTGAGCATCAGAGACTTGGCATATGATATGGCATATGTGATACAAATCAGAAACCTGCAACAATCTGATACCTGAATTGCCTCAGAAATTTCAGCTTCTGATAGGAGATTCCTTAGTTCTTGGGTCCTGCTGTGGATGTTTTCCACTCTGAGTTAAAGCCTTGTGATGGCTCCACAATAGTTATCTGAAGAGTAACTCAGGAATTTAGAGAAAAATTACAGTCTCGTGGAATGCCTGAGTAACAGTATGACTGTCTCAGTCAACCACTCCAAAGCTACCACACCCCACCTGACAGCAACCTGACCACCTGACCAGCCACCCAACCTGATCTGTCTTCACCCCTTCTTTGTCTCATCTATTAGCCACCACTCACTTCATACACCCCACTTACCCAGAAAACTTATCTATCCCCGACTTATTTACCCACTTATTCACCTCGCCCGCATTCTCACTCACCTTGTCCCTAACCATTCAATAACTCAGCCATTCATAGAATCATAGAAATCCACAGCACAGAAAAGTGCCTTTGGCCCATTACATCCATGTCAGTCAAATGTAATCACCTAACTGCTGTTATCTCAGGTTCGAACATTGGCTCATAACCTTGCGTACTTGTGTTGCCAAGGTATACATATAAATACTTATACAGTCACAGAGTCATACAGCACAGTCCAACCAATCCTAAACTAAACTAGTCCCCCCGTCTACTTCTGACCCATATCCCTCCAAACCTTTCCCAATCATGTACTTATCTCAGTGTCTTTTAAATGTTGTAACTGTGCCCACATCCACCACTTCCTCAGGAAGTTCATTCCACACGCGAACCACCGTGTATCAAAATTTTGCCTCATGTCTCTTTTAAAACTCTCTGTGCTCACCTCAAAAATATACAACCTCGTCTTGAAATCCCCATCTTCTTAAATGAGGGTTTCTTCCTCTACCACACTTACAGGCAGCGGGTTCCAGATTCCTACTACTCTTTGATGAAAAGATTTTTCCTTACATCTCATCTAAACCTCCTGCCTTTTACCTTAACTCTACACCCCAAGTCATTGATACCACCATCATTCATTCAAGAACTTTTATTCAATAACATTAAGACAGGCATTTAAATTTGCCAAATGGAAGCTAACGTTGTTAAAAGGGAATGTGTCTTGTCTTCTGCCAAGTCTGCACTGATCCAATAGTTTCTGAGGGATGCTACACTCCACAATTCAGGGACAGCTAGGTTTGGAAGGCCCCAGTAGAAATGTGGAGCAGTGCCAATTTGTGGAAATCTGATGATGATTGCAGTTTCTTGGAAAATCTGAGGTTAAAAGTCAGGAGTGCTGTCAAGTCCAGCATTTATTGCCCATCTCTAATTGCCCTAGAAAATATGGTGGTGAGTGAAACAAACACAGAGATCATTAGAGAAACTAAGCAGGTCTGGTAGTATCTGTGGAGAGAGAAACCAAGTTAACATTTCAGGTCTGGTATGACTCTTCTTCAGAACTAAATTATTTGTGTTTGCTTCAGATTTCCCAACACCTACAGCATTATATTTCTATTTGATGAAGTAAGGTGTTATTAATAATTGCAAAACATACACAAGTCAACATAATGAATTCCATATATTATGCTGAATGGAGCTTGTCAGATTGGCTACAAACACAATGCTGGTCGGAGGTATTGGCACAGAGTTTCAATCAGATTATTTGGAAAAGCTAAGTGAGATTGAGTTGATGATTGCAAATATATTGATGGCAATCTTCCTCATGTGTAATTGTGCGCAAGTCTGAAATATCACCAACCTTGCCTGTGTCAAATTCAAAGAATTCCATTGTGTTTGAAGACATAAGGACTCCAAATAGTTAACTTTTACCCGGACGCTCAAGTTACTTGTTGTCCTTTAGGTACATGCACGAAATTCTGGACATGGCACTTCATGCTCTTAAACCACTGCAAGAATTGTGACATCCAAATACCTTACACACCTTTTCAGTCCATTCATTTAAAAAAAGCATATTCCATGTCCAAAATGCTCCTTATAGCAAGTGATGTATTTTTGAAGATTGGTGATTGTTACAACACAGGAAATGCAGTAGCCAATTTGCAAATAACAAAATATCATGAGCAATCAGCTTGATGTCCCACTTGTTGCAACTTTAGGTGTAAACATTCATGGAAACTAAACAGGTAAGGGCAAGACCTTTGCTGATTGCCGGAAATTCAATCTCAATCTTTTATAGTTTTTAGTTCTAATAATTGGTGAATATATGCCGATCAGGATACAGGTGTGAACTCTCCTGCATTTCTTTGGATGGAATCTTTCACATACTTCGGACATTGCAGCCAGTTCTTAGTATAACATCTGTTTCAAAAGATAGATATGTAAAGGAAATGTTACAACTTTCCTCAATGAAAATCAATGCTGAAAAGGTTTGAGTGAAAAGCATTTCATTCCGCAAGGGAGAATATTTTCCATTTTTCCTTTGAAACTAAAAATATCAAGTACAGTCTGTAAAGTATTCAATAGTGTCGAGCTTAGTTGTACTAACCTAACAATATATGAAATGTATTGTTTCATTGTCTTGGCAATTCAGAAAGGAGGTATTCTGTTTCAGTTTATAGTCCAATTACTGGCTCGGAATGTGACACATGTTCAACCAATGAATACTGTACATTGCAGAACATACATGTGTAAGCTACATAATAACACCAGCAACAACTTATGTAGCGCCTTTAAGGTAACTAGAAATCCAAAGGTGCTTCACAGAAATGGTTTAAAACAAAGTGTGATGGGTTGACACAGAAGGAGATATTGGTTCAAATTTTCTGACTTGGGGAGATCAACGTTCCCTCTAAGATGAGTCAGACTCAGTGTCGCTGCAGGCTGAGGATGTTCCAAGACATTGATATAGAGCTGTGCCAGTTGCTGGACCAGGACCTATGATCTGAAGGAGTGGCCATCCTATCATGGCAGCCATCAAGGTGACAGGTGCCCCTGGACTGATATGAGACAGTATACCCCTAACTGAAGTGAGTCCCTTGATCTGACTGAGGACACCTCCCCTTAGATTTTGAGACATGGCCATTTGGTTGAAGCACATTCTGCGTGCTTGCTGCGCAAGCTTCTGGCAGATGCTGTAGGAGTAACATTGGCAGTGCACAGAGCTGTGTGCAATGTGTCCACTCCTTGATTGGTCAAAGCTTGCACCCTTGACAAGCTTCCTGGTTTTGCGTCTCTGAGCCAAACAGCAAGGTGAGACAGAAGTACTGTGAGACTCCAGTTCTGAATGAAGTGACTAAGTGCAAAAGAGGCAAGACAATGATGGCGACAACATCAAAGTAGATAATTGAGTGGTTGCTAAGAGAGCAGGCAATCATCCTAGTGATGCAGCCTGGTCCAATTGGATCCTATCCCTATGTGCAAAGTGTCCTGGAGCAGCATAGCAGTGAAAGGTGTGGGTGTGCCCCAAAGTGCAGCATTGAAGTGGAGCATTGTACTGTAAGTGGGTCAGAGATGTGCCATGAGGATTTGATGAGGATGGTGCGTGTCTGATGCCAACTCCAATGAATTGTAGTGACTGGGATGTGGTGATTGCTGTCCAACATGGAGGCCTAGAGGAGCAAGTGGTGAACTGGAGCCATGAGGTACGCACTCTGACTTTTATGCTGGGAATTGTTGTTGCCTGGCTTCTATCCAGCATGTGGGAGATAGAAAACATCAAACATAGAAAATAGGAGCAGGAGTAGGCCATTCAACCCTTCTAGACTGTTCTGCTAATCATTATGATCATGGATGATCAACCAAATTAGTACCCTGTTCCAGCTTTCACTCCATACCCTTTGATCTCTGAGCTCCAAGAACTATTTCTATCTCTTTTTTGAAAACTTTCCATGTTTTGGGATCAACAGCTTTCTGTGGCAGAGAATTCCACAGGCTTTCCACTGTCTGGGAGAAGAAAATAATCCACACCTCAACATCTGTATTGATGAAGTGAGATTAAGCACAAAGAGGTCTCTTGTTGATCACTAGCAAAGTTATTATCTCACTGTTCAAAAGCTAATTGGAGAATCAGACATATTTTTCTGACATCGAGAATTTTACTTTTGATTTTGCCATATTTTCCAAACACAAGCATTGCCTATGGTGTTCAGGGGCTGGGAAAATTCTGCTCATTGTGTCCTTCTAACAACTCTGCACCATATTTCAAAATCAGAGCAACAATTGCACTAAATGCAAAATTGCCCTTAAAATTCTGAGAGCTTTTCCATCGATGATGCTGACTTCAGGGGAATTGCACCAAGAAAGCCAATATAATCTAAAAGAATCTTCAGGCACGTCTGCAGAACTTTCAATTCTGTTACAGAAAATATGTTTTATTAAACATGGCTATTATCCTATGATCAATGGGATGTGATCTGACAGGCTTCATTTACTGTAAAACAGAAATCAACAATAACAATGATATACTGTATATTGCAACAAATAAGACTGCAAAGCTCCTTGGTAATCTAAAACAGAAGCTTTTATGTATTTCCTCTGCAAGACCAATGACAACATAATGAATGGAACCAGTTCAATGTCTTTATCTAATTGTACCTTTAATCAGCAGAGCTGCATGTGTTTCTTCTTAGTGCTGGAATCTTGAGTGTTGTTTTATTCATCCTGATCAAATGGAGTAGAGTCACATAACTTTTCAAACAATTAGCAAAATTTGTTTGAAAACTCCTCCAAAAGGCCTTAATGAGGCAAACCATTTACAGAAACCTTGCTGCTGTTACACGTGAAGATATTACTCTACGTGGGTGGCCTCAGCATTAAGGTAACATTTCAAAAGCCAGCTGCTTCTGGTCCTGGTTAAATGGCATTCTGGGATTCACTTGGCATAGGTGTCATATTCAATAACAGTAATCTCTGAATAAACCATTGCCATATGCTTCAAGTTGACGGTGCTGTTATCAAGAAATGATCCTGGGTTTTATGTAAAATGCATCCTGACCAAACAAATATATTTTTTCAGCAAAGAATTCAGACCCAAAGTCACTTTAAAGCATTCTTGTGAAAACATTGTTCCTCATTATTACTGTTAATTCTGTACCGAGAGTGCTCAGACTTACAGATGAGCATTTGTGATGAGCCTTTCCTGAGCAAAGTCTGTTATTGGGACATATTCATTTTGACATATTTTAAGAAAGTGATAAATGCTTTGCAAAAATTTGTGCAAAGCAAATTCTAATCACAAGCACCTCTCTTACTCAGTACATAAAACGCGTGTGTGGTCACATTAGTATACTTGTGTATTCTGACCACACTGAGTGATGACAGTGCTGCAGACTGGGATATTTTACAGTTTTACCTTTGTTGACAGGATTAAGTACCCTCATTTTTAAACTAACAGATGATAAGAAATAGATCACAAGCAAATTGGGAATCCTCTCAGTTTACTACAATACTGTATTATGATCTAACCTAGAAAATCATGCAGGTCAAATATCATCTGAAACATGAAACTTTTTTTGGGTGTGACCTTTCATCAGAGGTATTAGAGGCATATTTGAGAATCAATGTTTTGTTTTTAGTTTCAAACTGGTGAACATTTATCTGATTGCATATTTTCAAGTATCCATTCTTATTGTTTCTCAACCAAAAGTAAGCTCTTCACCAGATAGTTTTCATTGCATTTCTGTTGAAACTTCACTTTGTGGTCAATGAGGCCACTCTGAGCCAAATCTAAGAATAGGTCTACATGAGTGTTCCCTTGGAACTAAATTAGGTCCAAACTTACTTTGAATGTAAACCATTTTTCCACTATTCAAAAGAGGCCCCTTTGGAAAGTCTTAATATTCTCAAGGCTGTTTTTATTAATTTTTCCACACAACAGTCACAATCAATTTCCTTTATTTGAAATATAGTTTGTAAAAATTCAAATAAATTGAAAAAAAAACAAATGTAAACAAAAAGGGCAATCCCAGGAGAAACAAATGTTTTATTTGAAAACGCATAGACCTATGTAAGGTTCTTATGCTTACACAACAGGAACAATTGAGGCTCTTATGAATACATGATAGATACTGACTTGCACTGAGAGTGTAATATCAGATTTAATTTAAACTACAGTATTTCAAGAAGATGCCTCACCACCACCTTCTAAGTGTAATTAAGGATGGGCAACAAATTTGATCTTGCCAACAATCTCCACATCCCATGAAAGAATTTTAAATTATTCCTTGACTAGGGAAAGGAAAGGGATCAAGCCATATAGATATTTGTATTAGCAAAGGATCAGGGTCAACCCCATTACTTTGCACCTCTGGTCAGATATATTTCTCTGGACACTGGCAGTTGTCAGTGGGACAGCTGTTAAGTCCAAAGCAGGACTCTGGCATCAAGGAGGTGCCTGGTGGAGAGGTGAGTACAGGGGCCCAGCATTGGCTGCAACATGCAGCTTTGGCATTATTGTAGTTTCTGCCTGGCATCTGGCTGCTTGGGATTCCTTTGGGCAGCTTTTGATCCCAGGATCAACAATGGTGCCCACCCCCTCTATGGATAACCCACTTTGGTGACAGCTTTTGGCCCAGTATGCCAAGGTTTGGTGTGGAAGTCTTGCAGCAGTACTGTCTTTCTTAAGCCAAGACCCAGAATTGAACTAAAATGGATTTTGATTCAATTTATTTTTCTTATCTTTGCCTCTGTTATTAATAGGCTCCATGATAGGGCAACTTAAACACTTTTCACTGTACTATTTTTTGTAAAAAATACAAGTGACAATAAATGACTTTTCTATTTTACTCATACTCTTGCTGAACTCATATTGTGATATGTTGCTAAAGGTACCAGAAAATATCTTGTGTTTGTGGAATTAAAACCCAAACGTTTTAGCATCTTCATAATTAGTGAAATAGAAATTCTCACTGCATGATGTCTTGGATGCAGCACTAAGTTAGTTAGTTTCTGCTTTTGTTTTATAAAACACAGAAAACCTGAAATATTCCACTTTATTACCAGTGTAATTTTGGCCAATGGTGTGAAGCATAATTACAATTATTAAAAAATGCTTTTAGGAAGTTGAACCTTAAGATTAATTCCATTAATTTACAAACTAAAATACCAAATTTACTTCCAGTAAGCATTTCAAAAGGAATGTAATATTCCAAAGGTATTGAATGATGACTTCAATTGTACAAGGTATTAGTTTTGAAGGCATGTATATTCATCTTACTTGGGCTCCACCGATTCTATTCATGTCTCTATAGTCTGTGAGTTGAGACGAAGAGTTTACCCTAGCTTTCAAGGTACCCAGGTGCAGTTACCTAGAAAAATACCACAACCTTTTTAATGTCCTCATCAAGAGTTGCAACTTTTTAAAATTCAATTTGGGGCATGTGGACATTGCTGGTATAGCTGCATTTATTGCCTATCCTTAATTACTCTTGAGAAGATGGTTGCAAGCTACTCTTTCGAGCAACTGCAGTCCATTTTGAGTAGGTAAATCCACACCACTATTAGGGAAGTAGTTCTAAGATTTTGATCCAGTGACAATAAAGGAACAATGATATAGTTATAAGTCCGGATGGCGAATGACTTAGAGTGGAAAGTGCAGGTTCTGTTGATAGGTTCAGGGTTTGGAAGGTGCTGCCAAAGGATCCTTGGTAAATTTTGCATTGAATCCTGTAGATGGTACTCACTACTGTTACTGAGTATGTATGGTGGAGGGAGTGACTGTTTGTGGATATGGTGCCAACCTTTCTGGCTGCTTTGTCTTGCATAGTGTTAAGCTTCTTGACTATTGTTGGAGCTGCAGTCATCCAGGCAAGTGGAATATGTTTCATCACACTTTGGGCTTGTGCCTTGTGGATGGTGGACGGACTGTGGGGAGTCAGGAGGTGAGTTACTTATTATAGGATTCCCAGCCTCTAAATTGCTCTTGTAGCCATTGTATTTATATGGCTCGCCCATATCTGTTTCTGTCAATGACAACCACCAGGATGGTGACATTACGACATTCAGCAATAGAAATTTAATGAAATGCCAAGGGGTGATTATTAGATTCTTTCTTGCTGGACATGGTCATTGTCTGGTGATTTAGGAATCACTGGTTTCCAACAACCATAATCATATTCCTTTGTGCTAGGAATGACTCCAACCAGTGGAGAGCCTTCCCCATGATTATAGTTTTGCTAGGTCTCCTTGAAGCCACACTTGGGCCAAATGCACCTTTGTTGCCAAGAGAAGCTATTATCCACTGACCTCTGAAGTTCAGCTCTTTTGTCAATGTTTGGACCAAGGCTCTACTGAGAACAGGAGCTGATTGGCCCTGGCAAAACCTAAATTGGGCACCAGTGAGCAGACTTTTCTTAATCAAGTACAGTTTAATGGCACTGTTAATGAAACTGTCCATCATCTTACTGATGAGCAACAGTAGACTGATAGAGTGATATTGGCTGGATGGGATTTGTTCTGCCTTATCGTAAATGGGACACACATGGGTAATTTTACAGGTAGGCATCAACATTGTGGCTGTACCAGAACAGCTTGCCTAGGGGAGGGTGATTTCTTGAACAAAAATCATCAGCATTGTTGGTGAAACATTGTCTTGTCTCAGCCTATGCAGTGTCCTGTGCCTTCAGCCTTTTGTTGAAATCACATCTAGTGAATCAAACTGGTTGATGACTTGCTTGCCACCTCCGGAGGATGTTGAGCTAGATCATCCATTTGACACTTTGGCTGAAGGCTGTGGCAAATGTGTCAGCCTTGTCTTTTGCCATGATGGACTGGGCTCCTCCCACATTGAGGGTGGGGATATTTGTGGAGCTTCCTCCAGTGGAGTTGTTTAATTGTCCACCACCATTCACAACAGGATATGTATTAAGCAGGGTAATAGAGTAGGGAGGGAAATATTGAATTGGTCACCCAGCATATGCCCCATCATATTATCCATTGGCAACAATGGAAAAGATTGGCTGCAATATACAACAAGTGGCTAATTTTATATCAGCTGTCTCACACCATTGTTCCTAAGCAAAATGGCTTCCTTCCAACAAACACAAAACAAATATGAACTTGTTCATTGAACCTCATTTATAATTGCAAGATTAATGCAATGTCATTAACGTGCAGATAAATTTATACTTCTAGTTATAATTTGAAACCTGACAAAAATGTATTTAATAACTGGGTAATATTCTGGGGAATAGCTAAAGAAATACACAAGGGATTTAAAAAGAAACCAGACTTCCAATGGAACAAACCCTGCAACAAAGCAGAGTAATGCAAACCACCTGTTGTTTTGTGCTGCTGATTTTGATTCAACAAATGTATGGAAATTTTACACAAGTTACAACTTGTGTTCATTGTCAACTCACCTGTTGCTCCAACACTGCTGTAGTTTCCACCTTAGGGTCAGAGGGCATTTTAATTATAGGAAATTCCAATAAATTTTTAAATGGAAAACAATAACAGAAGATAATGCTGCACGAAAGCAATCTTCTGACGATGGTGATAGTTATGCCTGGGTTTCTTTTCTGTGGAAGCTGTATTTACAGTGAAGATCAGCATTTCAAAATGCTCTGAGATATTTAGCTCTGCAAGCAGTATTTAAAGTAGAGTCGGTAATAAAGTTGTCAAACAATTAGGATAAATAATATCTAGGAACTCAAAAATCCAAAAAGTATATGGTGCCCTTGAACATTTTAGTAAAATATTGCCAGCAGAAACTTTTTGAAATGAATAATTAAATAATCACGATTAGCGTAATTCAATCACTTCAATGATAGGTTATTTTGGGTTTTCTCTCCTGTCTCTATGACTGGATTATTCTAAGGATCTGATACTCAGTCACACAGAGTTAATTGCTAAATTTATGTAATTACTGTGATTAGTTCGGTAGGATAGAATGTTCCTTTACTAAAAGCTCTTGAAAAGCACAATAGAGATATATACTGTCTAAAGAACTAATATAAATGGAAAACAAATCCCTTATTTTAGAGATATTGCCTTGCCTGTGAATCACAGTTCCCTATAAACTTGGGTGAGATTTTAATTTATTCAAAACCCACCCACAGACGCAATTAAAATATTGCTTGCTGTCTCAGGCACCCTCTATTATTGAGAAAAAAAGATTTTCAATAAAGTAGTGGTAGAGGTTTTCTGCAGTTTCATGTTCAACAGTATGTATTTTTATAAACACATATTTTAATATCTTGAAAATTAAAATGAATAAAAAAATGGTACGTTTGAAGAAATAAATCATAACAATACCATTATACAATCTGGCATAAGAAAACAGGGCTGCAAATGGAGAAATAATAATTAGAACAACATAACAGAATAAAGAACCAAAACCAGACAAAAGGAAATGACAAGAAATCTGAAGAGCTGTGATACTTTCTCAACACAACTATTTTCCCAATAATCTGATTATTAATAAAATTTGAAAAAGTATGTTGCGAGATATTTCAACTTGAAAATTACAGAAATGCAGTAAAATTAAACTTGTCTCCATACAGCACGTTCTATTCAGGTGTCTAAATACAGTTGTAATACTCTAGATATTTGCAACATGTATTCCACGTCAGCTGTGCAACCAGATTGGTAAACTTTCACATTGGAATAAGGGTTCAGTAGAATTCAACTTCTCTTTATTTGTAATATTCCACTCAGGCGTCCTGCAAAAGCAATTTTAATAATATTCACAATGTGCATTTCCTTGTCAGCCCAATGTTTACTATGTAGTTTGATGCACTCTGGCTGAGAGGCCTTAGATGTTGACCTTTCCCCTCTGTGTCTCTACAGATTTCGCCCTGACTTTATTGAACGCATTAACAGGTAATCTGGGTGTCGGAATGTGCCAATCTGCCACACATGGTAAAGGACACGTTTTTGCACTGGGAGATTCGCAAGATTCAGGTGGACCAAAGAGAATTGAAAGCCTTCCAGCTGCAAGTGATGTTTACTTCCATCTCCATCATCGGAAATTGCCCATTGAGAGCAGACTCCTGTATTGCAGAGCTATTCATGATTTACGTTACCAAAAATCATTCACAGAATGTAGGCTTCACAAGCTGGACCAGCATTTCTCCCTAGTTCCCTAGCATCTATGGTTGCCTTGAAAAAGTGGTGGTTAGCTATCTGCTTGAACTGCTGTCATCCATTGGGAGTAGGTACATTCACAATGTAATTAGGAGGGGAGTTGCACGATTTTGACCCAGTGGCACTGAAGGAATAGCAATATATTTCCAAGTCAAGCTAATATTCCATGCCAAGCTGCACTTACTGGTGTTGTTGTTCCCATCTATCTGCTGACCCTCTCCTTCGAGATGATTTGGTGATCATTAACCAATGGCTGGTTTGCAACACAGAGTAATGTCAACAACATGGGCTAAATTCCCACTCAAGTTGATGTTACCAGAAAGTACTCTCCTTCTCAATGTCTTCCTGTGCCTCAGCCATGGTGGCCCATTGGTCAAACCGCTATCAGTTTTCTCTCTGTAATGAGAGAGCAGCCCTATAGTCTGACTATGGTGACTTTACCTTCTAAGTGGTAGTAATTATGGGTTTGGGAGGTGTTGTCCAAAGAAATTTAATGAATTTCTAAAGTGTATCTTGTAGATGGTACACACTGTTGATAGTAAGCATTGGTAACTAGATGGAGAAAATGTTTGCCCAGATTGTCATCTAGATCTTCTTTGTAAAGGCGCATTCCATGAGGAGATGGCCAGAAGTCTCTTCCCTACCTCAGTTTCTTCAAGGAAGTAAGATTCTGGGCTTGCAGGAAGGATATGATGGAGAAGATCTTTCTTACCTGGAGTCAAGCTGTATGCTGGCATTTGCTTGGAGGGTCTGGTCATGAGACAATCAATCAATTGACTTCTGCAGTCAGAGTTAGGTGACAAAATAAAGTAAAATGAGAAAGCGGATGACTAAGGGTAGTGAGTCCAACTGTTATTAACCTGACTATGAAATTAAGCTCCCAGAAATAGAACCAAAACCTAGTATTACACAGAAGAATGAAAAGTACATGAATAACCTTCCAACCAGAAATAAAAAAGAAAAATAAATCAAAAAAGCCTAAAAAAAACTTCACCTCACAATTATACAGTCCTTAGGATTTGATTGATGTTAATCCTCTTTAAGAATAAAAGAACAAGAAACAGAAATAGGCCATTCAGCCTCTCGAGCCTCCTTTGCCATTTTATCTAATCATAGCTGCTCTTATCTTAGCCTCAACTCCACTTTCTCCGTAACCTTTTAACCTGTTATTTGTTAAAAACCTGTCTATCTCCTCCTTAAATTTATTCAGTGTCATAGCATCTAATGCACTCTGGGGTGGTGAGTTGCATTGATTCACGACACTTTGGCAGAAATAATTTCATCTCATTTCCGGTTTAAAATATTCTACTCCTTGTCTTAAAACTATGACGTCTCATTCTAGAATCCCGCACATGAGGAAATATCTTATTTATATCCACTTTGCTAATCCCCTTTAGCATCTTATAAACCTCAATTAGATCTCTTGTCATTCTTCTAAACTCCAGGCAGCATAAGCCAAAATTCTCAAGATGTCTTCGTAAGACAAACCCCTTGTTTATGGAATCAATCTCGTGAACCGCCTCTGAACTGCCTCCAATACAACCATAGTCTTCCTCAAATAAGGGGACCAAAATTATATGCAATATTTCAGGTGTGGTCTTACTAATGCCTTGTACAGTTGTAGCAACACTTCCCTATTTCTGTACCCTACTTCTTTGGTAATAAATGTCAAAGTTTCAGTTGTCTTCCTTACTACTTGCCGTACCTGCAGATTAATTTTCGGTGATTCAGTTGTGAAGAACACCCAGATTCCTCTGCACTGAAGGGCTTTGAAGTTTCTCTCCATTTAGATCACAAGTTTCCTTTGTATTCCTTTGATCAAAATGAATAACGTCACACTTAACCACATTAAACTTCCCATTCCAAATTTTGCCCCATTCACCTAACCAATCCGTCTCGATTTGTAAATTTCTTATTTCTTCATTATAACTTACTTTCCCAGCTATTTTAGTGTCATCTGCAAATTATACTGCAATACTTGATATCACTGAACCGAAGTCATTATTATAGATTGTGAATAGTTGGGACTTGAGGACCGAGCCCTGTTGTATCCCATTAGTTACATCTTGCCAACCAGAAAAAGGCATTAACCTTGCTTTCTGTTGGTCAGCCAATCTTATATCCAAGTTAATAAATTACCCACAGCCCCATGTGAGCTTTAAACATATCTGTTGGCGATTTGTCTGGGCAGAATCCGAAGTCTGATTTGTCCTGAATGCAATCATTAGGGGAAACCGTTGAGTACAATACCAATGTTGCAGCATGAGACTCTGCCTCTTTTTTACAACACTTGATGCCATAGTTCAGGAGTTAAAGTGACTAATGGTCCCCAAAGCCACTTTGGCAGGTATTGAGGAAAGGTCAGTGTGTAAAATAAGTGAGGGGTCAGGTGGCAAGTAGGTAGGTAATGGAGTTGTGTGCCAGTTGGGGAAGAGTTCAATGTGCCAATTGGGTGAGATGGATTGGATACCTGCTGGGTGAGTTGGTTAGGGACCAAGGTGGGTGAGGGCCGAGAGTGCTAGCTGGATAAGAGGGTATGGTGGCAATCAGGTGAGATGGGGGTGGTGGAAGTAGGTGAGGAAGGAGGGTGCCAAATGGGTGACGAGTTGGTCTGCTAAGTCAGTGGATGAATGCTGAAGGAATGGTGGTATAGTGGTAATTGGATCGGGGGCCTGTAGAACAGCAGGAGGCTGTTAGGTCTGGCAAATGACTGAATATTGGGTTGGGTCTGCATGTGGTATGGGGAGGCTTTCAGGTCTGGAGCAGGGAAGGTCAGAGGCATGTCCCAAACAGAATGGAGTGGGGCTGATTGGAGGGATGATTTGAGTCCAGCAGAATTAGCTGTAGCTTGGGATGTTGGGGAATAGATTGAATAGTAGCTCTGGTTGGGGTATCAGGATCAAGGATTGCTAATTGGATGAAATAGGGTCAATGGTTACTTAGGAGTAGTTTCAACCATTTAATATTTCCATTTTTAAACGTACAGTACGCTTAGGTGAATTGGAACCCTTGGAATTATTTGATTTTCAGGAGTGTTCTCAGCATGTTCTAAACACATGAAAATTGCTTATCATAATGTACAATTTCCTGAGAATTTCCCTTGGAGTCAGTTACATCCGGATTTCTTCATGGTCCTAATACATGGCTCCAGTTTACATGGCAAACACACCTATTTGAATGCTGGTTTATTATTGGACTGAGTTGGATATACAGCTATGAATAAAGTTCAAGGTTTAAGAAAGCATGAGGAACTGCTGGCACAGAGGCATCAGATTCAAGGAAGAAGGCAGCTTGGTAATAAATAACACCACAAAACCCTTGGACAGCCTGGTCCACTGACAATGGGATAAAAAGCGACCCTGTGAAGTGTTGCAAATATCCTCACAGTACGATTTTCCAAGGAATGGCCAGGCATCACACTTGCCATCCAACTAAAGATGATTGGAAGGTTTCAGGAGCTGAAGAAACAAATGGCCTCAAAAAGTGGAAGTACACTCTCGGTGGCTTTAAAAGTTTTGAAAGAAAAATCTCCACAGCCACCAGACTGGTACCCCTCAATAGAAGTGCTGCGGGTCTCGCTGTAGTTATCTTTTGAAATGTGGAAATGGGGGCAATTTTAAATGTTTCTGGAGCACTTGTCTTCCGGTTTATCTTTTTCACTGTTCTGTCCACTGCAGGGGACCTATCTGCTGACTGGAAGCTTTGAGTCAGAGTGGGAGAACAGTATTATTAGGTCCCTTAAATGTCTTTATTGGCTATCTGCCTTTAGCGGGCAGTTTGTCATTTCACATTTGACTCATACAATTTGAAAAAGTGACCTGAAGGAGGATAAATATTGACAAGCATCAAGCTGCTCTCCAGTGATAATGTTTCTGCCTGGCTAACTCCAGTCTTGACCCCGTAGTCAATTGCAACTGGCTCCTTTGGCTTTTTAAAAGACAAAGTTTGCAAAGACAAATGTAATTGCATTTAAGGATTTATTTCTGAAAAGAGAAATCCATTGCTAAAGTTGTTCCTTTTGAATTTATTAGGATAAATGCAAGAATGCCAAATTTCGAATGATCACACAAATTTATGCCAAGGGGTGAGGTGAGATAATTAGTTAAAAAAGTACTGAAGCCATTTAAAAATACCTCAGAGGGGAAATGTCGTGAATCATTAAAAATCTTAGCTAAAAAGGCACCTTGATACATTACCACACCAACCTATATTCACACTCAACTACTAACTATATTTATATTCACAGCATTAATTCAGCTTGACTCTCGCATTTATGTTATGAGGCACATTAGGAATTGCTATTGTATTTGCTGATGGAATACTACCTGACCCACTCATAATTGTGTGATTTGTTTTGGGCTGAACTCATTAAGGTTTACATCAGTAAGCCAAAGACAGCCAAAAGAATTACAAGGTCAGCAGATGTTGTTGCCTGAAATCCAATTACAGTATACAGTGAAGTCTGTGGATGTTTAGCTGCTTATGATCTTGAAATTTGCAAAAAGCCTGAATTTGCAATCACAAAGACAGCAAGTTATTAAGATGTCCTAAATGCTGGATAAGGTGCATTATGGAAATTCACTGCCATATTTCTTAATGTCTGGAATGCATTAAGAGCTACAAGTCATGTTTATATTTATTATTAACTAAACACACCACAGTACAGCTGTATGACCAATTTATTTTACAGAGCCCAGGCAACGAAAAAAATCCCACATGGACACAAGAGTTTTAAATGGACGATTAGAGTATTGAAAACGAGGAAATGGCAAAAAAAGAAAAGAATCAAAAGAAATTGAATCAAGTGAGACATAATCAGTCGGGCAGAAAACATCCAAACTAAGAGCACTTCAGGGTTTTTGGTCCACAATTTTGGTTGCAAAACGGTTTAGGCTGACAGCTGGAGAGGTGTGAAATCCTGACACACCAGCTGCGATTAGACATTATATCAGCCAGATTACTCTCTCAGGGCAGTAATAGCTTCTGGACAGATGATGATGGTGAGCTAAAAGTGCCATTATTCATTTGTCCAACTTCTCAACATTTCTCATTGGCCAGTGCTTGTGCGTCTAAAGCAGCATCAGATGGACGAGACCTTGGCAACCTCAGCCATTTGAGATAAAAGCTTTGGAAAGCAGATATCAGGAAAGGCCCCTAAATGATCTGAAGCATTTGTTTTGCTTTATGAGTGGATGCAAAGCACTACTTAACTCTTGGAATAATTTGTAAGGAAGACTTTGAAAGCCAAGACCTAACCTTGATGCAGCAGTTATTCATCCTGAATGACTGTAGCAAATAATGTGAATAGGTTCAAATGGTAAGCCTGGTCCAGGATTAATTTTAATGCAGCACCAGTGCTATTTCAGCCCTGAAAAGGATGAAAATGAGACTTGCAATTTAAAACAGAAGAATGCTATGAGTTTTCAACATCTTGTTTCAATTTTCTTTCATTCACCTGATACTCCACTCTATTTAAAGATGGCACCTTGTTGGCGATGTACTGTTGACGAATGCACAATGCATATTTTTACTTCTATTAGTTATCAATGCTAAACCTGAATTTTGAAGCATATTAACGATTGGCCAAACATTTTGGGATATATAGAAACAAAAATCAGAATGTTTGGGGCACAAAAACTCTTCAGATTCCCTTTTCCTCCTAAATTAAAAGTATGGAGCTCATGTGGAGAAAAGACTTGCCAGTCAGGTTCCTTAGTGGCATTGCATCTTGCAGTTTCTCTTCGTACGTTCAGAATGTAACGAGGGTGATAAGCAGTTGGATATTTGTTTTGCAATGTGCAATTTTCCATTTTATACTTTAGTAGAGTATCCAATTTTCCCCTGCAGTGCTGGATAATTTGATGAGAAGGCATACATAAACATATGTCGAGTGAGATATTTGTATTCCATAGGAGAATAGATCCTTACTTCCTGGCAATGTAGGAGGGGATCCTATTATTATTATTATTTTACTATGACATTATTTTATTAGGTTTCCTTTTGCTTCTATAGAGATTTCCTCCCCTTTCATTAACAAAGGAGCTTTATCTGAATATGCTAAATAATCATCCAGAAATTCGTCCGCACCATGCTAATTTTTCATGCATTAAATGCCTTTCCAGCTATCAAAATAGCAGGCTGGTCATTAAAAGCCACAAATGCACCTTAGTGGTGTAGGTAATGAAAGAGCTTTAAGGGTTCATAGCTGAAACAGGAGTTAGGGTTTTTGCATATCCAAATGAAGATACTACTATCTGTAATGAGGCTCCTGTACAATATTGCTTGGCTTTGAATGCATGTGGTTCCAGACCAACTGTATTCAGATAAACTGGGCCTGCATGGGACCTAACAGGGAGCCCTTAAAGAAATTGCCAGGGGGTTTCCAGCCGAGAAGATAAGCGAAATAACTCCACAGAGGCTGGTATCCTTTCATGAAGTCACCCTTTGTTTACACATGGTCAGGTCTTCATTATACTATTGCCTCATACAGATCCAAGCACCATAGTGGCAGTATTTTTGACACTCACTCTTTTTATGTCAGCTAGGCCCCCTGATTGGACAAGATTTAGAGCTGCAATCAGGGAAATCACATTCAATGATGGTCAGCTGGCTGACCTTGTTAATCACTACATTAAGTGCTTAAAAGGTACTAAGTAAATCGGTAAGGAGCAGGCCTGATCCTATACTAAAATTACATGGGCTACCGTCATCCTTCAATGCTCTCCCACCCCTACATCAATTCCTGATTGCCAACACCAGCCTCCTGTATGCTGGCCTGAAACTGTTTTGAATGTACAATGCAGCAGAGTGCTCAAGACATTATCTTTATTCGAGTGAGTTTAGGATATCTGCCTACAAGAGATGCATGCCTTATGGCAGAGGTCACAAGACTAAGGCAGAGTACAAGGGACATTTCTACGTGATTGCATTTCAATCCAAACATCACTCATTTTACACAAGAAAGAGAGAAAATAATGCATGCATTATCATAGTCATTTTGAATTAACCAAATTGCCAAACACATAAATGGTTACTCTCATGCCTTGGTAGTCTGTTATTCCCATCAGCATATGCAATTGCATTACACACATAGCCCTTAAACTGTGGCAGTCTCTTAATGGTATCTTATTTTCATCATTAGCTGTTCATCAAGATGTTGTTGTTTCCCTAGACAGTGTCATGCTTGTATCATTTGTTCTTGCCACAGTAGCTGTTGCTGTTCCATTTCTGTTATTGGATTGCTGTAGACCTCTGGGTCTGATAGTTAATGTAAGTTCTGTTTGGGTGATGTATTGTCACTGATCAGCTGCTGGAATAGCTTCTCCAGTCGGGTACATCAGCCTGCAGTTGCGACTGTGTATCTGGTCATTCAATTCGGCTTTCTGCCATTACACCTTGATTTTGTCACTGACATGCATTACTGCTCTGGCTTCAGTAGTTTTTTTTCCCAATGGAAGCACAGTCTGTGTGTGGCATGGCAACAAGCTCTATACTGGATTATAGCCCATGCCTTCTGAAGATATGTTTTTGCGCTCAGGAATTGCCTTGTACATAAATGGGTCAGATTTGCTGATTTCTTTATGATTCCTTCGGTGATTTTCACTGCCACCTCAGTCTTTCCATTTGACTAAGAATAGTGAAGTAATGATGTTTGGAGTTGTATTTTTCAATTCTTAATGACATGACTAAATTTTTCACTGATAAAGCAAGGGCCATTGTCACTCATGACAATGTCAGGAATATTGTAATAGCTGGTGTGCTCTTATGGTGCCAGGTGTGACTGTGATACTCTCAAGCCATCCTTTTATAACTTCTTCTTGCAACACTTGGAGATTTGCACCTTGTTTAGTAATTTACTTGGCTTGAACAAGGCACTTTTCATTTATCTTTAAAATCTCTACTGGATTGATGATTTCTACAGCATGATGAACAATCACTTCATGTTGAATCTGGAACATTTCACACTGTGTTATAACATCCCTTATTTTTGTTATTGGGACCACTGCTCTTTACAGCATGTGTTGAATCTGCATTTGCTTCGCTTGCTTGAATGCCACGTTCAGATGGTATCTCTGGAACCAGAGTATCATTCTTTAATCATGCTTTGGAACAGATAGCAGCAGCTCGAAGAAAATGTTTTTAAAATGGCTTGTGGTCAGACTTGACACCTTCTGTCTCCCAAATGGTTATTGATGCAAATGCTCACAATCAAAGTTAATAGCCAGAGTCTCTTTCTGAGCTTATTTTTGCTCCATTTGCGTCAACACCTTGTGTACAAATGGATGTCCTTGCTGTATTAGGGTTGCTCCAAGTCCTATCTTACTGGTGTCACACGCTGCAGGGTGACTTTGTCAGTTACATTATAGTATTTCAGCATTGGCATTGCGCTCACTACTCAGTGATTGCTGCTTCTTGTCCTCAGTCCGAAGACCACTGCATATCATCAGCAGTGATTTGGTATAATGGTTCCATAACCTGTCCTATTGTAAGTGCGTTAATACAGACAATTGTCTGAATTGCAGGATTTCATTTCAGGCATTTACATTTGTGATTAAATATTGACAAAAAGTAGTATGACCAAAAACAGCAACATGTGCAAAGTCCAATATGTTTGCAGAGGCAGCTCTGTGGTAGTAAGTGATAAATAAGATGTGTTGGCAGTTGTGATTACTCTGACTTCTAACAATTATATAATTCTCATGACTGAGGCATCCCTGTGGAAAGACGACTAGATTGGTAGTGGAGCCTTGCCTTGTGGGACTTTTGGCTACTCAGCCTCAGGAACTGCTAACACCTGCTTCTGTGCACAGCTAATCTACCCTGCCTAATTGGACAGGCCTTCTGAAGGCAGCCTATTGAATTTCGGCTTCTAGGAAAATAGTGCAAGCTTGTGGAATCTGGTCCTCATTCGGTCCTAATGTCAGGATCTCACTGTCAGAGAAATCATTTAGTCTACAGTGTCTAATTTTACATACGTACGAGGCAAAAAGATGATTGCATTGTTGTTTGTTGAAGGAATTTGGTAAAAAACGTAAATGAACTAAATGCAAACATTGAGGGTACATTTATAGAATATGTGTGTGTTGTAACTTTGAGTGCAAGCATGTTACATATTGATCATCATCGGGCAACACACTGAATGTGATTGAGTTACACTGGAAGTGAATACGTTACACATTAAAAGCAAGTGTATTACACACTAAACATCTGTGTGTTACATACTGATCGTGATTTTGTTACACACTGAACATGAAAATTACTCACAAAAGATGAGTTTGATATATACTGAATGAGATCGTGTTACAGAATGAATATACACTGAATATATTCTCGATTATGCTTGGTTTCTTAGAACACATAATCCATAATTTTTGTGTACTATAAACAAAACCACTCAAATTACCACATCTTTTGTAATAAAGAGGTGCTTATTTCAAATAAAAATCTTAATTCACAAGCTGAAAGCATAATATTAAACTTCAAAAATAAATACTTTTTAAGCAAGCAAATAAAGGTGGCTTGAGCTCACAGTGAAGGATCACTGACAAATTTGAATTGCCATGTATTCAATACTTCAATCCCAGTGAAGTGAAGATGGCAGACTACAAAATCTACCAAAGACAATGACCCCCGAGGTGTATGAAACAGTTCACGTCTTTCCTCCTATTTCCAAGGCATCTATGGCAATCACTGCTGGAGAGAGACTATTTTAGGCTAATTGTTTGGACAATGGGACCCAGGTTTAATTTAGTTTTCCATCATTAAAGTCCACACGTAACAATTAATAGCTAATTATTTACAACTGGAATATTCATTAGATACATTACTGGTAATTGGCGGGAGTGGTCACATGACAAGCTAACCTCTCTGTATGATTTCAGCACGTGGTTTTTCTGCAGAATTGTATGCGTTAAAAAGAAGCTAAGTGGAATCTCCCTTGTCTCTATCTCTCTTTTCTTTGTCTCATCATTCCACTTGCAGGTTTTGGGCCCAGCCTGCTATAGGTGACAGAAAAAGGAGAGTAAATAGAGTTATTACAACAGACCAGGAAATCTTAACTACAAAACAGCTTGCCATATGAGTTTTTAAATGAAGAGTATAACTTGTTCTAAAATATAAATTTTAAAGGCGTTAATGTTAGAACCAATGAACACAGAACAGTGATTGTGGGGAAAAAAAAGCCATTTTAAATTATTTGTATTTCCGAGGATGAACACAGTGGATTGCAACAGCTTTGCAATATCCAGAATTGCAGCAGAGGCAAACGAAATGCTCTTGTCACAGCATTTGGGCAAATACCAATCTGTTAAACACAATTCCAGCGCCCAAGTGAACACAATAAGAAACGTACATCCCAGACCCCAAATATTTTCTCTGCCACGCTCACCTTTACAGCCACCACCGTAATGACTCCATACTGATTATTTTTAGGGAGTGGTGAATCACTCTCACCATTTCTGCAGTTGCAAGTTCACATGTCACTGATGAGAGGCAGTAGCTTGAATTAAATGGTGGAATTTGGCAAGAAAGAACAAACTGCAATTCTTAGTGCTGGGTTCCAGTGCCAGTTTGGTTGCACTTAGTATGAACTGAAGTTCAGCTGAACATTATTGAAGCACTAATTAGGCATTCCAGCTTTTCATTATTTTCCAGCATTTTCATTACTTGTATTGACCTTTCCCTATTTGTGACTGGCTCTTATTTCCTCCCTCTATGCTTTATAAATTTTGTCTCATCAAATGAATAATAAAAAAGTGGGAAAATGTTTTAAAATGTACACATCTCACTAAACAAGCTATCAACAATCCAAATTCCACAAATAATGAAGCGGCCAGTGCCCCTGTGCACCAAGATCCAAAATACCTTCAGGTTCTAGCTCATAAGTGGTATGTAATGTTTGAGCCAAGCACGACCCAGGCATAACTGTCTGCAAGAAGAGAAAGTCTAACCTTCATGCAATTACTATCAATACCTGATAGGGGCTGGGGGTGATCACTGGTCAAAAGTAGAACTGGACCAATTATATTAATACAGAAACAATGAAAGCGGTTCAGAGTCTGGGCTGTTTATGGTGAGTCCTGACTCCTCAAAGTCGGTCAACCATCTAGAATGTAAAATGCAGAAAAAGTAACTGAATACTCCACACATGTCTACATGTTGGTCCAACAACACTCAAGAAGCTTGACACTATTCAAGGCAAAGCAGCCTGTTTGATTGAAATCTCACTGACCACATTAAATATTCGCTCTCTGCAGTAAGAGTGCAGTGTATACCTTCTACAAGAATTAATTGCAGCAAATCACTAGGTCTCCTTTGACAGCACCTTTCAAATCTATGAACTCTCCCACTTCCAGTACACATTCTTGCCTACTGAAACTGCAGCTTTAGGTCATGTTATTGTTCCTGCATCACAAAGAACATCAGCTGGTTAAATATATTTTTGGTTTTCATCACTCTTGACTTGTGTAGAAGCCCTTCATTATCTGGCCAATTGGACTTAACTGGTCTAAAAACACAAGTTGCTGGAAAAGTAATTAAGTACCAACACTGAAAGGGCATTTTGTAATCTAACACAAGCGCAGCAGATTCAATATGAGCGATTAAGATACTTTTTTACTCCCTTTATGAAATAGCCAGGAGCTCTTAGTAATGCTTGAATAGTTTAAGCTCGTAGCATGTTGGTTAGCTTGGTGGATAAGCTGAAATTACCCTTGTTTAGAAATATGCCTTGGGTCTAGAAAATTGCTGTCACAGTCCTGGCATCTTTTTAGTTATCTTCAAGCTTGAACTGTCAAACTATTCCTGTGTTATAGAGATTTTACTCTCCCCATTAACAGTTCTGGCTTCTCAGGACTTCAGATGGCTAAAAAAATACTTAATCACTCGCTAATTTATGCATTGCACTCCACCAAGGCTCTACAAATCTTTGATGTCTAACATTCCCTCAAATATTCTGGTCATTTCCCAATCAAAATCATCTCTGAAATCTCCCATGTCTACCCTTACACTGTGTGCCTTGTTACTTGCAATGATGTGAATCCTCGTCTGAACTCACCCAGTATTTTCACTGCCATTTTTTTATACGTCTTCACTCAAATCATTGTAATTTATTATTTCACAATCAACAACCTGACCACTCCCTTTGCTTGTTGTCTCAAGTGCTGATGTTGCCATCCGAGTCTTTATCTTCGCAAAGTCTTTTTCATCATTTTGAAGCTCCTTCTTTATTGTTTCATCCAACAGCCTGTCACCTGCTTCTTAATCTAGTCCTCTTTAATTAATATCACCCCTAACTTTCACTCACTCCCCATTAGTTATTAAATGCAAATCTCTGTGTTTTATCCTCTTTCAGTTCTATAACCTTGCATAGGCCCTTTGTCATTTCTACATTCATCTAATGGAGCAGGCTCAAGGGGCTGAATTGTGAACTCCTGCACCTAGTGCAAATGTTCTCATGTTCTACATAAATAAGTTATTTGAAGAGCGGTGTAGATCCTTGACCAACAAAGAAATCAAAGAAAAATACATCAATTCAGAGAAGGGGTAGGCCATTTGATTCCTTCCAGGTGGTTCGGTCATTTAATAAAATCATTGATAATTTGACTGAAGCCTTAGCTCCAATTTTATATTTACATCCAATATTCTTTGATTCCCTTGTTGGTCAAGGATCTACACCTCTGTTCAAATAATTTATTTACTTAGAACATCAGAACACAAGAACATTTGCACTAGGTGCAGGAGTTCATAATTCAGCCCCTTGAGCCTGCTCCATCATTCGGTATGATCATGGCTGACCACATCTCAGACTAAACTCCACTTTCCTGCTTGGTTCCTATAACCCTTCAAATTGTAACTAATTAAAATCTCTACATCTGCTCCTTAAACTTATTCAGTGACCCTATCCCCGCTGCTTTCTTGAGGGTGTGGGGATAGTTTCAAATATGCACAACACTCTGAGAGAAAAAAGCAACTCGCCTTCCTTATTAAATGGAAGATTGCTTATTGTTAATCTGTGTCCTGCAAGTGTGGACAATGCCCTGTGGTACTAAGATAACAAAATGTGAGGCTGGATGAACACAGCAGGCCAAGCAGCATCTCAGGAGCACAAAAGCTGATGTTTCGGGCCTAGACCCTTCATCAGGCCCGAAACATCAGCTTTTGTGCTCCTGAGATGCTGCTTGGCCTGCTGTGTTCATCCAGCTCCACACTTTGTTATCTTGGATTCTCCAGCATCTGCAGTTTCCATTCGCCCTGTGGTACTACATACTTTGCAGGTAGTTAGAAAAGCTGGGAAACATTTGGGTTGGTATGACAAACCATTTCTGTTACAGATTTTGGTACACTTTACTGACTGTAACAATTATATTGACTGTACCTAAAACATGTAATTATTGTTGGAATGTCACTACCGCTTCATAGTTAAAATCTTCAATTAATGCAACAATGATTTTTTCTTTTTCTTGGCCAAAGATCACTCCTAAAGGCTTTATTTTGTTGTAAATGTTATTACTAATCCAATTAACCTGTCTAAGACAGTAGGAGCTGCAGATGCTGGAGAATCTGAGATATCAAGGTGTAGAGCTGGATGGGCCTCATAAGCTTCAAAATCTCCCCTCCCCCTACCGCATTCCAAAACCAGCCCAGCTCGGCCCGCCTCCCTAACTTGTCCTTCCAGCTATCCCCTCCTCCCACCTCAAGCGACACTCCCATCTCCTACCTACTAACTTCATCCCACCCCCTTGAATTGTCTGTCTTCCCTGGACTGACCTATCTGCTCCCTACCTCCCCACCTGTGCTCACTTTTACTGGCTCCATCCCCGCCTCTTTGACCAATCTGTCTTCTCTTCGCCTATCTTCTCCACCTTCTTTCTGCCTCCCCCTCTATCCCTTTTTATTTCAGAACTTCTTCCCCCTTCCCCATTTCTGAAGACGGGTCTAGGCCCAAAACATCAGCTTTCCTGCTCCTATGACGTTGCTTGGCCCGCTGTGATCATCCAGTTCTATATCTTCTTATCTCAGCCTGAGAGAGACATTCTCTTCAGAAAAGTCACACTCAAGTCATTTGCTGTGGCATCTTCTGACAAACTGATCACTTGTCTCTTGGGCTTGCTGTCTATAATCCGTGAGTTGAAGTCTGTTAATTCTGAAGTTAGTTCCCACTATGAACAGATCTTTGAGAACTTTCTAGGTCTTTGCTAGTTCTTTCTGACTGTTCACAGAAAGATCTGATAGCAAGCTAAATTTTCAGAGCTGTCTTCTTGGGATCATCTGTCATTTGATCTATGAAATGGAACTGCATATATTATTTGATCAGATGTAACACAGTTAAGGGTGTTACTGGATGCCCATTACACAATGATATTTTTGCTATTCATACTGCAGCCTTAAACATTTTGGATTGTATCCTCACATTTAATGTAAATTAAGAGATGGACCTTGGTTTTGCATCAGTGGAAATTAAAAGTGCTTCTTCTTGAAGAAGAAACTCTTTTGCAGGTGTTGTTCTGAGAAAGATTGCTAATTTTGTAACAATTTTGGAACAAACTTGCAGCTGTCTGAAGTAGACAACACTGTTTTAGCTCAAAAGTGGACTACAGCTTTTACCTTCAATTGAGGCAATCTTTGATGTTTCTTAATAAACAGAATAAACTTCTATGCTAATGAAGCAAAAATAGCTTTGCTTTCTTTATGGCTTAAGACCATTCTGCAGATCTGTATAGTCATCTGTACTCATAGAAACTGATGCTGTTTCAAACGTGAAAAGAGTATTTTCTTTCTTCATATTCTCTTTGTTCAGAAGTATTGTTTGGTTGAGCTTCAATTAGTTTTTCAAATGTGTTCCACTGAAAGCTTGGGGTATTTCACAGGTGGCCTCAGCTTAACCATAATGTAGGTTTTGCCACAAGTAATATATTATAAACTTTGCTCATGTTATCCCTCGTAACACATGAGGTATTGAAGAATACAACAAACACTTGTTACAGCTGGCTATTGCATTCAATGATTATAGTCACTTATATATACATGTCTGGATGAGTACTAGTCCATTCCTTCACAGCAGAAGAATATATTTCCAGTACTATGTCATACTTCAACTGATCCCAATACAATGGTGCCTGAGACATTTATGCCCTCAGATCATGTGCTGTGATGCAATGATGATATCATGAGTTAGCCTCTTAAGGGCTTTTTGACATAATGTGTCTCTTTTAAACAGGAATTGTGATTCAGCGGGAATGAGTTTCTGAATTTTGGTGATTGGGATGAATGTGCATCAATTTCTTGTGCTGATAATGTAATTGAGTACTAAGGTGTTTTGAAGAGATGTGCATGCTTTTCTGCTTTGGAGTTTTGGCTGTGTCAGTTATTAGTTCCAAAGCCTAGCCTGGAGCTCAAAACAACCTGAACTTCAATTTCTATATAGCTACCTGTATTTTCACTAGAGAGCTGAAAAGGGTAGCAACTTGGCAGCTAACTGTTAGCTGCCATTAACTGGTTCATTCTCAATGGCAATATTTCTACCAAGCAATACCTGCTTACCAATCAATCACTAGTCTTCTCTCATGCATTATAAATTCTTTTCCCCTTAAGTTGGCATTCTTGTAAATTGTCCTGATGAGCGCAAGATGAAATGTTTCGACAAAAGGTATCTTTTTCAACAATACTCAAGCTCTGTACCACCAAATGTCTATTTTTCAGTGCGTTTGATTCTGTCTCCTATTTTTGTGTCCTTTCTCTCCCTTACTTTGTTTTCTTCACTGGTCTTTTTCAATGAAACAACAATTTATTTTGGGCTTGCGACTCATAGTAATCCTGGGGCACCTTGTTATGCAAGATGGAAAATTATTCATTGAGCAAATGGCTTTGTAAATATTGTCAAACTGCAGTCTGAATATAATATCATCTAAATTAGCAATTGTTTTTAAGCAAATCTAGTGACATGTGTTTGAAGGTCCAACATAATTTTGGGAATTAAAAGAAATCCTGATATTTCTATGTTTGGAAGAATGGCACTCTTCACCAGTCTATTTGAATATCAGCTTAAAATTATGAAGCAATCACATTATTCAGTGTTAGGACATAATAGTTTATTTCTTCTGTGCAATACTATCAAGAAACATCCACCCTGTCCAGGATTTAATCTAACACTGCCTGAAACCTTAAAAAAAACATTTTCCATTTTCAGGTGCAGCTAATAAAGGTCCCTATTACAAATGTTTCATTGTATTCACTGCTTTGGATATTACATGGAATATAGCCAGGCTGTAAATGATGCTATTAATGATGCAGGATACTGAACTATCTGCAGATGCAAATAATGTCACTGCAGCAGAATTTTTTTTTCACTTGCTGAGGGCTTCACAATCTACTTAAGTGACTTTTCAAATTCAGAATGAATGATTCCCAGCCCAGAGGTGGAGTCCATAAGAGCCGTTCTAGCACATTTGGATAGCTCAGTAAGCTTCTGCTTTGTCTTAAACCCTCTCAGCACTAACTCACCCTTGCACCTAACAGACCCAAAGCAATTTCCAACATTAAGTGATCCACTAGTCCACAGGGATTCTGCAGAAGCTCCCAGCATGACACTAAGCTCTTGCTGTCATTTTGGTACTGTTGAATGTTACAACAATTGTGAATAATTAACAGATATAGGGCAATCATTTTGTTGAAATTCATTTGGATCACATCTGTTTTACGTATCCTTCAGTCACAAAGTGCTACGATGGGAAAGATAGCTCATTGATTTAATGGGAGGAGTAAACACTTGAAAAGAAAGCTGATTCCATTCAAGTTAGTTAACAATACAGTAAAAAGCAAGGATTTCTACGGCCTTCCAATGTACAATCAATTCCCTGTGATTTTTTTTGGAGTGTAGAGTTTTGTTAAGCATCATCAGATATCCACTTTGCCACTCCTCACATCAGCGCAGAACAATAGTATACCACATTCGTATTGGCCTGACCTAAAAAAAACTCATAATTTCAAGGTGTCACTGTTGAGTACAGCTACTGAGCCTAAACATGCTCTTTTTTGATCATTGTTCCTCTTTGACTTTTATCAGCTAAAAAAATGCTTAAAAAATGGGTTTTGTTTTTGCTTCCGAAAAAATTTAGCCCTCTGTACCACAGGGCAGTGAACTGAAAGATTGGAAGATAAGTACAACTGTTTTATGCAGTACTGGAGGAACATGGCACTCTTGATGATGTGATCTTTTGAACAAGGTGTTTACTGAGATTTTGTCTGTTCTTGCAGGTGGATGTAAAAGATCCTACAGCGTGATGTTTCAAAAAGAGAACTCTCTAATCAAATTTATGACTCAACCAAGTTTGTGAGAGCTTGCTATGCACAAATTGGTGAGCCTGATTCCCTCATGATCACAGTGACAATGCTTTAATGCACTTAATCGGCTGCAAGACATTTTGAGATATCCTAAGCTCTGTCGTGCTGGACAAATCCAAGTTCTTCTTCCTCACTACTGATTGCATATTAAGGTGAGCAGATTATGTATTGCTGTTACACAGTCAACATCTCATTAAAAGCTAAACTATATGATTGCCCTGGTGCTACCTGGAAATTTATTGTAGCAGTATGCTCCTGCATTGCTTCACTTTTCCCCTGAAACAGATTATTGTACATTCATTCCCCAAATTTCTCTCATCTAAATCTGATCTTTCATTTGCTTGTTATGCCTCTGTTTACTAGTACAATTTCCTCTTACTGTTTGTCTTGCTCCATGCTCAATTTCAAAAAGCTCCAAAGTTGTTCCTCTTTCAACCCTACCTCTGGTCTCCAATGAACTCAATATTTATTATTTTGTTACCTTTTTCCCTCCTTGCTCTGAGATTATGTAAAATTATTTCAAACTTACAATACAGAGAAATGTCATTCAACTGAACCCATCCATATTTTTATCCTTCATGTGATTATTTGTCCTTATCCCATGCCCCCACTGTATTAACATTTTCTTTTTATCTCTCAATGCATTTTTCGATAAATCTCTTCTTGAGTTATGAGCTTTGATAGTGCGGTACACGTTACTGAAGTAAAAAAGCTTCTCGTCTGATCAGAACCTTTTACATTTTATCTAATCTTAATATCTATGCTTCATTCTTCTAAACTTATCAATCACTGAAAATCATCTTTTTCCATACAATCTGTGCGATCCCATAATATTCCAAACATTTCACTTACCCCTTATCTGCTCCGGCTCTAATGAGACTAGTCCCAATTTATCATGTGTTACTATGCATTTGTATTTTATCACATCAAACAGAATCCTGATAAATGAGCATTGAAATTACTTCATTGCTTCACCTCCTTTGTGTAGAATAGAAACCAAAACAATACACTACACTTTAACTGTAGTCATATTTAGATGCATTACTAAGTTTGCACTTTAATATTTTGACTTCTTGTTGTCATAGAATCCTTACAGTGTGGAAACAGCCCTTCGGCCCAACAAGTCTACACCGACCCTTGGAGCATCCAACCCAGACCCATCCCCCTATAACCCACCTAATCTACAGACCCCTGAACACTACGGACAATTTAGCTTAGCCAATCCACCTAGCCTGCACATCTTTGGGCTGCGGGAGGAAACCAGAGCATCTGGAGGAAACCCACGCAGACATGGGGAAAATGTGCATGCTCCATACAGACAGTTGCCCGAGGGTGAAATTGAACCCAGGTCCCTAGCTCTGTGAGGCAGCAGTGCTGACCACTGAGCTGCCATGCTGCCCTTAAGGTTGCCTAAGGTCTTTTATAGCCTGATCTACCACTGTAGCTGTTTCTGAGAAACTATGGAAAGCTACAAACAATGCTGCACATCACCAAGGCGTGTCCACACAACATACTAAGTGGCACACTAATTATCTTGAACATAGCAAAGGAGAAGGTCGGTGCTTAACTCAAGGAATTTGCATTCATTAAACAATAACATGTACTGCTTTAATATCTTCTCAGCCAACTTGTCCCCCATTTTTAAAAATTTCATTTGCCATTGATTGTTCATTTTATTTTCAAGTTGATTACATCTGTTACAAAGGTCTCAACATGAACCCCATATATATTTATTATAAAATCACTCTTACACATACTGCTTCATAAGAACACAGTAACAGCAGAATGTTTGTCTTTGAACTGCACGATCCGGATTGTACTCAGTTGCGTCCTGCTCTTACAGATACAAATAAAATTAGAAATGATCCTTAAGTTACTGCATCAGATTTAGAGCATAGTTCTTCACTCTAGAACCTCTCAATATAGTACTGTCCAAGTATTTGTAGCGAACTAAACTTGACATTTTTCAGTTTAGATCATGGCTCTATGATAGAGCCTCACTGTAAATCAAAAGATACATCACCAACTCATTCAATTGTGGAGAAAGGCTATAGTTGTAGTGAGAAATGGTTGTTCCATTGATTTTGATAATGATATTCATTTCCCTCAATGTAGGGTCATGCTTTGGCTCCTGTTAAGCAAAAGGTTGTATTCTTTAACATAAATGCCTGATTTTTAAAATTCATTTTAATACAATTGCTAGATAGAGCAATGATCTAAAGCAGGTTTACTTATTTATCTCAATCAGGTATGCGTTCTCAGCAAATGTAAAAATGATTAACAACACTATGTTTGCAAGGTACAGGGCTAGTGCCATATAGAATTTGTACAGAATTAAATGAAATTAGTGTACAGGAGTTTCGGCAACATGGCTGGTGTAGAGTGCAAATGCAACAAAGTTTTTTTTAAAATTCAGACAAATTATTGAACCCAGCCATGTTCAATGTAAGTGGGTGAAAATAGTCAGCATTTTGTCAAACTCCTACTTTAGTCATTACTCCTCTTCCAATTCATTTCCTTGGCAGGTAATAAATGAACTAATTGAAGATTAATCCTCTCTGGACTCTGCTTAATCCTTTATGTAGAATTGTTCTGTGTCTCCATTTTATGACATGATGTAAAAAGCATATTTATCAAAATTGCTGAAACAGCCAGCATCGTATAAGATTGATTTTTTTTTGTTTTAGGGATATACTGAGTGCTGCAGTAGCAATATCTTGGGGATTAAGTGATATATTAGGATAGAATAATGGCAGTCTGATGCAGCCTCAGGGGCTAGTAGGAAAATAGAAATTTACTGCATCTGTTTGAGACGGTGGTATTGCAGGAAAGGGATAATGCTGGGTATTGATCATTATTTGAGGACTTTTGTGTTTGGTACTCAGAACCCCTCCTCAGAGGATGGCAGTGCACCATGCTTGGCAGGACCTGTTAGACAGACTCAATATTATTCTCCTCATCTGCAGAACCTGTGAATAGTTATGGGTCAAGGCAGAATATTTTATGGAACCAGGCAGACAAATGGCAGTAAAATCAAAAGAACTGCAGATGCTGTAAATCAGAAACAAAAGCAGAAATTGCTTGAAAAGCAACAGCAGGTCTGCCAGCATCTGTGAAGAGAAATCCGAGTTAACATTTTGGGCCCAATGACCGTTCCACAGTGGCACCTACTTGACAGACACCCGTCAAATTGTTATAATTGAGAGTCTTGCTCCATTCAGAACTAGCAAATGCTGGAAACATCAAGCTACTGACACACCACCAAACACAGATGCCCTTACTGCATGTAGGCTACCAAGGTGCTCGCTGCTTTTGGTGAAACTTTGTGGCTGATTTAATGTTAAATAGGAAGTTGAAACAGTTGATCTCAGCCATTGGTCTCTTGGTGCGTAAGGTTTGCAGTTTTAATCTTGTACCTGTATATCTGCCTGCTGGGTCTTTCACTGGCAACATGTAACTGAGGTACTTTAAAACACTAACTAATAAAATTAGTCCCCAAACATTGTTCTGAAAATGCAGAAAAATGAAAGAAATCTCACCAAAAAAAATCAAAAATTATTTTAAATATGTCATGACTCACTTGGATCAATGAAGCTGCATTATTCCTGGTGCCATGCGAGGTAAAAAAAAATCAAACCATCCAAACAGCCAATTTATCTGACTGTGAAAACTCAGATTAATGGAGAATGCTCACTAGGTCTCCGTATTTAACAAAAAAATCAATAATTTGTTATGAGAAAATTGTTATTAATCAATGATAATTCAAAAATAAAAATTCCTAACTTATAATGCTATAACTTAAATTCTACCCCTATTTAAACTCTCCCTTCACAAACAGATAGACACACAAAGACATGAATTTTATGGGTGGAAAGGAAAAGAAATTCATGGAAATACAGTTTGATCACACCAGTCTGGGCAACAGGAGCTTCTGAATTGTTTTATTTCTGTTTCTTTCTGCTCCTTTTATTTTAAGCCTAAGAAGATGAAATTGTTTGCACACCATTGCTGTCTTTAGCAATGGATGAGAATTTGCCTCTTTCGAGGTCTCTGCAGCTTCCCTATTACCTAACACATAGGACAATTCTTACAGAATTGCAGTATTAAGGAAAGGCTGGACAGGCTGGGACTTTTTCCACTGAGGGTTGGCGGTTGAGGGGTACCGCATAGAGGTTTATAAAATCATGAGGAGTACAGATAAGGTGAATTGCAGGCATCTTTTCCCTACGGTGTGGGATTTCCAAGACTAGGGACATATTTTTAAAGTAAGAGGAGAAAGATTCAACAAAGACATGCAACTTATTTTTTACACACAGAGTGGTTTGTGTACGGAATGAACTTCCAGAAGAAATGGTGGACACAGGAACTATTACAATATTTAAAAGGCATTTGGATAAGTACATGAATAAGAAGTGTTGGAGGGATATGGGCCATGCACAGGAAGGTGGGACTGGTTTAGTTTGGAAATATGGTCAGTGTGGACTATGTCGACCAAAGGGTCTGTTTCTGTACTCCATGGCTCTATCTCCTATGAGTTTTGGTTCAAGTAAAATGACTGTTTATTGACATTTGCGGTTTCCACATTCCTACATGTCTGGCCACAGGGGTTTCATGTGATACTTGCAATATGTCCTTACGATATTTGGACAATACCACAATCTGACAGGCAACCATCCATTCATCATCACAGGTCTGTGGGGGTGTCTCCAGTTCCTTGTCAAAACTCTGTTTTCAATGTATTGACATTCGAGAAGTCTTCAGCCTCAGCTTTCGTGTGAGCTGACTGTGCAAACCAGTTTAAAGTAAGATCTGCTTTCTGACCCTGAATTAATATAAACATGCTAATGCTTCCTTCGATTTATTCCTATTTCTAAGGAAAACTTCAGTTACTGGAATATCTGCCTGTAGTGTTATTTTGGCCTTTGCTGATGGATTTTGTTTAGCCATTATTCTGGTCACTACACCCAATGGAATAATACCCCGAACTTATTCCTGTACCTGTTCCATTACTTTAACAGCACACCTGTGCACCACACCCCCAACCCCCTCCACAGCCCCAGACTTTCTGTGATTATACACAAAGCCATAGCCTTCACTCTCGTCAAATCATTGCTGAAGAGTAACTCCACTCAATCCATGGATAATTTCTTAGCTACTCCTACAACAGGTTGTATGGGTTAAAAAGGCACACTCCAATTGCATTTTGTGCTTTAGAATCAGAATATATGCACCACTTATTCTGTTTATTGAAACTTTTGCTTTCATTTCACTTTGTAGAGAGAAAATTAGATCCTTCTCCAGCAAAAGAGTTTGGCTAGAACTGTGTCCCAAAAAAAATCCTTCATATCTCTTGTCTACTCTATGCACCTCTCCTGCACTGATAGCAGAGTCACTCTCTCTTTGACTCTATCTCTTGGCCTGTGAAACTGCATCTCTCTTCTTCTCTTTCTCTCTATGGATGGTCAGTTGGTCCCTGCCTCTTGCCATGCTGGTCTCCTCAGAAGGCCTCCAGAAGATTCAAGAGAGATCGACTTGTTTTTTCACCTAAAAACAGGTGAGCCCTGTTTTTATACCTTTTGGGTGATTTTCTGTAGTTCTGATCAATCAGGAATACTTGGTAGATAGTTTGAAGCATCATCAATCATTTGGATGGCTTGCTGCTATTTGTTTCTGTGTGGCAGGACCCAATGTCTTTCTGTCTTGGTCGCCCTTTGTCTGTTAGATAGCCTGTTCAGGATACGCCTGTTCAGGATAACTGTTGCCTTTTACATAATACTAATGTCATTAGTACGTGGGTGCTGTGTTAGCACTGTGTCTGGTGTCTAGGCTTTGCGACTTCAGAGACTTACTTGGCTTATTACCGAGCGTCCCTTGCTGTTTAGCAAAGTTAACAATCTCGTTGTGTTTCAGCAGCCAGGAGGCTGTTACAGGGGAAACACAGCTCAACAGTGTCAGGAATTGATGAGTTGTTTTCTCCTGGTTCCTTCCAATTCTGATTCGTTCCTCACTGAGGAGATGAAGTTCTTTGCACACTCTGCTGTCTTTCATTCATTGTTTGAGAATACATCCTTTTTAGGATCTCTGGAGATAATTTTCCTATCATCCCTTTAACAAGGGTTTTTGGAAAAAAAGTTGTGTGGGAGCTAGCTACTTGCTATTGGAGACTTTCTGATAGCTCTGCACAGGAAAGAGGAGTGGAGAGGTTGTTTTGATGCTTTTACTGTGCACTTTAGGTGTTTCTCTGCTACATTGGCCCCACAGGAGCCATAGTTGCCTGACCAGGAGGCAATCAAAACATTGTTGTCAAGCAGTTTGTCCCCTCTTTCACAGCCCAGTGGCTCAATGCTGTCAACCTTTTCTCTCACTGTTCCAATGGAAAGCAACATTGCGTCACTCACAATGGGCTCCAGGGAATGTCAGGTCATTAAAAAGGTAGCTATCTTTTTCTGCAGTCTTCCTTGGCTTATTCCACAGTCCAACAGTAAATGAAACTTCTAAAAAATTGTCTTCACAAATATCATCAGAAAGATTAATCTGAAGTCTTTGACAATGCAAGAGCATTTTGATTGATTCCAAAGTCATAGAACAGAAAAAAAGTCCAAAATAAACGCAGTAGAGTAGTTTATTTACTATTTATTTAAAAGCTTATTCATTAAACCTGGGGCATAGCCAAATGGGAAGAAGAAGTTCAGCTTTACTAAATGTAGCCACAACAATAAAGTACAGGACTTGTTCTCCGAATTCTGTCATTTCCTTGTATCTGTTGTATACCTGCTGTCTGACACAAAAACCATTAAATATCAGCTGACATAAAAGCATATCACTCTCAGCCTATGCTGTGTGGACTCAAAGAAGCACGGAAACTCGCTGCACAAAAGGTGGTCATTCAGCCTCATGTGTTCTGGGCTAGCATTTTGAAAGAACCATCCAATTAGTCCCAGATAACGAACTGTGGAGCTGGATGAACACAGCAGGCCAAGCAGCATCTTAGGAGCGCAAAAGCTGATGCTTCGGGCCTAGACTCTTCATCAGAAAAGGGGGAGGGGGAGAGGGTTCTGAAGTAAATAGGGAGAGGGGAGAGGCGGATCGAAGATGGAGAGAGGAGAGGATAGGTGGAGAGGAGAGTATAGGTGGGGAGATAGGGAGGGGATAGGTCAGTCCAGGGAAGACAGACAGGTCAAGGGGGTGGGATATTAGTAGGTAGGAGATGGAGGTGCAGCTTGAGGTGGGAGATGGGGATAGGTGAGAGGAAGAACAGGTTAGGGAGGTGGGTTTGTTCGGGATCTGTTCAAAGTGGGAACTAACTTCAGAATTAACAGACTTCAACTCATGGATTATAGACAGCAAACCCAAGAGACAAGTGATCAGTTTGTCAGAAGATGCCACAGCAAATGACTTGAGTGTGACTTTTCTGAAGAGAATGTCTCTCTCAGGCTGAGATAGGAAGATATAGAACTGGATGAACACAGCAGGCCAAGCAACGTAATAGGAGCAGGAAAGCTGATGTTTTGGGCCTAGACCCTTCTTCAGAAATGGGGAAGGGGGAAGGGGGAAGAAGTTCTGAAATAAAAAGGGATAGAGGGGGAGGCAGAAAGAAGATGGAGAAAATAGGTGGAGAGGAGACAGACAAGTTAAAGAGGTGGGGATGGAGCCAGGAGAGGTGAGTGTAGGTGGGGAGGTAGGGAGGGGATATGTCAGTCCAGGGAGGATGGACAGGTCAAGGGGGCGGGATGAGGTTAGTAGGTAGGAAATGGGGGTGTCGCTTCACATGGGAGGACGGGACAGGTGAGAGGAAGAACAGGTTAGGGAGGTGGGGACGAGCTGGGCTGGTTTTGGGATGCAGTTGGGGGGAGGGGAGATTTTGAAGCTTGTGAAATCCACATTGATACCAATGGGCTGCAGGGTTCCCAAGCGGAATATGAGGTGCTGTTCCTGCAACTTTCGGGGTGGCATCATTTGGCACTGCAGGAGGCCCAGGATGGACATGTTGTCTGAGAAATGGGAGGGGGATTTGAAATGGTTCTCAACTGGGAGGTGCAGTTGTTTATTGCGAACCGAGCGGAGGTGTTCTGCAAAGCGGTCCCCAAGCCTCTGCTTGGTTTCCCTGACACAGAGGAGGCCACAACGGGTACCGTGGATGCAATATACCACATTGGCAGATGTGCAGGTGAACCTCTGCTTAATGTGGAAAGTCTTCTTGGGGCCTGGGATGAGGGTGAGGGCGAGGTGTGGGGGCAAGTGTAGCACTTCCTGCGGTTGCAGGGGAATGTGCTGGGTGTGGTGAGGTTGGAGGGAAGTGTGCAGCGGACAAGGGAGTCAAAGAGAGAGTGGTCCCTTCGGAAAGCGGACAAGGGTGGGGATGGAAAAATGTTTTTGGTGGTGGGGTCGAATTGCAGATGGCGGAAGTGTCGAAGGATGATGCGTTGGATGGTAGTATGTGAGGACAAGGAGGATTCTCTTTTGGTGGTTATTGCGGGCATGGGGTGTGAGGAATGAGTTGCAGGAAATGCGGGAGACAGGGTCGAGGGCGTTCTTGACCACTGCGCAGGCGAAGTTGCGGTCCTTGAAAAACGAGGACATCTGAGATGTACGGGAGTGGAATGCCTCATCCTGGGAGCAGATGCGGCGGAGGTGAAGGAAATGGGAATAGGGAATGGAATTTTTGCAGCAAGGTGGGTGGGAGGAGGTGTATTCTAGGTAGCTGTGGGAGTCAGTGGGCTTGAAATGGATATCGGTTTCTAGGTGGTTGCCTGAGATGGAGACAGAGAGGTCCAGGAAGGTGAGGGATATGTTGGAGATGGTCCAGGTGAACTTGAGGTTGGGGTGGAAGGTGTTGGTGAAGTGGATGAACTGTTCGAGCTTCTTGTGGGAGAACGAGGCGGTGCCGATGCGTTCATCAATGTAACGGAGGAAGAGGTGGGGTTTAGGGCCAATGTAGGTACAGAAGAGGGATTGTTCCACGTAACCTACGAGGAAGCAGGCATAGCTTGGGGCCATGCGGGTACCCATGGCCACCCCCTTTGCCTGTAGGAAGTGGGAGGAATTGAAAGAGAAGTTGTTGAGGGTGAGGACGAGTTCAGCTTAGCGGATGAGGGTGTCGGTGGAGGGGAACTGATCAGGCCTGCAGGACAGGAAGAAGCAGAGGGCCAATAAGCTATCAGCATGGGGATTTCAGGTGTACAGGCAAAGGATGTCCATGGTGAAAATGAGGTGTTGGGGACCGGGGAATTGGAAGTTCTGGAGGAGGAGGAGGGCGTGGATGGTGTCATGGACGTAGGTAGGGAGTTCCTGGACCAAGGGGGAGAAAATGGAGTCCAGATAAGTGGAAATAAGTTTGGTGGGGCAGAGGCAGGTGGAGACAATGGGTCAACCAGGGCAGGTGGGTTTGTGGATTTTGGTAAGGAGATAGAAGCGGGCAGTGCAGGGTTGGGGAACAATGAGCTTGGAGGCTGTGGGTGGGAGGTCACCTGAGGTGAAGAGGTTGTGGATGGGTTGGGAGATGGGTGATGAGGTTGTGGATTTTATTTCAGAACCCTCTCCCCCTCCCCCTTTTCTGATGAAGGGTGTAGGCCCAAAACGTCAGCTTTTGTGCTCCTGAGATGCTGCTTGGCCTGCTGTGTTCATCCAGCTCCACACTTTGTTATCTTGGATTCTCTAGCATCTACAGTTCCCATTATCTCCAATTAGTCCCACTTGTTTTCTATTTTCTTACTGTCTTGCCAAGGTTTATTTTTCAAGTATTTATCCCGCTCTCTGTTAAAGTAACTTTTGAATCTACTTCTACTACCCTGTCAGACATTACATTCCAGATCATACGTGTTTGCTGCAATAAAAATCTTCTCATATCTCCTCTGGTTCTTTTGCCAATTATCTTCAGTCTTTGTCTTCTGGTTACTGACCCTCTTGTCAGTAGAAGGAGTTTCTCTGCAAGACATCTGGGATCTGGAATATGAGCCCCAGGGCATATGGTTTCGAAGTTTAGAAGAGATGGAATCTAAAAGTTATGGATCGCAAACTCAAACTTTGGCTTTCTGTTTTAAAGCCAATGATTATGCAGAGATGTTAATCATAAATAATAATTATTAGAGTCTTTAAAGTTTGTTTCAGTGTGTACTTTTTTCCAATTTTTTCCCCAGTATTTCATCATACTGCAGTCTGTAAAAGTCAAATATTTAAATATTTCATACTATACTCTTATAAATATAAATTACAATTGCATCAGTTGCATTTGATTGCTAAATGCAGCATTAAAACAATAATTGGATCATGGCATATGTTGTGTTGATGTGAAAACAGGACAAATAATGAATATTGAATACTAGTAGAATTGATGTTTTATAGGGTGCATTGTTGAATCATCCATTTGAAAACTTCAATTCACTACTTCAAAATGAAATCTAGTGACATGACACTTCACTGCAAGGTGCTTCTATTTCTGTGTCACCACTGATACGCAACATGACACGTATTAATTCACGCTCATAATGCTTCAGCAACTTAAGTGTAAAACCCTAAGTTCCTTGATATTGCAACACTTCCAGTTAAAAGGCAAGAGCAAAATCAACAAATTGCCAAAAAAAATGTAAGGGAACAATACTCCTTTTGTCTGAACTGAATACTATATTGAGATGGAAACTATTTGCTCACCTCATAAAAAAAACAAGATTAAAAGCGTTGCAAAAGGTCAGCATTATTGGAGTGGGATAGAGGTATAATGGCTGTTTTTACTAAATTAGTCTTCAGTTCTGATGCTTCATATACTGATAAACCAACTACCTCAATTTTCATTTATCTACAAAAAAAAGCATCATTATTTTATTAGTGCCGTTGGCCCATATTAATGGAAAAATCATGTTTGACAGAATTTATGTCCAATTCCAGCAGAAACTTGGACATGAAAATGCTAAATTTGAGGGGAAAAAAAATCAACACTGGTCTCTTCAACGCTGTTAACTACCAACACCTCAGGCACTCATGGCCGGGCTTATTACACATCTGATCCCCATCTCACTGCAGCTCACATCTGGCTTGCACTCAGCTTAGTGTGAACTGAATGGGTCACATCACTGAAACACTACAGTACCAATTACTACACCACCTGAGCCCACCTCTGCTCTTTAAATAAGCTGTTAGCCTTAAAAATCCCCGATCTTTTAAAAGAAAGCATTAATGGAGTGATTAAGTTTTAGAGTGAAATGTTGCACTAGGTTTCAATTTGCTCAAATGTTTTTTGGTTAGTAAGGACTGCATTGTTGGATACAATAAAACTGGTCTGAATCTTTCACCGCTGCAACTAACTGCGCTTTCAAACTGCTTTAGGTGAATAGCTTCTTTTAACTTTGGGTCATGAAGCGTTTCTGGTTTTCTAATATGCAGGGCAAAATTTACACCACAGAAGTAGAATGTACAGTTGCAGCACATTAGACTCAGCAGTAAGTTTACATTGGGTGCTGGAAACTTCTTCAACAAAGCCTTTATTTATATTTTCAATCTTGGCTTGGTGGCAGGCCAGATGTAAACAATTGCACGAGGGCATTATGATGCCTCTGATCACTCAGTACAAACAAGCTCAGGATATACCTGAGGCAAAGTGGCTTACAAAATCATCACCGACAAATGACTTGATGTTTCTCAGAAGTATCTACACCACCCCCAACAACTCAGGCACTGGCATATTTAATCATCTCAGAGACTTTTATGCAAAACAGAGCTGCGTGTCAGAAACACACTGGGGTTGTTGTACACTAATGCTGCATCACATCAAATCAGTTGCCCTGACAATGATTGCAAAAGTAGAGGAAACAAGTGAAACAATACAAATTAATTGAAAATTATGGAATTTAACGGATTGAGCTGTTTCCTTGTTCTAATATAATGATTCCCCAGTTCCAGTCGCCCCTGGGTTTGCTAAGCATTGCTGAGATTTGACATAATGATATCAGTTTCCACAAAGGACACAGGTGGAGCCTTGAAATATACCATACCTGAGTGACAGCTAGCTTCACTGTGGGCTCACCCATGTGGCTCCACAATCATTTCAAATGGAAACCTTACAGCTACAGAATGAGGGGAGACATTCATCACTGTCAGTCAAGGCTGGATTTACATACATGCCATAGAGTAAAAGGACAGTATACGCTGCACAGCTGACTGACGTACAGAGACAAGAAACAAAATTATAACTCCCCCCTCCTGATGGAGACAAGCCAGAATGGGAGTTAAGAGTGGCACATTTGATCCCGTCTAGGGCTGTTTTAACACAGTTGGTTTAGTTTAAACACTGGAGTGCCTGTAAGATTCAGGCAAAGGTGTCAAAACTAAGTTACTTAGAGATAGGGTCCTCAATGAGACTTATTTGTCTGCCAAGGGTACCCTGCTTTGGGAAAACTGGAAAACAAGAAGCACTGTCAGCTCTGCAGGTGAGCATGTCTGCAATGTTTGAGTCAGTGCTGTCCCAGATTCCATCTTCCGCTACCATCCCCTTTCGCACCATATAATAAACAAACTTGCAGCCCAATATATCCAAGTCTTAGCTTGACAATCTCTGATCTGTGAAAATTTATTGATGAAATTATGGGCAGCACTAGCATTTGCTTCCTTCATAGCACTGACCTTACACTTTCTCAGCTTCAAATAACCCCTTCAAGATATTAACAATACATTTCTGATTTGGAACTTTATCACTAAACACATTGCACTGAAGTAATCTCTTTGTTAACAATTCTCAATTATTTGTTTTCTTCAGGAGCAATTGTTTTAAACATCAGCTTCAGCAAAAACTTCCACAAACCTGCTCTGCTGAAACTAAAGGTTTTATAATTAATGGTTTAATCAATAAGCCTAACCTGAAAATAAAAAATAAAATTAACAACCTTCTAACAGAAGCCTAATGTGCTATACTGTTCACTGTGTTACTAAAACTCTCCTAATACAAACAAATTCCCATGGACTTCCAAGGAATATCTCTCTCATGAGATAACAAGGTGTACAGCTGGATGAACGCAGCAGGCCAAGCAGCATCAGAGGAGTGGGAAAGCTGACGTTTCGGGCCAAGACCCTTTTTGCTGCATTCATCCAGCTCTACACCTTGTTATCTCAGATTTTCCAGCATCTGCAGTTCCTACTATCTCTGAAACTATCTCTCTCATGATGCTTTTAAGAAGAATTCACCATGTTTACAGAAATACTTACAAGTTAATCAGTAACTCTCTTCTTAAGCTCAAAAAATTCACATGCACCAGTTCAAGTTCCGAAAATTTGAAATAAATGATACCCAAATATTTCCACCTTAAATCTGTGATTGATTGAGAAGACAACTAATCTAGATAACTCCCAATGTGCCACAAGGGCATTGAATGGTTGCACTTTGACTGACTTTCCAACATTCAGTTCTTATAATTACGGCAAACTTTGTTTTAATCTGTACCCTTTTGACCAGCACTCTTGATAAACCACCAAAAGTTATATACTTCAAATACCACGATGTCCAAGTAAATAAAGTATAACAGTGATATGTATACTCCCTGCATTTATGTTACTTACTCTGTGTTTTTATGTTGATTATAGGAGCTGTATTGACATTTTAACACGGATTTTTTGAGGGATGTTGATGTCTCAAAGCTTCACTTTGTCAGCGTTTATTTCTGTTATACGTAGCTCTTGACTATCTTGAATATTTGATCAACCAGCATACTCCCTGTTCCAAATCTTGCTAGTTAATAAAAAGTTTGGTGTACTTTACAGGTTTATCAAAGTTACATCAGTCCTTCTGTTGTTTAAATTTGATTTTATCACTCAAGCCTGTTATTAATTCCAGCCTCAAATCTTGGCTGTTGAAAGAACATGACATCAATATTTGGACTGGACCACTTTCCATGCCTTCGGTCGGTGTATGATTTTTCACTCAAGGATGCTGAAGTTCACACATTTGCAGAATTTGCTCAATTTCTTTCGGAGCCCTTTGGCAATCTTCATTGCCACCTCTGCCTTTCCATTTGACTGGGAGTTACATTGAGTTAATGTGTGGTGTTGAATTTCCCTATCTTTTATTAAGTGCTTGAAATTTTCACTCATGAATTGAGGGTCACTGTCGCTCATCACATGATCTGGAATGCCATATTGACTGAAGTGTGCTTTCAGGCATTATAAAATCTCAATATTAGTAAATAATGTCAGCTGACCTAACTCCAAGTTGTCAGGATAGTAGTCCCTGGTGGCAAAATGATCAGCTTTTGCAAGGGGGAAGGTGTCTGCTCCAAATTTCATCCCTCGTCTGTCTGGGCTTTTATGTGTCACAATTAACCCTTTAGCTTCCTTAGCTTGGTATCCATTATAAGCATTGCAATGGATATCGTGATTTCTAATCTCTTCCCTCGTATTCAGCCAGCAGAGCAGAACTCTGATTTTTTTTCTTCACAGATGCTGCCAGACCCGCTGAGCTTCCAGCAACTTCTGTTTTTGTTCCTGAGAGCGGTACTCTTGCCTTGCTCAGACTAGACCTATTCCTCCAAGAAAAATCAGAGTTAATATTTCAGGTCTGGTGACCCTTCCTCAGAACTGATGGTAGCTGGGAAAATGTGGGTTTATATGCAGACGAGGTGGGGAAAGGGATACAGAGTAAATAACAGGTGGGGATAGAGCTCAAAGACGGAGAAGAGCAGTTGAATAGAAAAAGGAATTGACAATGATCTGGCTGGGAGGGTGAATAGCTATTAATAGGGACTGTTAGTGGTTAACAATTGGCAGTGTGTAATGGCAGGCTACATGATAACAAGGCCTAGTGTGTGGGGTAGGGGGCTCAGACCTGGGAGCGTTTAGGTCCTAAAATTATTGAACTCAATATTCAGTCCAAAGGGCTGCAGGATCTCCAAGCAGAAAAGGTGGTGTTGTTCTTCCAGCTTGCACTGAAGTTTGCTGGAACACTGCAGAAAGCCAGACACAGAGATACTGGTGAGGGAACATGGTGATATGTTAAAGTGGCAGGCAACTGCAAGCTCAGCGTCTATTTTGCAAGCAGAACACAGATGTTCTGTGAAGCAGTCACCCAATCAATGCTTTGTTTCCCCAATGTAGAGGAGGCCACATTGTGAGCAGTGCATGCAGTAGTCCAGATTGCTCTGGAAGTGCAGGTAAAGTGCTGCTTCACCTGGAAGGTATGTTTCGGTCCTCAGAAGCTGGGGACAAAGGAGGTAAATGGACAGGTGTTACACCTGCACCTGTAGCAGGGGAAGGTGCTATGGGGCTAAGGGTGTGTGCTGCGAGTGAAGGAAGAGTGGATCAGGGTGTTCCAGAGCGAGTGGTCCGTGCAGAAGGCAGACAAGGGAGCGGAGGGTAATATTATCTGGTGGTGGCATCTCACTGGTGGCGGAAATGGCATCTGATGATTCTTTCTCCAACAGTATTTCTATTCCAATCTTTCTTCTTGCCCACTGATATTAACTTCACTGTCACTCCTGGTGCTTGACCAGGTATTGGGTAAAACTCGTTTCCACCAGTACTATTGACCTGAAGGCTCTTTGTTAATTAAATAAATGTGTTGAATGGCTTTGAGGCTATGCCATGGGATAGTAGAGATTCATTGAAATTTCCACAGCCATATCACATTCCTCAGTGACTGCCTCCGGCTCAGACTCACTTCATGTGGATTCCAACTGATGTTTCATCTCTTATGTTTTGAATCTTCCCAGGATCACAGGTATCTCTGGGATGTTCAGCTTTCCACGGACAGCTGTTCTCACTGCATCCTGAGATCCACGCTCAGTGCTGTGCGATGTCACATGCAAGCTCTTGACCTTTCTCTCCCACAGCACCATTTTACACTGGTTCAGGGCAGCACCATTCCACAATTCCACTTCATCCTCTGGCTCATTCGCTATGCCAACAAGAAATTTTCTCTCTTCCTTTCAGGCATCAAGGCCCACAAGATGCAATGACTCAGAGATATCCATGGCCCTCTGGATTCTTCCTCCCCTCCTCTTCCCTTTGACTCCATCCCCTCACCCAAACCCACTTCCTGTTGGATACTCACCATCTCTCCCAATCTTCAGCTCCCCAATGCTGAATGTTTCGTACTCAGCTAATGTCTCAGATTTATCCAGACCTTAACAAATTTTGGGCACGACGTAACATTGGACTCTTCTTCCACCATCTTCACCTTCATGCCCATTTCTTTGGACAGGAGTCCTCTCCCCGTCCTACCGACCCCATCGTCCAGTTCCAAAACTGTCCCTCTACCTGGACCCCTCCCTCTGACCTTTCACCTGCACTTGATCTGTTAATTGATAACTGTTGACGTGACATTGGCCACCTGAATTTCTTTGCCCCCCTCACCGAATTGAGCCTATCTCCCTCCGAACTGACTGCAATCCATGCACTCAGATCTAACGCTGGCTTTGTTATTAAGCGTGCCAATAAGGGTGGTGCTGTTGTAGTCTGGCGTATTGACCTCTACATTACAGAGGCTGAGCGCCAACTCTCAGATATCTCCTCCTATCTTCCCCTGGACCATGACCCCACCATGGTACATTAGGCCATTGTTTAAATTACCCTTAAATGATGTCAATTCATCTGGTGATCTCCCTGTCCCACACAGCTCACTTCTACCACCTTCCAAGCTCATTGTTTCAGCCAGCTCCCATACCACAGATCTCATCTCTTCCTAACTTGACTCAGTCTGCTCATCCTTGGTCCAATCTTTGCCCGGTACCTCTATGATTCTTCTGATGCTTTGCACCAGTTTCAAAATTTCCATTTGCATCTCCATCTCTACGATGGATGTGTAATCTCTTTATACATCCATCCCCCACCAGGAGGATCTTAGGGCTCTCTGCTTCTTCCTGGAGTAAAGGCCTGACCACCCCCAACCACCACCGACTTCCTCCGCTTGCTGAGCATGTCCTCACCTTCAACAGCCTCTCTTTTAACTCATCTTGTTTTCTTCTGGTCAGAGGGGTGGCCATGGGTGCCCGCATGGGTCCTAGGTATGCCTGTTTCTTTGTTGGGATACGTGGAAAATTCCTTTCTCCAGTCCTAACCTGGCCCCCACCCACAACTCTTTCTCTCTGCCTCTTCATTTCCCTTCCGCCACATCTCTGTTTCCATTTCTGTGGATAGACTGGCCACTAGTATTCATTATAAAGTATTGGTCCCCGCAGCTACCTGGACTATACATCCTTGCACAGTGCTTCCGGTAAAGACTCCATTCCATTCTCTCAGTTTCTCCATTGCCATTGTGTATATTCAAATGAGGCCAAATTTGACAAGGGGGCCTCTGAAATGTCCACCTTCTTCATCAACCGATGATTCCCCGGCTCCGCTGTTGAAAGGGCCCGACCCATCTCCTGCACTTCCGCCCTCACCTCCTCTCTTCCCTCCCAATATAGTTCTCGCTGTCCTTACCTACCATCCCACCAGCATCCACATCTTGAAGCTCATTGGACACCATTTCCGCCACCTCTATTAAAATACCACCACTAGACACATAGTCCCATCCCCTCCCTTGACCATTCCCTCCAGAACACCCTGGTCCACTCTTCCTTTGCTCGTAACACACCTCCACAGCCATAGCACCTTCTCCTGCAACCACCAGAGGTGTAATACTTGCCCATTTACTTCTTCATTCCCAGCACCCAAGGATCCAAACATACCTTCCAGGTGATCAGCATTTTATCTGCACTTCCCACAATCTAGTCTACTGGATTCACTGTTTACAATGTGATCTCCTCCACATTGGGGAAACAAAGTGTAGACTGGGTGACCGCTTTGCAGAACATCCATGTTCTGCTCCCACAAAGACCCTATACTTCCAGTTGCCTGCTACTTTAACACACCACTCAGTTCCTTCACCAACATCTCTGTCTCAGGCTTGCTGCAGTGTTCCAGCGAACTTCAGTGCAAGCTGGAAGAACAACCTCATTTTTCACTTGGGGACGCTGCAGCCCTCTGGACTCAATATCGAGTTCAACAGCTTTCGAAACTAAAATCTCCCATTTCCCAGCCCCCTACTCCACACACCAGGCCTTGTTATCACAAAAGAGATAGTAGGAACTGCAGATGCTGGAGAGTCGAAGATAACAAGGTGTAGAGCTGGATGAACACAGCAGGCCAAACAGCATCATTGGAACAGGAAAGCTGGTGTTTCGGGCCTAGACCCTAGTCGACTGTTAGTGTCTAACAGTCTCCATTAACAGCTATTCACCTTCCTAGCCAGATAGTTATCAATTCCTTTGTCCATCTAACTGCTCTTTTCTCTCTTTGGCCTCTAACCCCACCTGTTATTTACTGGGTATCCCTTTCCCCACCCCATCTTCTGCATATAAAGCAACATTTTCCCAGCTAATATCAGTTCTGGGGAAACGTCCCCGGACCTGAAATGGTAATCTGAAATTTTTTTCTTCACAGATACTGGTAGACCTGCTGAACTTTGCCAGCAACATTTGCTTCTGTTTCTGATTTACAGCATCTACAGTTCTTTTGGTTTTTAGACTTAATCATCTTTTCTCATCTGCTTAAAGATAATGAGTTTATTTGCTTTGTGTGAGTTGCCATCTCACCTTATCTCTTTATCTCTATTTGCCCAGTACTCTCTCAAAACAACAAGTGATTCCTTGATACTTTCAGACCATCTTTGCAAAACTACTTCCTACCATTTGGAGAATTACACCCATTTGTATTTTTTTTTAAAATGAGATGCTTTGAAGTGTCTCATGGTTGAATTGTATACTCTGTATCGCCTAAACAAGTAGTGTTGAAAAATGCTCACAAGCAACGTCACTTATTGTCTATTTGAAAGCAGCATTGTTCAGTTTGCCATAGCACATTGGATGTAAATACAAATGGCTGTCCTTGCTGAACAGGGATTGCTCAAATACCTGTCTTTCTGGTATTACACTGTAAGATGGCATAATCGCTGTTCATTATATTACCTGAACGCTGGAATTGTCATATGTAGTTTCTTGATTCAAATGGGAGCTCCTTCGGACTCCGTACCTTAGCAGCACTGCTCATTCTTAGTAGTAACAATCCAGAGGCTCACACTTTGACGACACCATAAGTGAAGAATATGCCAACTGGCTCAAAAACAGAAATCACTTGAAAAGCTGAGAATAGGTTCGTCAGAATAGATTTTGAGTGTTACTGGACCTGAAACGTTAACTCTGATTTCTGTTCACAGATGCTGCCAGATCTGTTGAGATTTTCCAGAAACTTCTGTTTTTATTTCTGATTTACAACATCTGTAGGTATTTCGGTTTTATACCAAATAGCTCACAAGTCTAACAAATTCTGACATTGTTTTCATTATGTTAGTCACTGCATCTGTCTCTGCCGTCATGTGTCAGGATTGAAGCACAAGTCCCTTCAATCTAAATAAATCACATGTGCTTCGTTTCAGGTATTTCAATTGCAACTTTTTCTTTTTCACCTCCAGGTTCTTGCAATAGGGTTGGGGTTAGCGCTAGGGCTGGAACACTGTTTGCCCCATACTGAACATGTTTCCTTTTTTCCTGAGTGACATGTTCTGCAATAGTTGCATCCTGTCCTCTGTCTGCGATCTTTTTGCTGGCTCTTCTTTCTTTTACCCAATCTGTTGGTCTTGTTCAGGTTGGAATATCTCTCAAAATAATGCAATTCCTTTTCTTCATATACTTTAACTGATATTTGGCAACTTCTGCAATGCTGATATTTTTCTTGAATGTAACTTTCTCCTCCTTCAGCAGATGTGATCTCTTGGCAGGTTCGTTATTCATGAAATACAATTCTATCTCTTATGAGGTCATCTTTCAATTGTCCAAACTCTGAGGATTCCGCTGGATGCATCAAAGTGGCCAAATACTGATCAGTTGTCTCTCTCTTTCCTTGAGGTTTGACGATGAATAAATACTGTAACATTAATATAGGGTTCAAAGTGTGTCTTCAAATCTACAAACGCTTTCCTGCTTGCTCCACAGTGAGATCGCGGCTGCAAAAACTTAATTTATGGTCGCTGATAATAGGGTTGCATATGCTCCGGAATTTAGAATATTTCCAGTGATATTTCACAGTTTTACTACAGTTTGCATAAAAATTCCATCTCTGCTTCACATCTCCTTTAATATTCATAGCAGCGAGCAATGGAAAATTGCAGCGAGGGTGACTCACCCAGTAATTCAAAGTTGCAGACTTTTTCTGTTGTTGTTTTCTTCTTGCTATTTATTTCTGTAGCTAGCTCTTTAACTGTTCTGTGAATCCATATATTTTCAATGCATCATTTCCCGCTATCTTTCTCTCAGTAGCTGACTATCATACAGCTTTACAAATCCGTACATTTGCAGCTGCACCATGTCAAAAATGGTGTGCGCTTCTTGGTGCACAAACTCCACACAAAGGTACTTTCAGCAGATGTATTGTCACATGACTGTGGCAGCCAGCTAGTAAACGAACAGTGCAATTATATTTCTCCAAACAGAGGCCAGTGTGTCTCCTGACAAAATCATCTTTTACTCTTTCATTCTTTAGGTAAAAGATAAAGCTAGGCTATTTTAAATGAAGCACCCATTCTACTGCAGTTGATGTCAGAATTCAAACGAGAACATTAATGAAAATATTATAGTTCCATGCTTACACAGGTCCCAAGGTGAAATACTGCTGATGTTGGAAATCTGAAATAACAGCAAAGCTACACTTGCCCCCACACCTCCTCCCTCACCCCTATCTCAGGCCCCAAGATGACTTCCATATCAAGCAGATGTTCACCTGCATATCTGCCAATGTGGTATACTGTATCCATTGCACCCGGTGTGGCTTCCTCTACATTGGACAAACCAAGCGGAGGCTTGGGGACCGCTTTGCAGAACACCTCCGCTCGGTTCGCAACAAACAACTGCACCTCCCAGCTGTTAACCATTTCAACTCCCTCTCCCATTCTTTAGATGACATGTCCATCATGGGCCTCCTGCAGTGCCACAATGATGCCACCTGAAGGTTGCAGGAACAGCAACTCATATTCCGCTTGGGAACCCTGCAGCCCAATGGTATCAATGTGGACTTCACAAGCTTCAAAATCTCCCCACCCCCACTGCATCCCAAAACCAGCCCAGCTCGTCCCCCTCCCCCCACTGCATCCCAAAACCAGCACAGCCTGTCTCTGCTTCCGTAACCTGTTCTTCCTCTCACCCATCCCTTCCTCCCACTTCAAGCTGCACCTCCATTTCCTACCTACCACCTCATCCTGCCTCCTTGACCTGTCCATCTTCCCTGGACTGACCAATCCCCTCCCTACCTCCTCACCTATACTCTCCTCTCTACCTATCTTGTTTTCTCTCCATCTTCAGTCCGCCTCCCCCTCTCTCCCTATTTATTCCAGTTCCCTCTCCCCATCCCCCTCTCTGATGAAGGGTCTCAGCTCAAAACGTCAGCTTTTGCGCTCCTGAGATGCTGCTTGGCCTGCTGTGTTCATCTAGCTCCACACTTTGTTATCTTGGATTCTCCAACATCTGCAGTTCCCATTATTACTAACAGCAAAACATGCTGGGAAAAGGCAGCATCAGTGACCTTTGGCCTGCCAATAACGATGTGATTGGCTCACAGGTCGTTGAACAGCCTGTGGCTGTGAACGAGATAGGCAGAAGCTTTGGATTCCTAGAAAAGGAAGTACCTTTGTCTCTGCACTAAATAAATACTAAAGCGTTACAAAAGCTGGTTATTTTCCCTTCATCAGTCACTGTAACTGTTGCTTTTAACCAAGACATCAGAGACTTTATAAGTTATGAACCAGTTGTTTAGTGCATCCTTCAGGCAAGTGAAAGTGCTTGGAGTAGAGAGATCAACAAACAGCAAGGCTTACAAGGTAGAACAATCATCTCAGGGAACCGTGTTGACAGAAATATTGAACTGCATTCCCAGTTTTCCCTTCTACCCATAACATCATTTCTTTCTGTTTCTGTCTTTATGTTTGCAAGTTTCATAAGGGTTTAGGGTATTAACTACAAAAGCTATACGTCACCAGTTCATAGTGGCTTACCTGCAACTGGAATCTACTTATTTGTAGCACTAGTCATTCTTGTTAAGTGCAGAAACCTGGTCCATTATTTCTGTTAAACTAGGTCCGGCAGGCAGGTCAATTGTGGAATTTTGTATATCTTATTAAAATCTTTAACTTATGTGACAACTCTAGGAGAAAGGCTGCTCGATTTTCAAGGCTCGCAGTGAACCATGGCACGCCTAAGAGAAGGTTAATGAGGCGAGATTGGGGGTTGATGTGTCCAGGGTTGGGCATATTCTGTCCAGGGATGGGGTACTATCCAGGCTGGACAAAGCTGGAAGTGAAAGATCTCACAGCTATTTCTTGTTTGTCTTGCCGAGTTTGGAGCAATGGCTCGCAAGACAAAGTCACAACTAAAATGCTGTGCAAAGTGTGGTTCTTGCTGTGGGAAGTTCAGCTCTGGCATAGTCTCTGGAAATATTGGGTTGTAGAGGGGTAAAAGGTGTGTTCACATTCAAAGTGGTGAGTTGGATCTGGTTGGTTTGGAGTTTGTCATTCAGAGCTGGAAACGTCTCTTGTGGGGGTCATCTAAGTTGAAGATGCAGGTGATCTCAATCTTAGGAAAGTAGAGGGTCAGAAGGGGCAATGGGACCTGGATTGTTATGGGCTCTGGAGAAAAAGTGGGAATGTTAATTATTGAATGGGATCAGTGGAAAGGGGAGGGGGGGCTTCGGAGTGACATTCTCTACAAGGCACCCCTGGGAGATAAGAATGGGGGAACTTAATGAATGAGAAAGTGGTGTCAAATAATACTTATTCAACAATGAAATCAAAACTCATCATCTTGAATTACTTCTCCAATTTTGAAAATGTAATGCCCAATGTGGGAGGAGGATATCTTCTGCATGGATAGAATTGAGGCATAGAAATTTGGCCTAAGTGAAGGGACATCCATTGTCCAGTGGTTCCTTTCCCAATAAACCAGTTTTGCTGCAAACCTCATTCCACTTCATTCGGTTCTAGAGAAAGGTCATTGACTGGGAACATTCTTTCTGTTTTTCTCTGGTGATGCTGATTGCTTTGCTAAGATTTCCACACATTGTTTTGTTCTTGTTTAAGATTTCTGACTTCCCTGGCTGCTCTCTAGTTACAGGCTGGTCTTCACATTTGAACAGCTACAAAACCTTGTCAAGAATTGATTTATTTAGTGATAGATAGAATTTGAATGATTCTAAGGATTAGGTAATAGAAGTAATGAAGTTGAAGATAGGCATTAGTGGTGACTAATGGACAATGGATTTGGTTGGAACATGTGATTTTAACTGACTGTAGAAAGAAGCACAGTATTTTATTCATCGATACTGCAAGTGTTTAGATTAATTATTTCTTCCATATTTTGCCATTTACAAAAGGATTATAACACAATGAAGAGGCTTTGTTTGTATCACATTTAAGGTATGACAAGCAGCATGTGTACAAAGGCAAATTTGCTGAGAAAATTTATCACTTAATTAAGCAAATCCTGATCATTTTATTCAAATATTCTCATTTAAAGCCATGGACAATCTGATATGTAACTTCCCCAAAGGCTGCTGTAGCATGAAGCGTCACATTAATAATTACTTTGTAGCAAGGTTGCCATGAGGGATTTGATTGAAAATTGGAGTAATTATAGTGATTGGTTGATGCAGAAGTTTCTGCTTTAGCCTTTCACATCTGAGACCTGGGTCAAAATCCATTGAACTACAGAAATTTGCAACACAAGAGAGAGGTCATTCTGATGATCAAGTTAGGGTTGAATCTCTTACTTAAGCAGTCCAGAAGTACTCTGCCTCCCTAACCGGTTCTTCCTCTCACCCATCCCTTCCTCCCACCCCAAGCCGCACCCCCAGCTACCTACTAACCTCATCCCACCTCCTTGATCTGTCCATCTTCCCTGGACTGACCTATCCCCTCCCTACCTCCCCACCTATACTCTCTCCACCTATCTTCTTTACTCTCCATCTTCGGTCCGCCTCCCCCTCTCTCCCTATTTATTCCAGTTCCCTCTCCCCATCCCCCTCTCTGATGAAGGGTCTAGGCCCGAAACGTCAGCTTTTGTGCTCCTGAGATGCTGCTTGGCTGCTGTGTTCATCCAGCCTCACATTTTGTTATCTCAGAAGTAAACCTATTGCTCATATTCTCCCCAGTGCTGAATACCTTTGTCTGTTTCATCAATTAACCACTTCTTCCCTTTTAAAAAAAAATTAGTGCATCAAAATTCATTGCAGCAAAGCACACAAAACTCTAATTACCTCTGACACAAAGAAAATCCTTTTGATTTCACTTTTCACTATTAATAATTTTAAATCAATGAACTCCCTACCGAAAGGAAATTGTCCTTATGTTTTGGCTCGACATTAATTTTAAAGGTGTCAATTAAATGTTTTGAAGTTGTTTGGGGTTCTGTAGAAACGATTTCATGTTCCTACACTTTGCTGCATTTTTAGCAAAACAGAAACTGGAAATGGTGGAAAAAGAAGACAGCAGTGAAGGTATCAAAGTGTGGAGCTGGATGCACACAGCAGGCCAAGCAGCATCTCAGGAGCACAAAAGCTGACGTTTCGGGCCTAGACCCTTCATCAGAGCAGTGAAGGTGCTGGCAATCTTTAGAGGGTCTTTCAGAATATAATTACATAAATAGTAACCAGCACACAAGCACAGTTGTTTGGTCAAATCTGAAACATCAGACTCCTGTATTTTGGGTTTAGGTTTCTGAAAAGCCAGTTACACATTTTGGGGATGATCAATCCTTTCTGAAGATGTACTTTTATTGCACAGAGTCTGAGCAATGAAGCAACAGTAAATGCAGTTGCATGTAGATAGAGAGGTGTAGGGACAGGTCATTCAGCCGACGTCTGCGCCAACCCTCTGAACAGCATCCCACCCAGACCTCCACCTGCAGCCCTATATCTACCATAACTAACCTACATCTCCCTGGGCACCTTAGGCAATTTAACACAGCCAGTCCACCTAACCTGCATATCTTTGGACTGTGACAGGCAACTGGAGCACCTGGCTGAAACCCCCATGCCCCCAAACACCACAACACAGCCACAGAAAATGTGCATACTCCACACATTACCTGAGGCTGGAGTCGAACCTGGGCCCCTGGTGTAGTGTGATAGCAGTGCTAACCACTGTGTCACTGTGCCACCCATGGTGAAGTTCCTCCCTGAGTACAGAGCTCGACTACTACTGGGAAGAAAAAGGCATTCTACCAGTTTGATCAGTAATGGAAGCAAGTGAAGATTTAGAAATTACTGCAGCCAGAATGAGAGATATCAAGAATTGTGCAGCCAGACATACGTCCTCATTCATGCAAGGATGAGGTCTCAGAGCTTCAACAAATGTAACATTAAAGCTTCAGTCAGGATGGATGATACCACACCTGCACTCACAGAAGCCAATGACATGTCACAAATCTTTGCAATCATGCATGGAGAACATCATTATGAGCTTGGCATGTTTAGACAAAAGCTCTAATCTCCAGTAAAGGCCCATGAAGGAATGGTACAATTTCCAGTAACTAATAAGAAGCTTTTCGGAGAAAAGGGGCTTTGAATTTCAAAGCAGATCATGCAAATAGTCAACATGCAGAAGTTGTTGATCTACATATTAGACGACTGCAGGTTGCAAGAAAGAAAACCCCTCAGCAAGCTCAATGAGTAGCCATCATCAAAAGCTGTTTTGCCACTCCACCAACATGTTAGCCCCCAAGGAAACAATATAAAGTGTATAAATCCTGCAGTTCCTCTAAAGGAACTGAGAATGTAGTTGGAAATTAGTCCATCAAGCACAAGAGATTTTTGTTGGGGCAGGGGTAAGAAGGCAATGTGGACTAAAAATGTTAAGTGTTCATAGTTAAATGTTTGTCATGAAAATGAGGATTTGTGGACTAAAGAGAAGAGAGATTTTACTCTTAAATATAGGAACTGAGCATGTGAAAAAGGAACTATGGCATGGAGATGGCAAATCGAATGAAACTGAAGGCTGAGTCTGTGGAGCTGTAAGTAATATGCCCTGACGTACCATCCTCTGTGTATAGTTGAGTTCTAAAAATACGTTGCTGTTCACTACCAGTGCAGTGTGAATCTCATGTAATTCATTCTATTACACCTTTAATGGATTCAACTTGATTGATCATGATTAGAATAAAATAAAACTCGTCTTCTTGTCAGGTAAGCTTCTGCTGTATTTTGACAACATCACATGATAAACAAACTGTCTGCTGGACTTGGACACATACCAGCACTGGGGTTAAAATGGATCTCCGCCAACAGTGCAAAATGGGCTCATAGGGAATTGACAACTCTATATTTTTCATTGACTTGAAAATATTTCCAGGGCTTTTTAAGTTCAAACAAAGTAGAAGTGACAAGGAGACTAGGTAATGAGTCTCCAAAATGAGTTTGAACTCTTGTTCTGCAATATTCAGTGGAAAAAAGATCAGTCATGATGAAAAGTCAGATCCCGATTCAATACAAGCTCATTTTGCCCTAGTGGCATCAACTAAGTTCACCCCATTGACTGCATTACAAAATAATCCAATGACTGAAAATACTCTGTGACATTCCGAAAACAGAGTCTGGCACTATAAATTCATTGCTTCTTGAAAGAGCTTTACAACTGCATACAGGTTTAATTGTTAGTCTTAGTTATTTTTCAAATCTTGATTCTTAAAACAAAACAACTTGATGTCTAGATTTTGTGTGTTGAAACAGAGGAATGATATAATTACAAATTGTCCATTTGTAAACAAACATGGTACAGGGTCCTTTACAGTGGTAACACACCTGAATACCAGTGTCAATCAGGAAATTATTTTTCTGGGGATGTGGTAAGTGGGAAATGGGAAGATGTAAACTGGACAAACAAAATGAAATGAACATTTTTTAACATTTTAATCATTGCAAACATTAAACATTCATGAATATCTATTTTTATTTCCATGGTGTTGGCAGAATGCTCTAGCACTAAATAAGGTGGAAGACAATGGCTCAGGAATTGTGAATGGCACTGGACATTGGGTAATCACCAACAAACCTTAGCAATTCTAACTTAAATGATAGAAAGAGGGCCATCCATGAAGTAGCTGAATACCTGAAGAGGTTTAAGTAATTCCTGTAATCATGCTCTGGAGGTAACATATATTCAAAATTTATAATAATCAAAACCAATTTTCTTTTGTACTAGATATGACTTCAAACAATACAGAATTTCCCACCCAGTTGCCATGACCTCAGTTTTGCCTGGCTTCTTGATATCATACTTGGTCAAACACTGACTTCATGTTTACTCCTTTGTCCATGTTTGGACCAAGGCTATAATAAGGTCAGGAGCTGAATAGCTGTGGAGGAACCCAAAGAGACGGTCAGTGAGCAGGTTAAGCCCTGATGAAGGGTGTAAACCCGAAACATCAACTTTCCTGCTCCTCTGATGCTGCCTGACCTGCTATGTTCCTCCAGCTCCACACTGTGTTGATTGCTGAGTAAGTACTATTTGATAAGGGGTAGTGGGAACTGCAGATGCTGGAGAATCCAAGATAATAAAGTGTGAAGCTGGATGAACACAGCAGGTCAAGCAGCATCTAGGAGCACAAAAGCTGACGTTTCGGGCCTAGACCCTTCATCAGAGAGGGGGATGGGGTGAGGGTTCTGGAATAAATAGGGAGAGAGGGGTAGATGGACAAAAGATGGAGAGAAAAGAAGATAGGTGGAGAGGAGAGTATAGGTGGGGAGGTAGGAAGGGGATAGGTCAGTCCAGGGAAGACGGATAGGTCAAGGAGGCGGGATGAGGTGGTAGGTAGGAAATGGAGGTGCGGCTTGGGGCGGGAGGAAGGGATGGGTGAGAGGAAGAACAGGTTAGGGAGGCAGAGACAGGCTGGGCTGGTTTTGGGATGCAGTGGGGGGAGGGGATGAGCTGGGCTGGTTGTGTGATGCAGTGGGGGGAGGAGACGAGCTGGGCTGGTTTTGGGATGTGGTGGGGGAAAGGGAGATTTTGAAGCTGGTGAAGTCCACATTGATACCATTGGGCTGCAGGGTTCCCAAGCGGAATATGAGTTGCCGTTCTTGCAACCTTCAGGTGGCATCATTGTGGCACTGCAGGAGGCCCATGATGGACATGTCATCTAAAGAATGGGAGGGGGAGATGAAATGTTTCGCGACTGGGAGGTCCGCTCGGTTCGCAATAAACAACTTCACCTCCCAGTCGCAAAACATTTCCATGAAGGGTCTCGGCCCCGAAATGTCAGCTTTTGTGCTCCTGAGATGCTGCTTGGCCTGCTGTGTTCATCCAGCTTCACACTTTGTTATCTTGGATTCTCCAGCATCTGCAGTTCCCATTATCTCTGAGCTTATCCAGCAACTGTGTTTTTGAGCAGGAAGCATAATATTCAGCACCAAATCTTCCCTTTACTTATTATTCAACTCCTCAATATCAAATGACGTTTACAAGCGGCAAATCATTGTTGTGAAGAGTAACTTCCAGTATGCAGTACAAAGAGTAACATATTTATTTTGTAACAAAAATTGTTGGAGAAACTCAGCAGGTCTGGCAGCATTTGTGGGGAGAAACAGAGTTGGAATTTCAAGTCCAGTGACTCTTCATCAGAAAGGGTTCTGATGAAGAGTCTTTAGACTCAAAACATTAACTTTGCTTTCTTCCCACAGATGCTGCCAGGCCTGTGAAATTTCTCCAACAATTTCTATTTTTGTTTCAGGTTTCCAGCACCTGCAGTTCTGTATTTTGTTATATTCATTCAGGATTAGCATGAGTAGTCACAGATTCAATTGTGAGTCAAGAAGATATCCACATTTAGAAATGCAGAAAGAATTATCTGAAGTGTTGTTAGGAATGGAGCAAATTTATCTACATTGAAATAAACCAAGGATTTAAATCATTGCCTTGCATTGAACAAATCTGTCTTTAATTAAAGAAGCATTGAATAAGGGTGGAGGCAAATATTGTTCAACTACATGTGGAGCATATGTCATTATTTTTAGCTTAATATTTAATTTCTAATAAAACTGCACTTATTTTCAAGAAGCAAATAAGCTGCTTGACTGAGCATTGAGACAAAGAGAAAATCTCAGGGAAAAGATATAGTCATGTGATAACGGTTCGATTCATAAATCACTGGGTTGAAAAATATCAGAAAGAAAGACAAGTGTAAAATAAACTAATTGGATACCTGCCAGCTCTGACAAACGAGAAGTATTATTTGCTACACTCATGCAGTGCAAAACTAATGATTGAGGGGGTCTCATTCGCTCTTCCAACCTTCCTTCCAATTTCAAAACATCAGTAATACCAGTTTGATCCACTAATAAAATAAATCAAATGTACAAATCTGTCTGTGTTGCTGTTGCTCCACTCAAATATTTCAAACAACCTTCAGTATTTCTATCTCAGTTTTGCAAAGAGTGCAGTTAATGAAAGTAAAAGGTGAGTTTATGTAACACTTTATCATGCCTTTCAGAAAGACTTCAACCAGCTTCACATACAGTGAATTACTTTGATGTGTAGAGTTTGTTGTGGTGTTAGACCATACAGCAATTACTCTGCACCCAGAACCTGTCAAATCATTTTATTTTGGTAGTGGTGATTGAAAGAGCAACAGTAACCAGGAGAGTACAGCACTTCCGGCTCATCTCTGAATAGCGTCATGGGATCTTTTAACATGTATGTGATGTTATAAAGTGGGCATGCGGGACCCAATCTTAACATCTCAGCTGAAAGCAGACAGTGCCTCATTTATTTACAGACTTGATTGAAACCTTTAGGATACATCACTTGTACTTTGAAAGATGATGTTTCCAGAACACAGGGAACCTGCAAGAATCAGAGAAAGGAAATACTGTGGCTGCTGGAAATCTGAAATAAAATAGAAAATATGAAGAATATTACTTACTAAATAAATTCACCTACAGCAGATCTTTCAAGGGCCAGGCTGCAAGTCTTTTGAAATTCACTTTGTGTATACTTTGGAATTTTTTTACTATGTCTGTATAGTCATACAAAGGAAGGTATTGCTATTTTGATACGACACAGTAAGTGGGTTATTAGGCTCAACAGATCCAGTTTCCATGAGCAACCGATCCTCTTGATTATGCACAGTACTGGAAGAAAGATGCCAGACCAACCATGTAAATTCTGTAAGTCAAAATGTTAATTTGAATGGATTCTGTTACGTGACTGCAACTTACTCTTTCCTTGGTCTGAAACTATGTCAGTCCCAACGAATTCCCTCAATTCTAGCAAATAAATTATCCGTTTTATCAGTACTTCGACAGTGAAGCTCAGCACAGTTATAATATGATGCTGTGCTTTGAAGTAATGCATTTTAATCTTTTGTATAAAATGTGAAAAATGTCTACAACAATATTACTTCTCCTCTTCAGTGCTTAGCTTGAATGCTGTCGCTGTGTACGATTAATTACATCTATTGTTGGCCCACTTGCAACTGAACATCTGCTTCACATCTTCCTTTGACTTCTACAGGGCATTCATTTTTCATTATGGATACCACATTGAGAAGGTGAATTGTACATTTGCTTTTCTGTCCACTCTTTCGAATCACATTACTAAATAAGTATTGAGCAATATGGAAAAACCAAACGAACTGCATATGCTGTGAATCAGGATCAAAAACAAAGTTGCCGGAAAAGCTCAGCAGGTCTGGCAGCATCTGTGGAGGAGAAAACAGAGTTAATGTTTCTGGTCTGGTGACCCTTCCTCCAGTTCTGAGGAAGGGTCACCGGACCCAAAACATCAACTCTGTTTTCTCCTCCACTGATGCTGCCAGACCTGCTGAGCTTTTCCAGTAACTTTGTTTTTGAGCAATATGTGCCCTGGCTTCAATCTGAAAATACCATTTTGCTTCAGGGCTGCAACCATCTAGAGCTACTAACCTGATAATGTTGTTTGATGAAAGAGAGTTGAGAGCAAAAATTAACATGATTATGATAGTCAAATTTAGCCTTGCAAGTGACCACATAGAACAAGAATAAAATTATAGTGTAACATTGCCTTCATGCTCTTGTCACAGTGTTCCTGTATCATGGACAGGGGATATACCCTTGAAATAACCATAAGGTAGTTTTTCTCATTGCAGCTGCCTGTGTCAGAACCATGCTTGTGGTGTAAGCTCTAAAGGTGAGCTGGATGACACATACAGGCCTGTGTATATCACAAAGGTAGCTAATGCAGGGCAGAGTCTATAATTTTGTCTGTCGATTTTAAATAGTGGAAACTGTAATGAAGGTAACTTATCTAAAATATGAATTTATAATATAACTGATTGGATATATATACACAACTCCTTGAAAAGAGCATTCAAAAAACAAAAGACATTGGCAAAGCAGCAAAAATGTTTGATTTTGCAATGAGCACTTTGCTGGGATAAATGATGCCGAGACTGCAGCACATTCAGAAAGAGGAGACATGGTCCAGTTTGTGGGTGGTGAAGAGGTTTTGAATTTGAACAAAGACAAGGGGAACAATAGCCTTTGTCCTTCTGGATGACTTAGTTGAGGAAAATGAATGTATTATCACCAAGTTTGTAAATGACACAAAAATAGATGAGAAGACAAGTGATGAGGCTGATTCAAAACATCTGCAGTGGGATAAAGACAAGTTAAGCAAGTGTGAAATAATATTATTTAAATGGAGAAAAACTTCAGAAAGCAACAGGGCAGAGTGATTTGGGGGCAATTATGCATAAATCACAAAAAAACTAGCATCCGAGTTCAGCAAGTAATAGGGAGGACAAATGGAATATTTTCCTTTATTTCAAAGGGAATGTGTTTCAAAAATAGGCAAGTCCTGCAAATAAGGAAGACATATTATCTAAGCTGGCCAAAGAGACATAGTATCTTTCCATGATCTAATGTGTTCATGTGAAAATCTCAAAGTCTTATGCTACGCCTTGGTTCAATTTGGGATAACTATTTGCATGCTTTTTGACCCAGATCTTCAGCCATTTTCTCCCTTATTTCCAACAATGTGCCATACACATGTGGTTGGGTGGTCTAAGTGTATAAATATATAGGTCTGATTTCCCACACATGAAAGTTACCAGTGAGGCTAACCTGTAGCCTTCAGGAGTAGCATATCTAACATAAATCCAAAAATCTTGGCAAATTGCTTCAAATTTTAATGATCATGGCTTTTACAATAGAAGCATTGTGATCTTCATAGCTGTTAGACTCAGGGTAGAGAGCAACAGAGGTGATATGTCAAACGCATCATTTCCAGCATGTTCCTTGGAAGGGGGCACTAGTGTGCTGTGAAAGCTTGTTGCATATAACCTGTTAAGGTACACTGAATATACTGTACATGGAATTCAATGGGTCAATGACCACTGCACTAGTGGTATCTTTAATTTACCACACAAAAGGGAATTTAATAAAGTAGACAGTCACCAGAATGTAATTATGTATGTGATGATGGAAAATATCAGTGTTAATCTTGAGCCATGATTTTTCGTGTGCCCATGGTGACCTTTGAAGCATACAAGATTCTGAGGAGGCTTAATAGGGCAGATGTTGAGAGGTTTCTATTAGTGAGGAGGTCTTGAACTGGGGCATTGTTAGAGAATAAGGGGACACTCATTTAAAATTGTGATGTGAAAGAATTTCTTCCATCAGATAGCAGTGTATATTCTGGGTTTCGCTACTGCAGAAAGTTGTAGAGGCTAGATCACTGAAAGTAGTTAAAGAGGGAGTAGAGAGATTTTTGAAATATCAAGAAGCTGTGGATGATGTGGAGCTGACATGAAAGATGAGTTGAGGCGTAGAATAAATTAGCCATGAACTTCGAGAATGGCAGGGCAATCCTGAGGGGAGGAATGGCCCCCTCCTTTCCCCATTTCTTACTTTCTTATGTTCTAGTCATCTAAGATCTGGCATCTCTTGCCAAATTACAACTTGTTTGCCTTTGAAGATTAGATTGTTGAAGAATCTTAGTTTGTTGCAAAATGCAAAATGATGCATTAGGGAAGGACAAACAGTGAATGATAGGTCCCTACAGAGTGCTGATGTGCAAAGGGACTTTGGTGTACAAATGCAAAGATCTCTGAAGGGGTCAGCACAGGTAGACAAGGTGGTGAAGAAGGCATACGGGATGATTCCCTTCATTAGCCAGAGCGTAGAATACAGGAGCAAGGAAATCTTGATCCAACTTGGTAAAACTTGGTTAGGTCACAAATGGAATACTGTGTGTATTTCTGGTCACCACACTATTGCAAATATATGATTGCAATGGAGAGGATGCAAAGGAGATTCATCACCAGGATGAGAAATCTGTTATGAGGAGAGACTGGATTGGTTGGGTTTGTTTTCCTTGGAGCAAAAGCAGCTGAGGGGGATTATATTTTGGTATACAAAATCATGAGAGGCAAAAACAGAGTAAATTGTGAGAATTTCCTCTTCATGGCAGAAGGATCTAAGACCAGACAGCCCAGGTTTATGGTGAGGAGCAAGACTTTAGAGAAGATCTGAGGATAAATATTTTCACCCAGAGAGTGGTAGTATAGGGAATATGTTGCCTGTGAGGATGATGAAGACAAGTAGTCTCACAGCATTTAAGGAGGATCTGGATAAGTACTTAAAATGGCAGGCTATGGACAAAGTCTATGTAAATGGGATTGGTGTAGTCAGATGTTTGTTGTACAGCATAGACACGGTGGGCCAAAGGGCCTATATCTGTGCTACATGACATTATCACTCTGTGACCAAAATAAAAGTAAAAGCTCAGGGACATGCCAGATGTATTCTGGTTGGCCTTCAATAACCTTTTTGAGCTGCTGCAGATTGTCATCGTCTGACATATCTATTCGACTGTGACCAAAATGCACAAGATCGATGTTACAGTATGGGACCATTGGTGTCGTAACTAACGGATTTGTCACCTTGTGGTTTGTGATTACATGTAGATATGTAGAAAATTGTAGGTCATTACTCAATGGTGCGTCTGTTTCATGATGGAAAAGGTTTCAGACTTTGGCATACAGAATAGAAAATGCCAATTTGGGGGTGTCAATCCATTGTAAACAATTGTTGGTACTGCACAATATATGTCAATTTCCAGAGCACATCTCCGACAAGACACATTAAAGGATGATACTTGCTGTGGTGGCCATGTTGATTTTGGCATTTAGTGCATGTTGTCTGTTTCTTTTGGTATGTATGATCGTAGTAAGCGGCTTTTCTGATGGAGTGCACATTGTGTGTCCAGTTGACCACATGCATTGTCTGAATGGTGTCTGTAAGCTGTAACATGCTGTGTTCAAACCCCTAGGTTAAATTTGACTGACTGTGGTGGGAGTCCATAACTGCTGACAATCCCCCTACCTGACTAAGGCCTGCTCCCTTATAATTTGAGTCATGACCATTTAGTTAAAGTGCATTCAGTGTGTTTGCCATGTGCACAGCTGGGATGAGGTGCAGGTGTGACATTGACAATAACGTGGTGTCATATAGCAACAGGCCCTCCGACTTGACTGATCACTCCTGACAACCATGACGAGTTGTTTAGATTTGTGTTGATAATAAAATGTGAGGCAAGACAGAAGTACTATGAAAATTCAGCTCTGACTGAGGGGGAAAAAGTGCAAAAAGGCAGGTCTGGGCAGAAATACAATGAAGATGCAAGCTGGTGCAAAGTGAGTAAATGCTAAAAAGGTAAGCGATGAATTCGGCTCTAGTGAATGAGGTGGGTGCCTGTCTCAGTGTAATAAACTTGGCAGCAGCATTATAATGTAAAATGCTGATGTGCCCCAAAGTGTAGCACTTAAGAACAAAGAATGACAAAGAACAAACAAAATTACGGCACAGGAACAGGCCCTTTGGCCCCCCAAGCCTGTACGGACATGCTGCCCACCACAACTAAAGCCCCCTGCCCTTCTGAGGTATCCTTCTATTCCCATCCTATTCATATATTTCTCAAAGCACCCTTTAAAAATCACTATAGTATCTACAAAGTGGAGGGAACTGTAATCAAAGTCAGACAGAAATGTGCCATAATGATGTGGTGAGGATGGTGTGTGTCCAATATCAAACTTCCTGGATGAGGGTACGCAGGTGGTCACTGCCCATGGCATATGCCCTGAGATGTTGGGAACGGCTGGCCAAGTTGCTCAAAGGGGTAAGTGGTGAGCTGGAGTAACGTGATCTGACTTCCATGTTGGGAATTGATGTGTGGGAGAATAGTAAATTGCATATAAATGAGGCAAGATTTAGTAACAATGAGTTATTATTGTATTTCAATAGGCCTCTCCCTACATTACTGAGACTCTTGGATTGCCATTAAAACCTTGGGTGGAAAAACATATTTTGGCATCAGAAATCTCACTTTTCCTATCTCACCATGCTTTCCCACATGACTTGCCATTGCCCATGTAAATCCTACACAATATCACAGACATTTGCACAATGGGCAGAATCGTTAAAGAACTTGAACAATGTAGACTATGACAAGAACTGTGGGAGAATTACAAAAAATTGGGCACAGACATTCTCAACATTGGGCACAACATAGTTAAACAGAGTTCTGGTTGTCGAGACTAGATTCTCAATAGGGTGTGTTGACATGCCTATTAACAGGCATGTTTGCTTGTCAATGGGCTCATTAACTGCACAACTCACCTCATTAATACGCAACTTCATACTTTCCCACCTGTTTCAAGGAAACTGTGTCAACAATTCCTGAAGAGAGTCAAGCTGGTCATCTTAGACACTTGAAGCAACATCTCAGGACACGCTTTAGGCACCATCTGAGTGCACACCACATCCACCAACATTAGCAGTTGAAACCTACCATTCTCTCAGAGTCTTCATGGCACCTCTTTATTCCATTTAAAGGACACTTCTTCACTTTAAAGTTGCCCTTCCTTTCTGTGTTTTTCCCCCTGCCAGAGCCACCAGACTATTTCCTATCTTTGCCCTGTCAGCACTCCTCGGTTTAGGGACTCACAAGGTGTCTCAGTACAGTAGATGAAAGGCAGCCTCCAATACCAGTCCAGAGGCTTGGGCATGGTCAGTTGGTCACTGGATTCTCTCCTTATGGGGTTGAGGAACAGAATATTGGGTGGTCCGTCACCTGTTTTTGCTCTTTATGCTCTATTGTGGGCTGTTTTTTTTCTGAACTGAGATAAAAGAAGGGATTATAAGAGATGAAAGTGCATGGCACAGCTTTTGGTGCTGGTGGGGAAATTTGGTGAAGTGTCCTGAGCAAGTGAATAGGCAGCATAGAGGGCAAGCGGGGATAGGAAGGAGGGGGTTGGTGCGGGTGAAAGTAAATGCAGCAATATGTTGCATATATGATTGAGAGTGGCGGCAGTAGCATAAGCTCTGGTGGGAGATGGGTGCAGTAGCAGGGTTGGAGATAACGTGAAGTAGCAAAGAGATGTTGACACTTACCTTGGCAGAGTGGAAGAAGTCATGACCTTCTTCCTAGTCTGCTGAGCATTCCTCCAGATGGTTGAAACTGCAATGAATGTGTGACAACATTAGACCAGGGAGGGATGCGATAGGGGTGATTGAAAGCTCAGTTAAAGCCTTGTTACTTTATAGGTTCTTAAAGGTGGAAATTGAAATGGAAAAGGGATCGATTTGGTGATGCCATTTTAAAGCATATATATCAGGGAAACTGAACCAATAATGTTGTCTAAATGCTCAGAAATCTGGAAGCAAATAAATGGAGTGTGAAACATGTAGTAACAGACCAGCTGAAGGTTCGTAGACAAGATCATTGACTTGAACGACTGTCTTGAACAAAACAAAGTCAGGTAGGTCAGCAAGAATGGAGAGAATGGGTAACCAATAGATAGAATGTTGTCAGATTTGGAGATAACAATGGTACATATGAGGCTTTCAGAAGCAGAGAAGCTGATATTGGGGCAAGGCCAGTCAATGCAAATAATCAACCTTGATGATGGATAGCCTGAGTGATTTTATACAAAAACGGAAAGTTCTGGAGAAACTCAGCAGGTCTGGTAGCATCTGTGCAGAGAAAGCAGGGTCAATGTTTCAGGTCCACTGACACTTCTTTAGAACATCTCTGAAGAAGTGTCACTGTACTCAAAACGTTTATCTTGATAGATGCTGCCAGACCTGCTGAGTTTCTTTAGCAATTTCTATTCCAGTAGTTCTTTGTCTTATGTGAGTGATTTTAAAGTCAACTTGGTGTCAAACATTATGGTACGATTACAGTCAACTTTATTTCAAAGATGTGCATATCTATGATTTGGATCGGGGCAAGGTTGTAAAGGTTATGATGATGGCCAATTTCAAAATGAATATGGAGAGATTATGACTCATCCAAGTCTTGATATTGGATCATGATACGTAGATAGCCAAGAAAAGTAATGAAAACACACACTGAGTATCATTGATGGCGATGTGAAAGCTGTATCTTTGGTTATGAAAGATATCAGTGAGGGGGTACAAATCTAAGGAGCTAATATGATGTTTTATATTTCATGCTTCTTTCCTTACATTTAAACAAAAAAACAGGGAAATAGGGAACCCTACTCAGCAATTCTTTCAAGATTTCATTGATAATGGAAAATACTATAAATATTAAGTGGTCAAAATGACAATATCTTTACATGCAGAGGATAATTAGGTATATTTTTAGTATTATCAGCGCGTGTTTTCTGCCTTGATCCTGGCATAGAGCAGGCAGCACAAGCCTGGAAGAACTTGATGCAAACTGAACCAGCTGTAAGCTGTTAAATGTTGATGTCTTACTGTATGCTATTTACACTAATTATATTCTAAAGGCCCTTAGCCCAAACACAGAGGTACAGAAGGATGTTTTTGAAATAATTTTTAACAAGGAATCCAAAACCTGATGTTCAATTAATAACAGAGTAATTAGACTGATTCTTTATACCCTAGCAAGCATAACTGTAAGGGATTCTAGAGCAGTTGGACTCATTCAGTAATTCATGGGCTGCCAAAAGGATTAATCAAGCTGAACATGTGATCGATGTATGTTGGCTGTAGATTAAAATGCTTTACAGGTGATCTGTATTTAGTTGCCATAGAATTAATTGGCACAAGACAGACCAGAAGGTCTACGGAAGATACAGATACACAAGAAATCAGCCGCATTGTTATAATTTGTTACCAAATCTTTAAGAATTGTATAGGAGTAAGAATGAACTGGCATTTACCTAGCAGGTTCTGTAAATTTATATCTACAAAGAACTTTACAAGTAGCTACGTAATTTTGAAATGTGTGTGTCTGCGTGTGTGTGTGTACATGTGTGTATGCACGTGTGTGTATATGTGCAGTTGTGGTAGTCTTGAGGAACAAGAATGAATTTTATTCTTCAAAAGAACATGCATATGGAGTCTTTCCAACACTGATGGCTGTTGCACTTTAGCTACTATATGCTACTAGCTGACTAGGAGACTATCTAGATTTTATCACCTGCTATGGGATTCTCAGAAGATCTTACAGATCAATCAACTTGTTTGACCATATTATAACACACACTCATTGTCCTTGAAGCTCTATGGAGAGGCTTGAACCCAGAGGTAGGGATGATGTCACTGTATCAGGTGACCTCTTTTTGTACAAAATCAGGTAGTGCTGAAGCATCTGTAGAGAAAATGCAGATTTAGTGCTTCAAATCCAGTAAGCCCATCCTCAAAACTGAAAGCAGTTGGGAAAGAATGGTATTTATGTTGATAACAAGGTTGGGGAAGTAAGTAGAATATGTGGAGATGAAGCCTAGAGTGAGAAAAATGAAGTGGCAGATAAAGAGACAGCTGATGGTAAACTGAGACAGTGATAAATGGAAGCTAACGAGAAGTGTGAAGAGGTAAAAATGGGTTAACTGTGCTGGGAACAAGCAATACCAGACAGGACCTAGTGCTGTGGGCATAGGTAATGAACATAGAGGAGTGAGCTCATCTTCTGAAATTGTTAAATTCCAAAGTTCAGTCCTATTGACTGTCAGGTGTTTCCTCTGAAGGGTGGACACTGTTGCTGGAAACATGCTAACTGCCTTGCACAAAGACAGCTCTAACCACTGGCAATGTGATAAAGACCAGCTAAACCAACTTGAATTCAAATCATACAGCTCATTTATATCCTTTTGGAAATGAAATCTGTCCCAACTTAGATTGTGCAGAATTAATGCATCATTAATGTGTGCTGAATTTTGGTATCTTTATTTGTAATATCTAAGATGTTGCAACATTTTACATTTCACATTAACTAGGCATATAACAGAAAAGCCATAGAGCGCATCTATTTCAAAATGCATTATCTATATCAATGATTTGGATGAGAATGTATGAGGCATGATTAATAAGGTTGCGGATGACACTAAAATAGGCAATATCATGCACTGCAAAGGGGGTTATCATAAATTGCAGCAGGATCTTGATCAGCTGGGGAAGTGAGCAAATGGATTTTAATATAGATAAGTATGAGTTGTTGCATTTTGGAAAGTCAAATCAAGGTTGGAGTTTCAGGGTGAATGGTAGGGCCTTAAGAGGTGCAGTGGAACAGAGGGACCTTGGAATCCAGGTGTATGGTTCTCTAAAAGTGAAGTCACAGGTGGCAAGGGCAGTGAAGGCGGCTTTTGGCACACTGGCCTTCATCAGTACGGGCACTGAGTATAGAAATTGGGAAGTTATGTTGTAGTTGTACAGGACATCAGTGAGGCCACACTTTGAATATTGTGTTCAGTTTTGGTCACTTTGCTATAGGAAGGATGTTATTGAACTGGAAAGAGCACAAAAGAAATTTATAAGATGTTGCCAGGGGTCAAGGGACTGAGTTATAGGGAAAGGTTGGACAAGCTAGGACTTTTTTCTTTCAAGTGTAAGAGACTTAAGGGGCTATCTTAGAACATAGAACAGTATAGCACAGTACAGGCCCTTCAGCCCACAATGTTGTGCCGACCTATTACCCTACTAAGATCAAACTACCCTGTATACCCGACATTTTACTATCCTCCATGTGCCTATCCAAGAGTCGCTTAAAAATCTCTAAATTATCTGACTCCACTACCAGTAGTGCATTCCACATGCCCATCACTCTCCTTGTAAAGAACCTACCTCTGACATCTCCCCTATACCTTCCTCCAATTACCTTAAAATTATACCCCCTTGTAACAGTCATAGAACATAGAACAAGAGGTTATAGAAGTGTGTAAGATGATGAGGTATGGGTAGGGTGAATGCACTCGGTCTTTTTCCCAGGGTTGTAGAATCGAAAACTAGAGAGCATCAGTTCAAAGTAAGAGGGGAAAGAATACATGGGGACCTGTGGGACAACATTTTTACACAGAGAGTCGTACGCATATGGAATGAGCTGCCAGTGGAAGTGGTTTAGGCAGGTACATTAACAACATTTAAAAGGCATTTGGACAAATGCATGGAGAGGAAAGGTTTAGAAGAATATTGGCCAAGTGCAGGAAAATGGGGTTAGCGTAGATGGACATTTTGGTTGGCAACGACCAGTTTGGGCTGAAGGGGCTGTCTCTGTGCTGTCGGACTCTCTGACTCTATGTGCAACAATATGATCAACAGCCCAATGACATAAACAGCAAATTCAATGGCAGGATGATTACAGAATTTAATCCACAATTTATCAATCCATGATTTAATTGTATGTAATTGTTCAATTAGCACTTCTATTTTGTGCTGATTAGACTATTGCAGTCCTTTTACTGGTCTTTAACCCAGCGAGTAACAAGCTTTTGATTCTGATAAAACTGTTTTTCAACAATTGGTGCCTGACTTCCTATTGGGTTTCACAGTTACTTTTCTACCTTTATTCCTTGCTTTGATTTTCTTTTTGTTTTTGACAGGCAACTGCCGATAGGAGAAAATAGTTTGTTCTCACATTTATGGCCACAGTGGTTTAGTGGCATGGTTTGTTGCTGTAGCAATATATTACACCATGCTATAATGGACATGGTCTTTTGCCTGCAATTTTCTGCACGGAGGGAGTTACCTGGGGCACCTCTTGATTTCCTCAAAGAAAACTGAGACAAATGAAGAGGATGTCAACAAAATTCGATCAAAAATCACGCATCATTGGTGTTTGGTGCTATCTACTCGGGCACCAAGAAAACCTTTGTTGGAAAATCCTGCTGATGAGGGGAGTTAATGCAGATATTTTGGTGACGATCTTTCAGTTAAGGTCAGCAGGCCTTTCAAAAGAGTCATTTTCCCAGCTATTTAACTCTGACTGTAAGGCTTCTGTTCCAAATGAATGTTTTCTTTTATTAAAGCTCCTATTAGGCAAAGCTGAACAGTGTTATCTGTGAGCTCATGTTACATCCATAATATACTCCCATGGCATGGTGCAGCATTATAAGCCCTAAACATACAATGGGTGTTTAAATTAATAAATGGGAGTTCAACAGCAAAAAGATGTTCATTGTAGATAAAATGTTAGTACAATTCAGAACAGAAATTAGCTCAGAGCTCAAACTTGAACATTCCAGCTGAGAGTTTTGCATTCATTCAAAGAGCAATAGCAGTCACAAAATGTCCAGTGATTACGCACATCTTTAAACTTACTTTGGAATGAAAGGGAAATTAAACTGAACATATTGATAGCTTTTCAAGATTATCATATCGTAAAAAATTATCTGACTCCACTACCAGTAGTGCATTCCACACGCCCACCACTCTCTTGTAAAGAACCTACCTTGGATTAGGGTTTGTATACATTTCCAATCTGTAAAATATTTCTTATATAACATATTGCATCTTTAACTTAGAAGCAGAACTAAAGCAAATACAGAAAATTCTGGAGCTTTATTTTTAGAAATATCTGTTTGGTTGTGAAACTGTGGTGATGCTCACAGACAAAACAGGATAACGAAAAAAAGACCTGTCCTCTAAACTACTCTCGAAAATAATTACGAATCGTTTTATGCTAGATTCAGAAATTTGTTACAATGAAATTGAACGTAAGTGGATTTGGTGCAAAACAAGAAAGTTTCATGTTGAATCGACATTGTGGTTACCCAATTACTATTCAACATTATAAACATTTTGTAGAAACCAAAAGAACTGCAGATGCTGTAAATCAGGAACAAAAAGAAAGTTGCTGGAAAAGCTCAGCAGGTCTGGCAGCATCTGTGGAGGAGAAAACAGAGTCCACGTTTCGGGTACGGTGACACTTCCTCAGAACTCAAAACATTTTGCAGACTTTGACTGAACTGACAGTAGGGCATGGAGGAGTAAGAAATTTTGCTCCCAAAGGTTAAGAAATTGAAAGCTGATGATGGTCAATACAAAAATATGAGTTAGTGCCATTTTACTCAAAGGGATTTTCCTTACTCATGTACATGTCCTTAGCTGTGCTCATTTCCACATACACAATGCTAACTAATGAAAAATTTACTCTCCAAAATGTTTATTTCGGTTTTGAATGTTGGCTACTTAGGTGAAATTTGTCGAGAGAAAAGGAGTTCTGTGAATGTGATACCTGATAGAGATGTTGTGCTGTTATTAGCACAGATGGTTGTCATATGTATGCAAATGAGGAGAAAATTGAATTTCGTGTCCCCTCTCACCACCTGTCCTATCAGTGCCCACTCCCGCAGGGAGGAGAAGACACACCAAGTGCACCATTAATCTGTCACTGCATGTTAACTAAAACCAACACATTAATCATCGTTTGTTTCTTTTACAAAAGAAGGCCATTTTTTTTCTGCTGAAGAAGTAGATTTACATGTACAGACAAGGTGTTCCATGCAGCTAATAGAACAAATATAAGATTACATTGCCATTGGTCAGCTAATAAGATTAGAATCAAAGGTTTTGAAAATTCTAAATAATATTAAAGCAGCGGTCAAAAAGATTAGTCTTCTAGCATGGTAGCCTCCGCAAAAAATCATCAGCTACTTTCTGAAGGTCATTACGATTTGAATCAAATTTAATCATTTCCTCAGGAGGGAAAATAAAGTGTTATTTTTATACTTGTTGTAAGAGGCTGTGCTGTAACTTAGTTACTGCTGCTGTTGTCCCAGATGGTACATGTTTAAACGTGAGAACATTTGGATAAAAATGAATGGGGAGAAATTATTTTCACAGTCCAGTGAAATAGAACTGGAGAGCTTAAATTCACTCCATGATTAAAAGACGCAGGCTGTGAGATTTTGATTTTGTGCAGACAATGGTTCAGGCATGAAGTCATTTAACAAAATGAAATAGTGGAAGTGAATCTCATGGTTAGTATTAAAAATGAAGCGAATAAGTATTTGAGAAATAAAAATATGAAATAATATGGGCAACAAGTAGGCGATAAGCTCAATGGATAACTGTTTCCAAGAACCAGCACTGCTATAATAGATCAAGTGGCTTCGTTCAGCTTTATAGATCTGTAGTTCAACTTGGGAGGAATTGCAAATTGGATTGTAATATATTCGTTAATTTATCTCAAATACACCTCACACTCCTAATAAGTCCACTGCCGGCCACCAGTTGACTACCAATGGGAGCAGAATAAGGACCTCAGGCCATCCTGAAGTGTAGGTACTGTGTCATGGATTAAATGAAAATATTTCTTGCATTAATGTCAGAGACTTAGTTTCCATCTGCTTATTTTAACAATAGATAGAAAAGACACAATATGGAGATCACCAAAATTGTCATCAAGCTAAATAGTAAATCACAGAGAAATTCCAGAATATAAAGTCAGTAAAACCCAGAATAGATGAAATTAAATGACTTATTTCTGTCAAATGCTGAGAAAGAGGCAGCCCCAGTGTCAAGGAAAGGGTGTTCAAGGAGGCTGTACACAGCTATCTCTTTACTCCCTGGATATTTCCTCAGCTGTAAGATTTGTCTCTGATTGCAGTGCTTCTGGTATCATTACAGTTGCAAGTTTTAGTAGGAGATTTACAAGTTGCAAAATGGAGCTGTTTTTGACTATTGGCTTACAATTTTGAAATTTTAGTTCTATACTGTTCTGTCTCTGAGAGATTCTGTGGCTCTGGAGTTGGTGTATCTGTTTTACTGTTGATGTGAATCCATACCCAGTTATTGTCCTGTTTCACTTTCATCTGATCACCTCTTTGCAACTGTCTTACTTTCTTTGAATCTTACACTTGGTTTGTATTTTATTCTTATTCCTGTTGATTGTTTCCGAATGTTGTTCCTACTGTTTACCGTCCATGACGTAAGGTATCGGATGAGAAATCAATGGCTGAGTAGATGTGAGATCACAGAGATAGAGATGATCACAACCAATAAAGGAAACAGGAACAAAAAGAAAAATTGCTGGGGAAGCTCAGTGGGTCTGGCGGCATCTGTGGGGAGAGAGCAGAGTCGGTATATTGGGTAGAGTGACCCTTCATCAGAAATCAGAAATGAAATTTTACCATCTTGGTAAAGTAAAAGGAAGAACTGCAGATGATGGAGATCCGAATCAAAATTATTTCTGTGGAAGGGCACTGGTCTTAGAGCGTAGACTTTATTTTCTGCCTTTGGATGATGCCAGACCGCTGAGTTCCTTCAGCGATTTGTTTTCTATTTAAAGTTTTTTATCAGTTTTAGCCAGGAGCCTTTAGGGATCAGTGAGCACAGGGGATTGATGGTTGAACAAGGCTCGAATTAGCAATTAGGAGCAGAGTTTTGGATGATGTTACTGTTTTAGAAATAGGCAATCTTGATGATGAAAGAGATGTGCATGAGAACTCATCTTGATGTGATATATTTCACCATGGTTGTGAAGAGTGTGGTTCAGCCTCAGGCAGTTGACAAGGAGAGGGATGGAGTTATGGCTCGAGAGTGGAATTTGTAACAGATACTGGAGACAATGGCCTCTGTCTTCTAAATGTTTAAATAGAGTGCTGGATGTCAGACAAGTCAGGACATTGTGTGACTGGGAGGGAACATGGAGGTGATGGTGTTCACATGAACCTAGTGCAGTGGTCTTTCTGGGTGATGTAGACTGTGCTTTGGAGATTCTCTCAAAGTCCTGGTCATGTAGTGAGAAGAAAATGATCATCTTTACCCCATTTTTTTCACTTTCTCTTCCAATCTGTCTCTTTCTGTCCACCTTCCCAGAGAGGGCAGTATCTCATATCGGTCCAGATTGGTAGAAGCTTTCCTTCCCTGAAGAACATCAGTGAATTGTCTGATTATTTGTGACAATTCAGCAGCTTTTCTTGGTCAATTTTTTCCTTCTGTCTGCCCCACAAATTACCAGATTAATTTGACTCTATTTCACAATCAGTGTTTGTGTGGGCTGTCTTTCACTTTATAACATTAATCAATTGGCAGGGCATGAACAGTTGAGAAACTGAAAGCAAACATCACATCAGAATCTGTCAGAGTCACCTAAATAATCATCATTGACAGGAATTTAAACTAAAACAGGGCCAGGTTTCATATGAAGGGAGGTTTTGAAATACAAAGAAAAAGGTTGGGGAATCTGAACAGTAAAATCAAGGTATTTTACAGCACAGAAACAGATTTTCATGGAATGATTTTTGCTCTGGTAAAGTAATGGCTTGGTTTTAATGTACTCATCTTGGTTTTCCAATCCCTCCATTTCCTTGTTCATCACTTTCTTTAATTGCCAACCCCATGACCTACTGAGATACCTGCATACCACTAATTCTCCCTTAAACATCTCAAATTTTAATTCCTCTACCACGGAGGCCCCATCCAGGTCCGAATCCAGTTGTCGGAAGGAATCCTGACGGATAGGATTTTCATGTATTTAGAAAGGCTAGGACTGATTCGCGATAGTCAACGTGGCTTTGATCATAGGATATTGTGTCTCACTAACTTGATTGAGTTTATTGAAGTGGTAATGAAGAGGCATAAAATATATGGACTTCAGTAAGGCATTCAACAAGGTTCCTTTTGGCAGGCCAGTCAGCAAGTTTAGATCACATGGCTATCAGGGAGAACTATCCATTTGGATACAGAACTGGCTTGAAGGTAGAAAACAGATTATAGTAGAGGTAACAAGGTGTAGAGCTGGATAAACACAACAGGCCAAGTAGCATCAAAGGAGCAGGAAAGCTGGCGTTTCGGATCTGGACTCTTCTTCAGAAAATGTGGTAGATGGTTGCTTTTCAGACTGGAAGACTGTGACCAGCAGTGTGACACAAGGATTGGTGCTGGGTCCACTGCTTTTCATCATTTACATAACTGATTTGGATGTGAACATAGGAGGTATGGTTAGTAAGTTTGCTGATGACACCAATATTAGAGGTGTAGTCAAAAGCAAAGGATGTTACCTCAGAGTACAAAGGGACCTTGATCAGGTGGGCCAATGTGCCGAGGAGTGTAAGATGGAGTTTAATTTAGACTAATGGGGGGTTGGAAAAGCAAATCAGGCAAGACTTATACACTTAATGGTAAGGCCTGGGGAGTGTTGTTAAACAAAGATACCTCTTGGAGTGCAGGTCCATTGGGTCCTTGAAAGTAGGATTGCAGGTAGACAAGATTGTGAAGATGATGTTTGGTACGCTTGCCTTTATTGGTCAGTGCAGTGAGTAAAGGATTTGGGAGGTGATGTTGGAGCTGTACAGCACATTGGCTCTGCCATTAGTGGGATACCATATGCAATTTTGGTCTTCCTTCTAGAGGAAAGATGTTGTAAAACTAGGAAGCGTTCAGAAAAGATTTACAAGGATGTTGCCAGGGTGGAGGGCTTGTGCTATAGGTAGAGCCTCAACAGGCTGGGGTCATTTTTCCTGGAGCATCAGAGGCTGAGGGGTGACCTTACAGAGGTTTAGAAAATCTGAGAGGTATGAATAAGGCAAATATACAAGGTCTTTTCCTGGACGGGATTGGGGCGGGGTTCAAAACTAGAGGGCATAGGTTTAAGATGAGAGGGGAAAGGTTTAAAAGGGATGTACAGGGCAACATTTTCATGCAGAAGGTAGTGCCTGTGTGGGATGAGCTACCAGAGGAAGTGGTGGAGGCTGGTACAGTTACAACATTTAAAAGGCATCTGGATGGGTATATGAAAAGGAAGGGTTTAGGAGGGATATGGGCCAAATACTGGCAAATTGGACTAGATTAATTTGAGGTATCTGGTTTGCAAGGATGAGCTGGACCAAAGAATCAGTTTCTGTTTTATACATGTCTATGACTCTATGATTCTAAGTAAGAAAAATCAGAACTGAGTGTGGAAAAAATGTTGAGCGCCACAGGAACCATTGTTATAAAGAAGCAGCTGAACCCAGATAAGCACTAACCATTAATAAAGAGAAAGTGGTTTGAAAGATGAGAGAAAATAATAAGCCACATCTCCAACAAAATATCAGAAAAAAAACTTTAAAAGAAGTGGAGAGATTCTAATATTTATTACAGCTATTGTTTAAGACTGTTAGTGCCTGAATGGTTAAGCAGCATCATAACACAAGCTCTGTGCAACAGGGTATAACGGATTGCTTCTGGAAGGAATGAACCAATGTTCTTGTTTGGTTCCAGTTAAGTTTTAAGTCCATGTAGCTAACCATAATGCATACTTATGCTTAAGTATAGTCTGGGGTCTTACAAAAGCTCTCACATAATTCAGATGTAATATAACTAGTTATTAAATACTGTGTAATATATCTACTCTGTTCATCAAGAACTCATTTCTGCTGAAGGTTTCACGTGGGTATCCTTGGTGTCAGTAAGTTCAAATTAGTAGCAGTCACTCAACCCAATACATCTCAAATGATATCCTTAAACATGATCAGAAAATATACTGCAATTGCAGAGGAGTGTCTGAAAATATACCAGTAATTATCTTTTATCAAATTCATACATGTCCAGAGATAAAATAAAATTTCCAAGCTGAATGATTATTGAATGTCCCAAAATGCCAAATAATTTGGATGTACTTTAAAATATTAAATGAAATTGCTTGTCTGGAGTGAATTGCAAAAAAGTCCTGTGAACAGCAAAAGCATATGCATAATAATTTGCAACTAAATCTACTTGTATACTCAGAAATCCACAGAGAGTAACAGAGTTAATGTTTCAGGTCAAAGGCTTTTCAGCAGAACTATCATCGATCTGAAACGTTAACTGTTTCTCTCCATAGACGCTGCCTGATGTACTTAGTTTTTCAAACTTGGCTTCTTCTTAATTCATAGTTGCAGCATCCTCAGTATTCAGTTTTTATGTATTCAAGAAGTCATTAACAAGCACCTTACATCCATTTAAATTGGAATCTGTTGGCATGAAATTAATGTTTTAATTTATTTGCACAGTCTAAAATTAGTTGGTATGGATAAAACAACATAATTAGATCCACAATCTTAAGAATTATTTCAAATGATGCTAAAAAAAATGAGAAAAATAGGTCAGTGAACACAGGTGGTTAAACACAATAGGATCAGAATTTGCCTCCTGTGGTGGCACAAAATGGGTGGTACTTGATTGAATTTACTGGCAGCCAATCTGTGGAATTAAATATCAGCCTCTGAGTTTCATCAGTGGCTTATTCAATATTGCTAGTTTAGTGCCATTGCCTGAATCAATTTCTACTTCCATATGGATTCAATAACTTTTTTATGGGATAAGAAGACAACTTATGAAACTATGGTTTATCGTCATGAGCTACACCTCTAGGGTTCCTTGAGGAGTGCAATATCTGGGAATGTTCAGGTAAAAGTGAGTTGCTTCTGGAACTCCACCTTGAGGCATACAAGTTGACTTGGACCAGCATATGTCATTCACAAATTTTACTGCTTTTTTAAAAAATAAAGCAAAGAACTGCGGATGAAGGAAGTCTGAGACAAAAATAGAAACTGCTGGAGAAATTTAGTAGGTCTGGCAATATCCATGGAGAGAAAGCAGAATTAATGTTTCGGGTCCAGTGACCCTTCTTCAGAACACTTCTGTTTTTATGAACTTTTCTTTCCTTCTGGTGAATTCTTTCGTTCTCGTCACTGCTACTCTACCAGTTCTCCATTTATCAACAAAAACAAAATTACTGCAGATACTGGAAATCAGAACGAAGAATAGAAAGTGCCGGAGAAACACAGCAAGTCTGGCAGCATCTGTGAAAAGAGACAGAGTTAGTGTTGAATCAAATATGACTTCTTCAGTCATGGACTAGAAAACAATGAAAACAATGTTGTTGATCCAGGGTGAAGAAGAACACATGGAACAGATTTTAAGGGAGACCAGAGAGAAAAGACAAACGGAGGGAAAGGAGAGACATGGATGTCAAGTGATGTAAAAAAAAGGTGTGATAATGACAAAATTGATCACAATGCTGAGAGCGAAGCTGACAAGACATGAACAAAACACAGCTTGAAGACGAAGTTCTGAGGAAGGGTCACCAGACCCATTTTTTTCCCCTCACAGGTGCTGCGAGACCTGCTGAGTTTTTCCAGAAACTTTGTTTTTACACAGCTAGAAGAGTATGGGTTTGCGACGTAACCTCCTCCACCCAAACCTCTTGGCAGAATACTCCTTCATGTTAAATAGCACTTTGTGGAATTCCTGAAGATGGGAAACTTCAACGTCCACCACCAAGACTAACTCGGCAGCTGGGTCTGCGGCAGGAGACGAGGGAAGCAACAAGCGGGAAATACATATGTGACCTTAACCTCACCAATCTACCATCTGTCCATAATAGTATTTGTCCTCCATACAGTCCTGTGGAGATAAAGTCCAAAGTGTTGTATGGCAATATCACTGCACCAAATGCAACGGGCTTCCAACAAATCTGTGGTTCAAGACTGAGTATCCGTGAGATACCGAGGGCCATTAGCAGCAACAGAATCTCTAATACAATCTGCAAATGCATAGCACAACATCTCCTCAACCCTACTATTACCATGAGCCAGAGGGTCAATCCCAGCTCAAGGAAGAATTCAGGAGGCATATCTAAAAATTAGGTGCCAAATTGATGAAGCTACAAAACAGGACTACTTGCAGACAAACAGTGTAAGCAACTAGTGATAGATAGAGCTAAGTGGTTCTACACAACTAACAAATCAGATCTAAGTTCTGCAATCTGCCAAAAACAGTCATGAATGGACAGTTAAACAATTCATTGTAGAAGGCTGTTCCATAAATGACCAAATCCTCAATGATGGAGGAGCCCATCACATCAGTGCAAAAGATAAGACTGAAGCATTCATAACAATCTTTAGCCAGAGCGCTGAGTGGAGTATTCGCCTTGGTTTCCTCCAGAGGTCTCCAATATCACAGATTCCAGTTCTTCCGTCCATTTGATTCACAGATGATGAAACAGCTGGAGGAACTGGATACTGCTAAGGCTACAGGCCCTGACAACCTTCCAGCACGCGGCAGAACTTGCTGTCCCACTAACCAAGCTGCTCCAGCACAGCTACAACACCAGGATCTACCTGACAATATAAAAAATTTCCCAGGTATATCCTACACAAAATACAGGACAAATCCAACCCAGCCAATTATCACTCCATCAGTCTATCTTAATCATCAATAAAGTGATTGAAGGTGTTGTCAAGAATGCTATCAAGCAGCACAGACTTAGCAATAACTTGGTCAGTGATGCCGTTTGGTAGCTGAGCTTTTGACCTCATTGCAGTCTTAAGTTTAACAGGGACAGAAGAACTGAATTATAGAATTGATGCGAGAGTGACTGCCCTTTACTGAATATGGTATGAAGGAGCCCAAGCAAAACTGATGGCCAGAAGTGTCATCAGAAAGCCTTTATGCTGATTAAAGTCGTACCTGACATAAAGGAAGATTATTGTGGTTGTTGGAGTTCAGTCAACTCCATCTCCGTGACATCTCTGCAGGAATTCCTCAGGTCAGCTAAGTAACATTCGTGCCACATAAGCGCCAGGCAATGACCATCTCTAACAAGAGACAAGCTAACCATTGTTCTACACATTCAATGACATTATTAACATTGAATCCCCAACTATCAACATGATGGGGTTTATCATGGACAAGAACCTGAATTTGACTACGTAAATACCATTACTGCAAGAACAAATAGCAGGCTAGGAATCCTGCAGTTAGTAACTCACCTCCCTGCTCCCCAATGCCCACGTCAAGTGTGTGATATAATACACCCCAATTATCTGGATGAAAGCAGCTCCAACAACAATCAAGAAACTTGACACCATCCGGAAAAAGCAGTCTACTTCACTGGCACATGTCTACAAATGTTTACTTCCTCTAACATAAATAAATAGCAGTAGCAGTGTGTACCATTTACAAGACACATTGTAGAAATTCACCACACCTCCTTAGACTGCATCTTCCAAGCCTACGGCTACCACCATCTGGAAGGATAGGGCAGCAAATACATGGGAACACCATCACGCTCAAGTTCCCCTCAAACTCACCACTATAACTTGGAAGTACATCGCTATTCCTTCAATGTTGCTGAGTCAATACCCTGGAATCCTCTCCCTGGTGACACTGTGGTAGGATCTACACCAGAAGGACTGCAGCATTTCAAGAAGGCAGTTCACCACTGGGCAAAAGGAATGGACAATAATTGCTGGTGTGGCCAGAAATGGGCCCATTCTATGAATTAAAGAAAAAAGTACTCCGAAGTTTTGGAACTCAATATTGAGTCTGAGAAGTTTTGAAGACTCTAATTGAGAAAGGAGCTCGGCCAGCATTGAGCTACATTAGAACGCTGTAGCAGGCCCAGAATAACAAAGTAGTTTATTGAAATGGCAAGCAATTAGAAGTTTAGTTCATATAGAGACAGTGAGCACGTCCCCCATTCATCCTGTCTGCATTAGGTCTTGACCAATGTGGAGAAAATTGCACTGTCAGCAGCATATGCAGTAGATTAGATTTAAAGAAGTACACGTAAAATTCTGTTTTATCTGGAACATGTGCTTGGGACTTTGGGCAGGGAGAAAGAATAAATTTAATGAACAAACTATACACTTTCTGTACTTGAATGACAGATGCCAGGATTTGGGAAGGGTGTTGGTTGGTGAGGAAACATACTTCCAGGTGTATATGTTATTGGATGCATTGTTGGATACAGTTGTTACAGAACTTTACGTTCCAAAATTGCAGGTTTGTTTTTCCATCTGAAACAAACAAAATTGCAACTTTCTTGAGGCAAGTTAATAGTACATCCTGACAGACATCAAAAGTTATGTACAGTGCATGGCTTCCACATATGCATGGCCCACTTTCACAAGCCTCCTTCCTATGATGCTGATCACTGTGGGCCACAGCTAATATGACTAGATACAGGCCTGCCACTATTACCGTTCCTTAAAAGGATTCCATCGACAAAGACCATTGCTACAATGCCCAAGCCTGTGGTCTATCTGTTCAGCTGTCATTAATATTCTGGCACCATATTCTATAACTTATGAAGATAGTGTAACAGACCAGAGCTGTTGCATATTCAGTTGTATAAACTTATACAGTAATTTATACAGCTAACTAATGCTATCACATGGTGCTGGTTCATATATAATGAATGCTGTGAAGGACAATCCAAGGCAAGTCGTCTAGCATTGTCAAATAAAACAGAAACATGAGTCTCTCCTTCCCTTTCAGATGCTGACCTGAATAGGTTACATTCCCAGCATTTTTTGTTCTGTTATTTCAGGCATCCAACAGTCACACTTGTTTCATCCTATTCTCATCTTACAAACCCAGTAATCACCTCTCTTCGGTTTCACTCACAGTTGAACACAGATCAAAACTATTCTGGAATAGGAAAGTCAAAAATACTTTTAGTAACATTTAGTGCAATTCTTTCTAAGATAGCTGCGCTTTTCAACAAATGTCTCATTTTGCTTAGAGAGCTGCAGAGCCTTCATTTAATGGCAGATAACTTAGCTTTTGCCTTTGAAAAATATTATTTCTTTAGTTGTCATAAAAGCAAGAGTGTAAGTCTAGATTTTGGAAATGTTGACCACTGTGATTACATATAAAAACCGTCTGAAACAATGGCAACAAACAAAGGCAAGGAAGGGCAGAATTTCTCAATGATTATCTCTGACATTACAGATCAGTGAGAAGGGAGGTTTAGGTAGGCAGTGGGTTGTTGAAGTCAACTATTATCTCTATGGGCAGCTAATAAGTTAATCTGTAATACTGACATTTCTGATTAAAACACAATTTTTTTATGATGTGGATGTTTATAAGTTATCTGATCTATAGCTTGATATCCAAAGAATTTGAGATCCTACCTCCACAATGTATGATATTAATATAAACTGTGTTTTTCAATTTATAAAAAACTAATTTTACAATAAATGGGAATGATGTTAAGTAGAAGAGACCAAGCTGCGTAGCATTGGCTGTAAATACGGCTGAACTAGTAATGGATAAATTCAAAATGCTCATTTGAAATTTGGCTCAGTAATGCCCTTTCTATGGGCACTAGTTGGCATTTGGGCACCAAAATGGCATCCACTGCAAGCATGCACAATTCTACAGTGACAAAACATCACCTCGGTGAAAGTGTTAGCACACATGCAGCCAAATATATGCAGACCAAGCAGATCATCGTGCCACCCAAAGCTGCTATTTTGAAGTTCTACGTTCCAGCCCATGGCCTCTTTTCACCTCACACAGCTGAACATGCATTCAGCTGCAGCAAGGGCCACCATCATTGCTATTTAAAAGGAGCTTCAACTACTTGCAAGTTAGTTAATGATTGATTTTTAATGATGGTTGTCACAATTAGTGTTTGGTGCTTTCCACAGTTGTTTCAAATTGTAGAAGTCTGCAGGGAATATTTTGTTTGGTGAAGAAGATGTATACCAAGACTTTGAGGCTTCAGTATATTCAGTTGCTCCCAGATATGGGTGCAGTAGTAGAAGTGAGCATTCCTCTTGGAGCACAGCATGAATGGGAAAATGAAAACAGGCCATACAGAACACAACAGGCTGCAGGCGGAGAGAGGAGGAAGAGGAGAAGGGTTGTCCTTAGCAGCTCATATTTACTCGGGGTGCACAACAAGCAGTTCTCTTGTCTGGATGTCAATGAAGAAACATATGAAACTCCCACTTCTACAGCTGCACACATGTCTGGGAGCAACTGAAAGTCTTGGTTAGTGAAACGAACAAGGGTTATGGGAAAAAGACAGGACAATGGGATTGAGAAGCATATCAGCCATGATAGAAAGGTGGACAGAGTCCATGTGCAGAATGGCCTAATTCTGCTCCTATTCCTTATGGACATCTTCTTCACCAAACAAAACATTCCCTGCAGCCTTCTACAATTTGAAGAAACTGTGGAAAGCACCAAACGTATGTGAGACATCTAGCAAGGACATCCTCACTGAAATCTGCCACCTGCTGCAACCATGAATCCAACCTCAGGTTGAGGCTTCATTGTCAGCACCTATCTGGTGACTGTAACAATATAACTTTTTGTGTCTAGCTCCATTGAATATCACAGAACATCTAACATTTGTAGCTTTGATGAATTTTGTTGTACTTAAGATTTCCAAGCTTTACAGCATTTTGAATAAAGAGATAAACACAAGTCGAAAATGATTGGGAATAGTAATAACCAAGTGCATTGAATCATGATTGTAAAGAGAGAAGTAATGACATGAAAAGAATATTATACAGATGAATCATTAGAATTTTGGAAAAACCAGAGCCAACAGATCCCAGAGATAATGGGAACTGCAGATGCTGGAGATTCCAAGATAATAAAATGTGGGGCTGGATGAACACAGCAGGCCAAGCAGCATCTCAGGAGCACAAAAGCTGACGTTTCGGGCCTAGACCCTTCATCAGAGAGGGGGATGGGGGGAGGGAACTGGAATAAATAGGGAGAGAGGGGGAGGCGGACCGAAGATGGAGAGTAAAGAAGATAGGTGGAGAGGGTGTAGGTGGGGAGGTAGGGAGGGGATAGGTCAGTCCAGGGAAGACGGACAGGTCAAGGAGGTGGGATGAGGTTAGTAGGTAGCTGGGGGTGCGGCTTGGGGTGGGAGGAAGGGATGGGTGAGAGGAAGAACCGGTTAGGGAGGCAGAGACAGGTTGGACTGGTTTTGGGATGCAGTGGGTGGGGGGGGAAGAGCTGGGCTGGTTGTGTGGTGCAGTGGGGGGAGGGGATGAACTGGGCTGGTTTAGGGATGCAGTGGGGGAAGGGGAGATTTTGAAACTGGTGAAGTCCACATTGATACCATATGGCTGCAGGGTTCCCAGGCGGAATATGAGTTGCTGTTCCTGCAACCTTCGGGTGGCATCATTGTGGCAGTGCAGGAGGCCCATGATGGACATGTCATCAAGAGAATGGGAAAGGTTCTGGCAATAAGTTATCTACCTTTTGTAACAATACACACCTGGGCATAATGTTACTGATGTAGTGGTCACATCCACATCGAGGCAAGGAATGGTGAAGCAGCAACTGAACCAATGTATGACCTGCAGCATGTTAATATTTTCCATGTTATTCTGTTGGTTTAGTATTTAAATGTACTGCATAATATGAACCTGAAACATACAAAGCCTAAAAAGTCATTCTCTTAACTCACATGCATATCAGACGTTGGAACCCTGTTGGGATCCCTGCAGGATCCCCTGTGCTGTAAAGGGCTGGAGAAGCGAGCCAAGATTTGTGCTCCTGACTGTAATGATTGGAATGAGGTCAGCCACGTGGACCTCACAGAATATGAGTTCCCTGATTAGGGCTGTTAATCTGGTCCAATTAGGGAATCCTGGACGACTGATATCAACAGGGCTCCTGTTCTTCCTAGGAGCTGGCTCTATGCTAGCTGTGTCAGTGACATGTATTATGCACATGTAACTAAAGGGTGACTTGGTGACAGGATACGTGCCTTTATGGAGTTATTTCATGGATCATGTTTTTATAGATGCTGCCTGAAATGTTAAAAGTTGTGGATATGTTGAGGGCAAGATCATACGAATAACCTGAAACATAATTGTTGGCTGACTGGGATCTTACTGGCAGGGCGTCAAAAACTCTGACTGATTGTGAGTCCTCGCAGTTGGGAGGGAATTTGTGCTGACATCCAGGAGAAATGTGCCTACACAGTCCTATATTTTGAATCCGCAATGTAGAATATCCAACCTTCTGTGGAAACCACAGAGCAAACGTAGTGAATAAGTGATAAAACTAGAAAAACGGTTTTCTTTTAAAAATTGCAGACTCTTCTTGTGTCACAGGATATATTCCAAATCGGTCGAGTAGAATAAAATTTAACATGCATTTGATGTGTTCGTATACGAAATCTAATGACCAAAGAATACTGCACAACACTCTGGAGAAAATAAATGACACGGAGAGGAAACATGGCAGAATGAAAATACAAATGACAGTCAGTAATGTAAGATATGGGAGGAGTTGGGGGCGTCAAGATTACAGCAGAAAATGTCGTGAAAGCTGCCATCAGTTTCCAGTTCACGATACCAGAAAATGGCATCTATCTAAAGGTTAAGATATTCACTGCACAATCCTGCGGTTGTGGATCTGAATCCCTAACGTCTGATTCACTAATCCACCAGTTACACATTTGATGAGTTTCATTACCCAGCTAGGCTGCTTTGTTGAGAGAGGGCAAAGTGGCACAGAGCTGTCTCGTCCTGCAGCAGGTGTTCTTTCCAAAGGAACATATAACACTCAGGCTGTCAGAGGCACAAAGAAGGGTAGATATGTGGGTTACACAGGCTGGAACAAAGAGAATTGGAGGTAAAATTTAAAAGGAACTGGGCAAAATATCTTAAATAAACAGGAGTGAGAATACTATGAGTCCGACAGCTGTGTCAAACCTAAGTCCCAGAACTGAATACAGATTGTATAGCAATCTTCTCCAACAACTATTGCTGCATATTTTCCTGTTGTCGATGGTCTAAGGCAAGAGAAGACATCATCATTTTATCTTTCTCTTCAATTTTATTCTCACTTCCATCAAAATCTTCCACCCTCTCTACGCTTCCTTTTATTCCTCTCAATGGTGGCACCTATTACCAATGTTGAGACTGCTGAGTATATTGTGTTGGTTTACATTCTGTTGTGGAGAATTACTGAAAGACTATAGCCATTTGGAATTGCATATTCTATTATCAACTTTCAAATCAATCTGATTAGGGAGATGACATTACACACGACTGGAACAGGTGGGATTTGAACCTAGGACTCTTGACTCAGAGATACAGATCCTACCATTGGGCCACATGTCACTAAAGGGGTGCCTGGAATAGTCTATTATGTACTCACTAGCACAGGTCAAGCCACTCAATGAGACTTTTGGAATTTGAGCTTGTCGGTGATAATGCAAACACTGGTGCATAATTGCAACAATTTGGCTCAGGATCATTAATGGGGCTTTAAAACATTCTTAATTGTAGTCTCTGAATGTATCCAAGTAACAAACCAGATTGAGAGACATGAACATAAAGCGTTATTATTATTTGTTCGCTGGTTTGGTGTTTAAACACCGCTGGTGAAATGAAAACATAATTTCTTCCCAGCTTCATCACTGTAATGATGTGATTATATGAATGTTAAATAACAGAGATCTTATTGTGCAGCAATAGCGCACATAACTCCAAGATAGAAGGTCCAAGTTCAAGTCCAAACCACCATGGAGGATTGTCATAACAAATATAAATGTTCGGACATAGGGCAGATTTATCGTTTACGACAGAGAAATTGTTTGCACATTGACTAGAGAACGAGTAGGAACCCTACCTTAACTCTGTTGGGAGAGACCCATGACAAATAAGTGTCCATTGGGCCTTTATGTCATAGAATCATAGAATACCTACAGGAAGGAAGCAGGCATTTCAGCCCACTGAGTCCACACTGACGCTTCAAAGAGCATTCCTTCCAGACCCACCCCCATCCTATCCCTGAAATCCTGCATTTCCCATGGTTAACCCACCTAGCCTGCACATCGCAGGACACTATGGGAAACATGGCATGGACAGTCCACCTAATCTACAGATCTTTCAACTATGTGGTGAGCATTAGGGGCTTTCTGGAATTTAGAAACAAGTGGGTGGAAATTCTGTCCCCAGAATTTGCCAACCAACCCAGCAAAGCAATCTGTTGTCAATTAGCCCTAGCAGGAGCAGTGTCTATACCCATTAATACATCCAACCACAGGCCTCTGATCAACCAGGCCATGCCGCCATTGGGTGATTGTAAGATGGGGTTCTTAAGGAAAGCATCCTTAACTGGGAGGAGATCATGAGGTTAGAAGGACAAGACTACCAGCAGTCTCTCTTCTTTCCCAATATAGGGTTCCTCAAACAGGCACCAACTGCCTTTGAACAGGATCCCTCTATCATCCTTGCAACCTTCAATTCAACAGGGTTTGCTTTTGGTCCGTGATAATGGGAACTGCAGATGCTGGAGAATCCAAGATAACAAAGTGTGAAGCTGGATGAACACAGCAGGCCAAGCAGCATCTCAGGAGCACAAAAGCTGACGTTTCGGGCCTAGACCCTTCATCAGAGAGGGGGATGGGGAGAGGGTTCTGGAATAAATAGGGAGAGAGGCGGAGGCGGACCGAACATGGAGAGAAAAGAAGATAGGTGGAGAGGAGAGTATAGGTGGGGAGGTAGGGAGGGGATAAGTCAGTCCAGGGAAGACGGACAGGTCAAGGAGGTGGGATGAGGTAGTAGGTAGGAAATGGAGGTGCGGCTTGAGGTGGGAGGAAGGGATGGGTGAGATGAAGAACAGGTTAGGGAGGCGGAGACAGGCTGGGCTGGTTTTGGGATGCAGTGGGGGAAGGGGACGAGCTGGGCTGGTTTTGTGACGCACTGGGGGAAGGGGAGATTTTGAAGCTTGTGAAGTCCACATTGATACCATTGGGCTTCAGGGTTCCCAAGCGGAATATGAGTTGCTGTTCCTGCAACCTTCGGGTGGCATCATTGTGGCACTGCAGGAGGCCCATGATGGACATGTCAACTAAGGAATGGGGGGGGGTGGTGGGAGGGGGAGTTAAAATGGTTCACGACTGGGAGGTGCAGTTGTTTATTGCGAACCGAGCGGAAGTGTTCTGCAAAGCGGTCCCCAAGCCTCCACTTGGTTTCCCCAATGTAGAGGAAGCCACACCGGATGCAATGGATACAGTATACCACATTGGCAGGTGTGCAGGTGAACATCTGCTTTTGGTCTCCCTGGATGGTGACAACCACAGCTGTTGGAAGTGATGGAATGATTCACATTCAGGTGGAAAGCTGCCTCAGATTTCAATGGGTGGAAGTGGGAAGGCAGCAGTGTCCTCAAACCCACATCCTTAAATCCCTGTTAAATGCACCCCCATCATCACGGTCACCCTTGAGTTGTGATGTGGGGAAGGGCATTAAATGCTCCCTGTAGTGCGGATGTACACTATGACTGCCTCCCGCCACCAAAACATGACTCAACTATCAGCATAAGAGATCAGTGACCAGACAAATACTTTTGTCTTTCCAGAGCTGTTACTTTGCAATGATTTAATCAGAAGTCCTACTAAAAGAATGTCTGTCAGAGTTTCTGTTTTGGTGCTTCAATACTTCTTCAATAGACAGGGGATGATTTAAATTCTCAGGGTGTTGCTGTTCATCCAGTTGCCATTTTAGTCAAGTTACACTCATACTTCATAGTTACTAGGTGCACAATCTGACAGCTATATATAAAGTTGGGAGACTGAGGTCATGACATGTAAGTTGCTCTCTTAAGAAAGTTATTTTTCATCCCATTTCCTGTAATAAAAGGCTTGTCAACATTCTGAGTTATTGAATTTTATAAGCGCTGGAATGTTATATCTATTGATGAATGATGAAACAACTTTTCATCGCTGGTATTAGTCTCAATAATGGAGGATCCTGACAGTGTTTAAATTTTGTAACCATCTTCACAGGGCAATAGTTCAATATGAGGTATAAGCGATCATAACCATCTCACTTCTACTCATTATTCTTGTGTACTCACCTTTTACTGAGCAATATGCAGCAAGAGAGTAAGTTCTGGCTTTGGTGGATTTGCTAGTTAATTCAAATAATAATTCACTTTGCAAACAATCAATTCTGGACTAAACTTCCTTAACATTATCCAACTCTATGGGAAATCTGAAGAGGCACCACCTCTGTATGTGTGACCATGGTTTATCATAACACAAACCATGTTGTGGAAATTAACTGTCCTTTATTGTGTGTACATGATCTATTGCATTTACCTGGGCTAGCAACTGTCAATATCATTCAAATTCCCACATCTCATACTTTTCACTGAAGAGGTCATGTTGGGAAGACAATATTCAGAACGTGAATTATAATTTGGACCAATCAGCAATTCCACTTAAAAATGAAGTTATCCCCTTGCTGAAAATTGGGCTGCAAAAGATGAGAATGTTAAAAGATTGTGCAGTCAGACTGTGAAAGTTATTTATTCCCCATATTTACCTGCTATATAGATGGTATCTTTTAAACGAACATGGAATTTGCACTGTTGAGTCGAGAACAGAAAAATCACCTTCAACATGGTTTCGTGACATTTATACTGCACCATTTACTTCTACACGTACTTTATGCTAAAGATAGTTCTGCTTCAAAGAGTTGACACCCAGAGACAGTGATAGAACTGGAGATGCAGGTTAGTATATCATTGTAAATTCTTTATAATTTTTAATTTTACAGATTAAAAAACATCCCACTGCAACAGATGTAACACCTATTGAAATGCAAAATTGCTGTAACACCTAATATGGTAGAATTTCAGCGGACTTTTTTTTCCTGAGGACTTAGTTGTTATTAAAAAAAGCCCCCCCACACACAGTACCGGTGCTCCCATTTTAACTGCCAATTAGCAACTCATGTAATTCAGAAACCAGACAAACTGATGAGCATTTGTTTAACAGCTGTCACACAAAGCTGCTTCAGAAACAAAAACATTCTCCTCTCCCGGAATCATTATCAACACAATCGGTGCAGATTGCAAGCTTTCAATCTTGTGGTGTCATTGTGGATCATTGCAATCGTAATGCCCCCAGTGCTATATTGAATTACGTTATACACATCGGCGCTTGACCAGTCAGCTCACGGTTGTTATTACATACAATCGAAACATCGGCCTGAGAATCGTTAAAAAAAATTAAACGTGCAAACATGTATCACCCAATGTTCCTAAGGACTATTACAATAACAGTACACCTTTGTCCCAATACTCTCAGTTGTATTTTGTTGTACTCTAGTCTTATTGAAAGATGAGCACACAATTAATAGAGTCAACACTGGCATCGCTTAACTGATTTATGTTACTTTTAACAAAGACTGGCAGGATTTATTCAGGACGTGCATTCCCAAATTGTAAATCTATCAAAACTATGCCACAAAATCTAGCATTGTACGGCTACTGCCATTATATAATGCATGCTTAGCTATGCAATAAAATATGGCAATTCACCCCTCCTCAAATCATTAGCTTTTAAATTGCATCCTGTTCCACACGAACAGTGAGAGCAAAATCCTTGCAAAGCTGTGACATTGCAAGTTCAGATAAGAGGAACATCCATGTCGTTTTTGTACAGCAACCAACTCACAGATAATTCCAAATCCCCAAAGTAAGCGGCTAAGAGAGGCAGAAATCCCACAGGACAGTCTCTGATGTCTCTATTCCAAACAAAAGAAACAGAAGAATGTAAGCAGTTCTGTTATTAAACATACAAGCATTAAGCAATGGTAGGTTGTGCAAAACCCTGGCTAAGTTATAGACAATTTATTACTGAGGATGAAACTGAGCTTGACATTGATAAAATGCTGCAAAATCCAGCAATATTAAGATGCATCAGTTTAATTGCAGTAAATAAGGCCAATTTGCTTTTGGTGTGACTCACTCCCTACAGCACAAAGCACCACAATCAGAGGAAATTAAAATTACTCCAATTAACCATGCAAATCCTATCATCACAAAATGAATTCCAAATTAGATTGCAGCAGCAAGTTGTCTAAATTCCAATTTTATGGAGACCTGAATATAAATGGGAGACATTAATTGTTGTCAGTGCAATATATTTCTTGTTAAACACTCATAACTCATAGGCTGCCCTTATCAGAAGAACCTCCTTTGGAAAGCATACGTCCTTGGAATTAAATCGAGTGTCATACTCTTCATTCTTCAAAGAACACTAATTCTAATCTCTTTATAGTCCTCATATGTGTTTCATTATATATTTGATGGTATTTAATTCCATTCTTTGAAGAAAGACACTTGCAGATATTTTGAATGGATCAGTAGAGTTCTGTGCCTGCTCAAATTTTAAGAAATCATATTGAATGTAACTTTAGCTCTGCCAAGGGGTGCTTTGAAATCAATGGTAGTCATTGAGTTTTGTTTCAAAAAATGCTTCAAATAAAAATGATATGCTGAGTATTCAATTGCACATCATTCTCCCTACATTTCCTCAAGTAGAGGTTTCAATTTTTTTTCAAATGTGAAAGCAAGTTACACCTTTCCATTTTAAGTTAAACGACTGACAACACTAGAACTTTATAGTCATATTTTCAGTTTTACATTTTCAAAACTAAGCTGCTATTGCTAGAGTTCTTAAAACTCTTTGAAACTCCAAATGTTTCTTTGACTCAAGGTCCTAGACTCCTGTCTTAGTTTGAGCCCAATCATTAATGAAAGAGAATCCTCCATCAACGGTCAAACACCTATCTTCAATATAAGCTAAGCTTCATCCATTCCAATTGGATCAACCAAGTAGACACAGCCCTGGCAATGCATAAATGGAATGAGATTCTGTCAGTCTGTATTACATCTGAGATTTCTTGTTGCACCATTCCAAATGTCTGCATATCAAACAGACAATGCAGGCTGCAAATTCCAAACAAAAATTGCAGCATACATTTGTGATTAGGAGAGTTGTCTAATAATGTGACATCAGTTCTAAAAGTTGGGTAATGAAATATCTTATGACCTGATTTTTATTTGTTATTCATTCACGAGGTGAGGGCATTGCTGACCTGGCAGCATTTATTGCCCATCCCTAATTGCCCAGAGGGCACTTAAGAGTCAACCATATTGCTGTGGGTCCAGGATCACATGTAGGCCAGACCAGGTAAGAATGACAGTTTCATTCCCTAAAGGACATGAATGAACCTGATGCACCCAAGCAAATAGCTATGGATCATCAATAACAATAAAAAAAACCAAAAGTTGCTGGAAAAACTCAGCAGGTCTGGCAGCATCTATGGAGAGAAATCAGAGTTAATTTTTGGGTCCAGTGACTTTTCCTCAGAATAGATCATGGATCATCGCCCAGAGATACTTAAATGAAATAGCAACTTTTCTCAGTTTGGCTTGATCCAAAGCGTCAAAAGAGATAATGTTTGCATATTGTTTGAGGATAAAACATAATTGAAACAATAACATTAAATTGTCCTGTACAATAGCCAAAGCATAATATATGACTTAATTCCACTGGGAATTATTTTTCATGTTGCTACAGCATGCAACAATGATAATATTTGAAGTGACTATGCCAATAAGTACTTTTTCCTTGTTTGGATTAATCTTGTTTTTTTTGTTGTGAAAGGTTGGTATCAACTGTAGGGATGATTCTGCAAGATAGAAATGATGACTAAAAAATGTTGGATAAATAATAATCGGTTGTTGGCACCCACCATTATGAGTGCTGAACAAAAACAACATTATTTTGGTGAGGAAGAGATTAGTTGTGAGTTGTACATCGTTACAAATTATTGGGTGAATTGTCTTGACATTACCCTCACAAGAATAAGTTCTCACTGTCAACTTTCCTATGAATTTCCACAAATTGTTCAGTGATAACCTAAATCAATAATTAATTTCACAACAACCATTTAAAGCTGATAGTTCATGTCAGACCCATAAAGAGAACAATAGAAATCAAAAAACAGTGCTCCTGCAGATAGTTAACTGTTCTTGTACATTCTTCAAATTGCGTGAGAGATAATAATGACTCAAATAAAACAGAATATATCATTGTATGAGTGTATTTCATAAAAGGTTCCATTAATATTTTTGATTTTGAAGTCAACTCCTCATTTTATCTTTGATTATTTTTCAAGGGTAAATATTACTATAAACCATGCTTTATAAAAATAACTCCTGCATTAACAGACTGGAAATCCCTTTTCTTAATAAAAAAATAAGCCACATTTCCATGTCTTTAGATCGCAGTCAAAGGTAGCTCTATATTTGCATCACTCTACTTGCCATATTCTAATACCATTGTAATGGAGACAACCTGTGTGCACTGCCACACCAAGAAAAATTGACTTGAAGGCATTTGAATGAGGGATAATGTCAATGCCATCAGCAAAACAGCTGGATAATTACCTAGGTGTTTGACTGGGTGGAGACAATCTATTAAACATAATTGCTTGAATAATAATATTCTGATTGCAATGTGCACACAATCTCATAACGTAAACTGGGACAACTGGAATACACTAACTACGGCCATACTTGTACTAGGGGTCAGTTGGAAGGAGTAGTAATGTGACAAGCCAACTTGCTCTTTGTGCCTTTAAGCATCTGTTTTCCCTGAAGAATGGAACAAACAACTGAGATGCCATGGGAATAAGGCCCAACCCAACTCACTCGCTTTCTCTTTAAACAATGTGCAATTATTTAATCCTGTCTGCTGATTTTGACAATCCAGGTACTGTTGACATAGCTTTCAAAAAAGCAAATAGAAAGAGTTGCTGTCTCCAGAAGAACAGATAAATTGTCCAGCTGCATCATTGCATCATATTGATGCCAAAAGAAGCAGGACCACCATATTCAGTTGAAAGCCAGCCAAGTCACTAACCTTAAAGAGCTCTATATCCCTTTATTTCTTCTGGACTCTATATTGCTCCATCTACTGTCCAACTCTGTAATTTTTTTGTGTGATTGTAAACTTTGAGTGTGCGCGTGTATGAAAATCATAAAATTTGTCTTATTATTTTACGCAGATCAGGTTAAGTATAATTCAAAAAAATACATTTTTTCAAAAACTCAAGAAAACAGTTCAGATTGTGTATTTTATAGTCAAAACGTGTAAACAGTTAAACTCTCACTGAATTTGCAAGTATGTCATTTTCAAGAAAACCTGTTGCACTCAAACACAGAGGGACAAAAGAATGATTCATCTGACCCTTCCTCACCTGATCATAACAATATGAACATAACATTAGGATCATAGAATTGCTTTCATTCTTCCATGGGATGTGGTTGTCACTGGTAAAACCAGCTTTTGTTGCTCATTCCTAATTGCTTTTGAGTAGCTAGTGGTTAGCTGCCATTAATCAACATTCCCTATTATCAACATCCTAAGAGTTATTATTGACCAGAAATTTAACAGGCTGACCATACAGACATTGTGATTAAAGAGCAGGTCAGAGGTTGGGATTTATATGACAAGTATATCACCTCCTGAAATTCCTAAGCCTGTCCCTATCAATGTGACACATGAGGAATGTGATGGAATGCTTTCCATCTGTCTAGGTGTGTGCAGCTTCAACAACACTCAAGGAATCCAATGCCATCCAGCACATAGTAGCCCACTTAACTGGCACTCTACTCACCACCTTGGAACATTCAGCCCCTCCTCTACCAATGCACAGTGACACATTTGCAGCACATACGAAACACACTGATTAATTCATCAAGCCTCTCTGATAGCATTTTTCAACAACATAATTTCTAACGTCTAAACAGACATTCACAATGGACATATAGTTACACTGCAGCCTACAAGTTCACCTCCAAGTAATGCAGCATCCAGAACATTATTTCTGTTCCTTGACTGTCAAATTTCTTCCTGACAGCAATGTGGATATAACCACAACAGATGATTTGCAGCGGTTCAAAAAAGTAGCTTACTACTTCAGGGCAATTAGGAATGGGCAATAAATGCTGGTCTTGCCAGTAATGCTGATGACCCAAGAGCAATTAAAAAGGATTAAACTTATTGTATCAGAGAATAATTAAAACAGACAAGGCCATTCAGAATGGAAATTAAGAGCATAATGTGTAATTACCTGTTTACAAGAGTCAAATAAATTCTTTAGCCTTGGTGATAGCAAGTAAGATTGAGAAAAAATTGGACAGGAAGTTTGCTGTTATCCATTCATTTGTCAAATGAACAGGATTCTTCCTTATTAACGTGTTTTTAACGTCACTTAAAATATGAGCTTCTTTCCATATATAAAAAAAATGGATTGACAGATACCTGGGAGAATGTTCCAAGACTGTAATCCAATTAGCAGTTCAATGATGCTATTAAGCGCAACCGACACACATCAGAGCATTCTAAACTTCATCTGAACTCCCAGATTGGATTATAGTCCTCAATACCCTGGTAGGTGTCTATTTTAATTTGTTCAACCAGCGCATCCATACCCAGTTCCAAAATAAGATAATCCCTGAGTATGCGCTGTTCATGGCCAAGAATGTATATTGATAATCTACAGAATACTAATGAGATTCCATTCATATTATTTTATCCAGCGCAGGTGACACCATCTAACAACAGGGGTCATTGAAAAAGAATGGTTTCATAACTCACATCACAGAGCTAAGAAGAGAAGATTATGACATTCAACTTGTTCTAATTTCAGAAAGAAGATTGGAGGTCTGATTGAATGGTTTTAAATGAAGCAGGGAATTAATATGGTGGAAGTTGAAAAGTCTTTTGTGCAACACTGGAGAAGCAGAGAATTTGAGAAGCAGGAAACCAGAGAATGTGCTAACATGATTTTTAAAAAAATCACAAGATAGATGTAACTCTGACCTTAATGTCTACCTAATTACAAACATTTGAATAACATGCCAGCAAGTCTGCTGAGTGGAATACTTCAGGAATTGGATAAATTCCCATTTAGGTTGGGAGTATTCAGCAAACCACATGAAGAAATAGGCTCCAGACTGAGGTTGGATGGGTGTCTGCATGCACATGAAGGAAAGTGTTGGTCTGGATTTTGAGGTCAGCGGTAAGGTAATATGATGCTTTCTGTTGGCCTTGAAAGGAGCTGACAGCAAAAACCGGTGAGTTCTTCATTAATTACACCTTTCCTGTCATAACTTCACTCTGGTGCTAGTCATAAGGAATCTCTGGCATTCAGGAACAGAAACATTATCAAATGGACTTCAGCAGCCAAATGTGTGACGTAATTCTCACAAACAAGAAACCAAGCAGAACCAATTAGCAATCGCTTTGTAGAGTTTTATAAATTGCCTGCACCAAGTGGTAGAACATTGCAATTGAGGCAGAAGATGAAAAATCACAAACAAGGGTGACACGGTGGCTCAGCGACTAGCACTGCTGCTTCATAGTACCAGGGATGCAGGCTTGATTTCAACCTCGGACAACTGTCTGTGTGGAGTTTGCCCATTCCCCCCATGCCTGAGTGGGTTTCCTCCCACACTCCAAAGATTTGCAGATTAGGTGGATTGGCCATGCTAAATTGCCCAAATTGTCCAGGGATGTGCAGGCTTGGTGGATTAGCCTGGAAAATGTGGGTAAGGGGAATGAGTCTGGATGGGACGCTTTTCAAAGAGTCAATGTGGACTCGGGCCAAATCACCTTATTCCACAATGTAGGGATTCTTTGAGACAAGATTTAATAAACTATTTTTAAAATATATGAATAATCTTAAAATGGGAGTGAAGATAAAATCAGTTCTTTCATAACAAGGGATGTTATCCAGTTGTAATTATGAAGTAGTACACTATTAAAAAACAAATTCCACCTCACTCAGCAAGGTGTAACCTTTTCAAGGTTTTAACAGCAAGAATAATAGCAAAAAACTGTTGGTTTACAGTAATTCAGTGAACTCTCATTGAGTTCTATCTATATGAACTGCAGCAGTGCATCTTGTGAAGGACTGAGCAATCTCTAACAGCAAGATCTGAATTTCTGCACTTGTGTTCTTGCAAAAACCCAAAGTTGCTATGTCTCGCATTCACTGACATTTTCACTGCCATTACAATGCAAAATCTGTGCTTTTTTCTCAAATAAGTGACATAAATACACACATTAATGGATTTACTACTTCTTACAAGGGTGCTTCTTGAAAAATCCAGTGTCATTAATATATGTTATTAGATAAGATCTCAGCGTTGCTTCCAGATACAGAAGAAAACAGGAAGATAACACAAACTCTCAAATTCATACAAAGCCACCATCAGATTTTCAGCCAGATTTTCTGAGGAGTAGCAATCAATTGCAGAGTGCCACTCGGGGGTTCTAAGAGATCTGAGGGAGGTATAATTGGGAGCGCATGAGTTAAATTGGGTGTCAGGTAAATAGTTACTCAGAATTTAGTCTTACCTTCCCTGAGTTACTACTTTCTTAGCAGCCATGAAATCCTGCAAAGTCACTAATTTAAATGGATACTTTCTTGGGCGGTCTACTCTTTTGGGGAACCCATGGAATCTCTGTGCACAGCTTCTATCTAGGCTTCAGAAGTGGCTGCGAGCCAACATTATGTTCAAGTATTCACTTGAAAAGGCAAGTTCCACTAAGTGAAGAAATTCTAATGCCCTCACATAAAACAATAATACTTAACAATTTAGTTCCAGAAAGCAACATACAATCTTCAGCCAGCTAATCAATGGACCATAATAAACAGGAGCAGGAGTAGACCATTTGACCTCTTGAACCTATCCTGCCATTCAAATGAATCACAGTTGAGAGTCATTTTCCCATATTATTCTGGTATTATAAATTCGTCCTCCTCATCTCAGACCTAAATGACCCTTTTCCCTTACTATGATACGCTTTCCTGTAGTTCTAAATCCCCAACTCCTCTCCCGTAACATTGCATGTATAAGTTAAGGTTTATTTTCCACATTTTTGGGGACCATTTCAATGTTTTCGTTCTTAGGTAAATATCCAAAGTTGCTGTCTGTTTATAGCAAAATTATATCCAAATTACCTGTTTATGTGATACTGAGTGTAGATTACTGTGTGACAATGAGCATGGATCTTATGAACACCATCTGAGTTTCTGTTGCAGCACTCCAAATCTGAGAAGCTTCTGCTTGCACTGCATTAAAGTCTATGAAATCCTCCGGCAGACAATGCAATGTGGCTTGATTCACAATTACTGTCATGAATTTGTGCAAGACTCTATGCCAGCTTGGAACCAGAGACTACCACACTTTTGGATAGTAACACATAGCTTTCTGACAAGCCTACTAATGGGCTGTGCTTCTCAAGAGTGTCCCCATCAGCCTTTTCCCTCTATATTGCCCCACTGAAATCCTCATCTGAGCCCTCTGCCATAGAATTTACTATCACTCAACATCATGGTCCACTGGAATACATACTGACCTGACTCCCTGAGTTGGGTGCGGCTCACTTAGTGATTTAATACGTGTTAATCTTGCCTTCTGATTACCCTTGAAAATGTGAAGATTGTCAGTATCTGAGATTGTGGCTGAGATTGTCAGATTAATTGATGTACTACATCAGCAAAAATGTCTCACCCTTCATCATCAAACTGCCCAGCAGAAGTCCTTGGGCATCTGAAACTGTAGTCGCAGAAGGGGAGAGTTGGAATGAGGTTTAGCGGATGAGAGATGAAAACGAAAAGGTCTACAATCACGTTACCAGCCACTTACTGCCATGACAGATGGTGAGACACGGTGGAATGGGATTTGGTTAAGTGCAAGAGACAGAAACATATCTCCAAACTGTTGGTTTCAGCTACACTGGTTGCAAAGACCTGAGTGATGGTTGTGTCAATTATTTGCAGCATTGTCTCATTCAGGAAGTTCAGAAAATGCATTTGTAGTGGCCTTCACTGCTGTTCCCACATTATTATGTTACACACTAAAACAAAACAAAGAACTGCAGATGCTGTAGATGTGAAAGAAAACTAGAAATTGCTGGAGAAACTCAGAAGGATCACTGGACTTGAAACATTAACTCTGCTTTCTCTTCATGGATGTTGCTGGACCTGCTGAGTTTCTCCAGACATTTTTTTGCTTTTGTTGTGTTTTACCTCAGTGAACAAAAGGAGTACAGAGTGTTAGGGATTATGTGACATCTGTTAGGATGATAAATCTGTCATATTCCTATTTGGAAGCGTGTGAGTCTTCCAGCAGGGGTAACTTCATGAGGATGAGGTGAAGCATATGAATGTTCAGCATGAGTTCCTATCATTAGAATATGGAATTTGGAGATGTATTCCCTGATGTTAACCGCTTCTGTGAGGTCATTGAACATTTCGTAGCAGGCAGGTCTTCAGGACCAAACTCTGTACTAACTTCCACAGCTAGCTGCACCATTCCTGTAAGAATTGAATGTGTGGAAGATCTTGTAGACACTATGGATTTTTCTGTTCCTTTCTACTTCTTGGGTTGAAGGCCTCCAATACTGCAGTGGGGAAGGTGACAGGCCTCTGTCTAGCTTATTGCTTCATTTCTTCTCTTTCTTTCTTGTGAAAAACTCTTTCAAGGACAGATCCAACAGCTGGTAGAGATGCCAGTGCAACTTTTTTTAAGAGATCCAAGTTGACTTTAAATATTGCAATCTCCTTTCAGCTGGTGATAGCCGGGGGCCCATGTGCAGCCACTCAGCAGTGCATTCAACATCATTGCACACAGCAGTCATAGAGATAAGCAGGTAGCGCAAAATTTTCACACTGCCTGCATCAATACAACCAAACATTGGATAATTGCACAATACTATTCCTGAACCTGTACTTGGGTCACGTTCACACTTAGCCCACAAATTCTAAATGTACATTTGAATATTTGATTCAATGTAAAGTCGCATGCAGAAAGTGAAGTAAAGAGAGGGAAAAGAAGACTGGACTAAAAAAAATTGAGGGGGACAGAAAGAAAAATGAAGGTTTATTAATCTCCAACACAGTTAAATTATGAAAGGAATGCAACTTGGCAAATCAAGAATAAAATTTCATTTAAATGTGCTATCCATGAGATTTTCTGGTTTCTTTAGTAGCTCTCTTTTGAGAAAGGGCTACAACTTTAAGCCCTTCATTGTTTGAATGCTGAATCTCCAGCAAGGTATTAGCATAGCAGCAAACCCTGTGGAAAAGCAGGGAAAATTGGACACTATGTTGGCATTTCCACATTTAACTGTGTACTTGTGGACACTGAAGGTTGCTGTACAATTACTTTTTCGTAATATCGAGTGCTGATAGCCTCACCGTTATTCTTGCAGTAAAATCTGGGCCTATTTAATCAGAATTGTACAAGATGAATGGAATATTTATTGCACTCAACATATAACTACGAAAAATCATGTTTGATCAACTCATATCATAATTTCTTATTCAGAAATATTTATTTTTCTTGGATCTTTGGGAATTTTTCCAGATTATGTAATACATCTAACTTAACAACTAAATTACAAGTGACATGCATCACATCCTAAATTAAGTCAAATTAAGATAATAATATAAATAACCGTCTGTTCTAATTTGTCAGTCCTTCTTTTATGTTCTTCCCTTGGCCATGTCTAAATTTCTAGCTGACAAAATGGAAATGAACATAATATTAAGTTTCTTCCAGCTCTATGCTGCAACCAAATGCAGAGTACAACAACAGAAACAGTTAGAAGGTAAGGACAAAGAATAATTAGGTTCTCTTGTAGCTCTTCTCCCAGAGACACGTCCAAGGTGATGTAATGCAACCCAAACCTACCGCAATGTGGTACAACATAACACCTAAAAGAGTAAAAGCCATCCATATCTTATTTGACATTGCATTATCTGCCTGTGGAATGCAGAAAATTTCAGGATATCATTAGGTCTGTTTGTTTTGCTGCCTATCAAATCAGCTTACAGTTTTCACTGCAACGTAATTTGTAAATACTGTGATAGGAAACAGATCTGGCATGATTATGGGGGCTTCTAACCATTCATCAATAAGTCAGTCTTAGATTTACCACGCCACAATATTGACATGTAAACTCTGCCTGTTTTCTTTCTAACTGGAACACATTTTCAGTCATCTACTATCAATTATGTGCAGCACTTGCTATATATGTTGGCATTGTGCACACTGCACAGTTATTTAGATATTCTTCTCCAAACATGCAATAATTCTCTAGAAGTGTCTTTTAATAAATGATTGAATCAGTACCCAGATGAAGAGCATGCTTCTATCAGAGGCACTAATTTGTGACTTGATAGCTCTGCAGTACAACGAGAGTACAATCCGAGGAATTCTGTAAATTGAATGTCACTCTCTGTCATGACGGGAAGGGAAATCACCAGATATTGCTCAACCAAGCTTTGTTCACCAGCATTGAAATGTTGAAGTAACTACAGGTTATTTACTCTGGCCCGGCAAATCATCTGGAAAACCTTTTAAACAGCTGAGCTGTGAGTGAGAAGTTGACCCCAAAACTGTTGGAATTGCCTTGTAACATTGGCTTCAATTTGATTCAGAGAACTTTGCATTCAAATTCCACCAGTTTGCAATTGCATGAAGCTAAAATATTTGCATTAGATGTTAATTGAAAATGTAATGGATCAATCAATATTCACTTGTGGAGAGTTATTTGTTACTCAAATCCACTAATTTTCTGTCATTTTATTATGTTGGATAAGGTGCAGAGAAACTGAAATACAAGATAAGAAAACCTGGATTTAAGACAACAACTATGTCTAGATATGAATAAGCAAAGCTTGTGCTACCTTTTTAATGATTAGAAACATAGGAAGGAGCAGAGGAAAATTGAAACAAGAGGACACTATTCATCACCTTGAGCTTAATCTACTATTCTAGGATATAGGTGATGGAAGTTAGGGAAGAGATTGCTGGGCCCCTTGCTGAGATAAGGTTCTCGATTAGATTTATGGCTCAGTTTGTGGATGCTGTGGTTGGTTCACTTGCTGAGCTGGCTCATTAGTTCGCAGATGTTTCATTACCATGCTGGGTAACGTCACCAGTGTGGCCTCTGATGAAGCACTCTTATGTTTTCCTGCCTGATATTTAAACTCTGGGGTCTGTTGGAATTGATGACCCCATTTCCGGCTTTTTCTTCGCAGTGGTATTGATCATGCTTTTTTGTTGTTAGTTGGTGTTCGTGTATTCTCGTGGCCAGCTTCCTTTCTGTCTGTCAACAGGCAATCAACTTCAATGCACCCCAGAGTTTAAATATCAGGCGGAAAAACACAACAGCGCTTCATCAGAGGCTGCACTGATGATGTTTACCCAGCACGGTAATGAAACATCTACAAGCTAATGAAACAGCTCTGTGAGCGAAGCAGCCACAGCACCCTTGCTGAGATATTTGTGTCATCATTGACAGTTATAGGTGATGTGCTGGAGGCTGGTTATTGTGGTGACATTGTTTAAGAAAAGCTGTTGGGAAAAGTCAGGGAACTATAGGCTGGTGAGCCTTATGTCAGTGGTGCACAAGTTGTTGGAGGGGTTTCTGAGGGACAGAATTTACATACATTTGGAAAGGCAAGGACTGATTAGGGATAGTCAACATGGCCTTGCATGAGGGAAATTATGTCTCAATAACTTGATTGAGTTTTTTGAAGAGGCGACAAAGAGGAGTGATGAAGGCAGAGTGGTAGATGTTATCTATATGGACTTCACAAAGCGTTTGACAAGGTTCCGCATGACAGACTGGGATCCAGGGGGACCTAGCCAATTGGATACAAAATTAACTTGAAGATAGGAGAGAGCTGTTGGTGGTAGAGAGTAGATTTTTTAGACTGGAGGCCTGTGACAAGCAGTGTGCCACAAGGATCGTAACTGGGTCCACTGCTTTTCTTCATTCGTATTTGAATATGAATATAGGAGGTACAGTTGGTAAGTTTGCAGGTGACACCAAAATAGGTGGTGTAGTGGACAGCCAAGAAAGTTACCTCAGAGTGCAATGGGATTTTGATCAGATGGGCCAATGATGGCCAAAGAGTGGCAGATAGTGTTTAATTTGGATAAATGTGTGGTGCTGCTTTTTGGTAAGGCAAACCAGGGCAGACTTAATGATAAGGCTCGGGGGAGTGTTGCCAAACAAAGAAACCCCGGGGTGCAGGTGCATAGCTCCTTGAAAGTGCAGGTAGACAGGTTGATGAAGAAGATGCTTGGCATGCTTGCCTTAATAGGTCAGGGCATTGAGTATCGGAGTTGAGACATCATGTTATGGCTGTACAGGACATTGGTGAGGCCGCTGTTTGAATACTGCATACAATTCTGATTGGCCTTTGAAAGGAAAGGTGTTGCTAAACTCGATAGATGCAGAAAAAATTTACAAAGTTGTTGTCAAAGTTGAAGGGTTAGAGTTATAGGGAACTGAAAAGAATGGGGTTTTTAATCCTGGAGTGTCAGAGGCTGAGGGGTGACCTGATGGATATTTATGAAATCATGCAGTGCCTGGATAGGATGAATTGCCAAAGATTTTTTCCTAGGGTGGGGAATCAAAAACTAGAGTTCCTGGGTTTAACATGAGAGGGGAAAGATTTAAAAATGACCCGAGGAGTAACTTTATCACACAGAAGCTGGTTTGTGTATAGAACAAGCTGCCAGATGAATTGGTGGAGATAGGTACAATTACAATATTTAAAAGGCATCTAGATGGGTATATGAATTGAAAGGGTTAAGAGAGATATGGGCCAAATGCTGGCAAATGGCCCGAAGTCAGATTGGGATGCCTGCTTAGTGCAGATGAGTTGGACTGAAGGGTCTGTTTCCATGCTGTATGATTGTCTGACTCTGTCTAAAAGCTAAATTTCCATATGACCCCCATATCCCTCAATAACATCAGTAACTAGAAACCTATCTCTGTCTCAAACTTACTTCATGAATGAGCTTCCACAGCCTTGTGTGGTAGAGAATTCCAAAGATTCAGACACCCTCTAAGTAAAGAAATTCCTTCCTATCTCTGTTTTAAATGGCTTGCCTTTTATTTGAGGAGATATCCTTGGGTCTAGCACGAAGCTAGAATACAGATGCAGTGTTAATCAGGAAGGCGCAAGGAATGTTGGCCTTATTTCAAGAGGTTTGGAGTTTAAGAGTAGAGAGATCTCACTGCAACTGTATAAGTGCTGGAGAGACCACATCTGGAGTACTGTGAGCAGTTTTGGTATCCTTATTTCATTGAAAGAAACTATTCCATTGGCGACTGTTCAGAGAAGGTTTGCTGGGCCAATCCCTAGTATGGAGATATCATCTTATGAACTAAGATTAAACAGGTTGGGAGTCTCTTCACTGGAATTTAGAAGAGTGAGATGTGATCTCAATGAAACATATAAGATGTTTAAGGACTTGACAGGATAAATGCTGAGGCAATGTTTCCCCTCATGGAAGACTCCAGGACCAGAGGGGATAGCCTCAGCACAGAGTGGTGCCAATTTGTAACTGAAATGAGAATGAATTTCTTCTTTCAGAGGTTTGTGAATCTTTGAGATTCCTTTCTATAGAGAGCTCTGGGGGCAGAGTCCTCGTGTATATTTAAGGCTGAGACAGATTCTTGATCAGTAGGGAAATCAGTGGTTATGGGGAAAATGTGGGAAAGTGGATGTGAGGAATATCAGATCAGCTATGACACAAAAGAATGGTAGAGCAGGCCCAAGGAGCAGAATGCCCTGGCTACACACTTGTGTGTCAAGTTATAGTTCACGGAATAAAAGGGACTGTAGCAACATGGATACAGAGTTAGTTGAGTGACAGGAAGCAGAGAGTAATGGCTAGTGGAGTTTAGTTTTAATCTGGAGGAAGAGTTGATATTGGAACTCCCCAGAGATTATTATTGAGTCCCTTCATTTTCGAAACAAAGCTTAAATAATTGGGCCCTGATTTGCAGAGCATAATTTCAGTTTTACAAATGAGATGAAACGTTGAAGCATAGTGAAATGTATGATGGATAGAACCTCAAAGGGGAATAAACAAGCTGGTGGGGTGAGCAGACTTGCAGCAGATGAATTTCAGTACGTGAAATGTGGAGTGTTTCATTTTGGTAAGAAGAACATTGTCAGAAAACTCAAAATAAAGGTTACATTTCTAAGAGGGGGGTGGTGCAGGAGCATTGGCATTTGAGTATACATAGGCACAAATTGTTGAAGATGGTAGAATAGGTTGAGAATACAGTCAAAAAAAAATTCAGCTTTAGGCTTTATTAACAGTGGAACGGTGTACAAGATTAATGAGGCAATACTGAACTTATTCAAGGCACGAGTTCAGTCTCAGCTGGAGCATTGTGTCTAGTTCTGGGAGCTAAATGTAAGTAAGAAAATGAAGGCAATAGTGCGGGTAAAGAAGACATTCATGAGAATGTTTCCATAGATGAGGAACTTCAGTACGGGAATAATCTGGGGAAATTAGGATTGGTTTCCTTAGTTAAGAGAAGGCTGGTGGTAATACCTAATTGAGGCATCAAAAATCATGAGCGAGTTTGGACAGAATAAACAGGGAGAAACTGTTACCTGTCTTGAAAGGATTGGAGAATGACAAGACACAGATTTAAGGAAATTGGTAAAAGAAACAAAACTGACATGAGGACAAACCTTTTCACACAGTGAGTGGTTAGGGTCTAGAATACATTGCTTGAGAGGCAATTTCAGTTGAGGATTCAAAGGGAATTAGATGCATATCTGAAAAGGACAGTGTGCAGAGTTACAGAGGGAAGGAGAGAGAATGTGAAATGTTCATTTAGCAAGCCTGTTCAAACACCATTGACTAAATAGGCTTGTTTTCTGCACTGAACAGTTCTGCGATTCTGTGAAGCACAATTAGACCCCTCTGTTCAAATCATTCACTAATTAATAATCATTCTGATACACAAACTAAATCCTTAATGCTTCTTCTCGGATATCAAACAACTGATATGAAGAGCTAACAGATGTCACTAGTACATCTACTTAGCAGCTTTTCCTCATACCTGAAGCTTTCCAGCTCCCCCTCATTGAGTTTATTGTAACCAAAGCTGCTTCCTTGAACAAGTCAAAGGGTAACCCTCCTCACAGACTGTCAACTTCAATTGCCATCCATAAAAAGGAACACACTCAACCCACCGACTCCCACAGCTACCTAGAATACACCTCCTCCCACCCACCCTCCTGCAAAAATTCCATCCCCTATTCCCAATTCCTCCGCCTCCGCCGCATCTGCTCCCACGATAAGATATTCCACTCCCGCACATCCCAGATGTCCAAGTTCTTTAAGGACCGCAACTTTCCCCCCACGGTGATCGAGAACGCCCTTGACCGCGTCTCCCGCATTTCCCGCGACACATCCCTCACACCCCGCCCCCGCCACAACCGCCCCAAGAGGATCCCCCTCGTTCTCACACACCACCCTACCAACCTCCGGATACAACGCATTATCCTCCGACACTTCCGCCATTTACAATCCGACCCCACCACCCAAGACATTTTTCCATCCCCTCCCCTGTCTGCTTTCCGGAGAGACCACTCTCTCCGTGACTCCCTTGTTCGCTCCACACTGCCCTCCAACCCCACCACACCCGGCACCTTCCCCTGCAACCGCAGGAAATGCTACACTTGTCCCCACACCTCCTCCCTCACCCCCATCCCAGGCCCCAAGATGACTTTCCACATTAAGCAGAGGTTCACCTGCACATCTGCCAATGTGGTATACTGCATCCACTGTACCCGGTGCGGCTTCCTCTACATTGGGGAAACCAAGCGGAGGCTTGGGGACCGCTTTGCAGAACACCTCCACTCAGTTCGCAACAAACAACTGCACCTCCCAGTCGCAAACCATTTCCACTCCCCCTCCCATTCTCTTGATGACATGTCCATCATGGGCCTCCTGCACTGCCACAATGATGCCACCCGAAGGTTGCAGGAACAGCAACTCATATTCCGCCTGGGAACCCTGCAGCCATATGGTATCAATGTGGACTTCACCAGTTTCAAAATCTCCCCTTCCCCTACTGCATCCCTAAACCAGCCCAGTTCATCCCCTCCCCCCACTGCACCACACAACCAGCCCAGCTCTTCCCCCCCACCCACTGCATCCCAAAACCAGTCCAACCTGTCTCTGCCTCCCTAACCGGTTCTTCCTCTCACCCATCCCTTCCTCCCACCCCAAGCGGCATCCCCAGCTACCTACTAACCTCATCCCACCTCCTTGACCTGTCCGTCTTCCCTGGACTGACCTATCCCCTCCCTACCTCCCCACCTACACCCTCTCCACCTATCTTCTTTACTCTCCATCTTCGGTCTGCCTCCCCCTCTCTCCCTATTTATTCCAGTTCCTTCCCCCCATCCCCCTCTCTGATGAAGGGTCTAGGCCCGAAACGTCAGCTTTTGTGCTCCTGAGATGCTGCTGGGCCTGCTGTGTTCATCCAGCCTCACATTTTATTATCTTGGAATTTCCAGCATCTGCAGTTCCCATTATCTCTCACACACTCAACCCTACCATGTTTTCCACTTCATTTTGCTATTTTTCTTCTTCAACGTTCTTGAATATGTTGCCACTTCCCAAATCTATGCCTACCTCCATGCAACACCATGTTTGAATCTTTCCAATCAGGTTTCAATCCAAGCCAAAGCTTTGAAATATTGGAAATATTAATTCATATGTGATGAAACCTGTCAGAAGCACCCTTCACACTGAAGGCACTATGTAATATAAATTCGTTATTCAAGAAAACATTGCTTCTATCACTGTAAGTTGAACTTATACTGTTGCCATTCATTCCTTCTTACTTACTCGTACAAACTTGCACATTGTGTTATATTGCTCAATTTGGTACAATCTGCAATTTTTGATAATGCTTCCTCAATTCTACATCCAGATCATTTACATATGTGTTAAATAACATCCATCCATGTCCATCTCCATCCATGTAGGGTTGTATTTCTGACATTTCTATTATGCTTTCCAATCATCTTTTATGAGACACATATTTTTTTTTAATATCCATTTGGAAACCTTACCAAAGAATGCCTTCCAGCCAGCATCAAATGTTTATTGATTAAACCTATTTTTCTCTCCTCAATTAACTGATACTTTTTGATGAGTTTAATGAATTCATCAACATTATAAACACTGACAGTTTACAAACTCTCACTTTTTCTGTTTTACCCTTTTGTTTAGAAAGCAATGGGTTAGGGTGAATTCCTTTTAGATTAGATTAGATTCAGATTAGTTTAGATTCCCAACAAATCCACGTCGCCCCTTGAAGCATCCCACCCAAACTCATCCCCCTATAACCCACACACCCCTAAACACTACAGGCAATTTAGCATGGCCAATCTGCCTAGCCTGCACATCTTTGGACTGTGGGAGGAAACCGGAGCACCCAGAGAAAACCCACGCAGACACAGGGAGAATGTGCAAACTCCACACAGACAGTTGCCCAAGGCTGGAATTGAACCTGGGTCCGTGGTGCTGTGAGGCTGTAGTGCAAACCACTGAGCCACCGTGCCATTAACTAACATCCTTTGCAAATTGCAAATTGCAGATTGCAAAAAAAAATTGCAAACATTTCATAATCTTCTCAAATTTTGGAAAACTGTCTTTGAGGTTCCATTATTTCTTGCCTAATTTCTGACATGATTCTGAGGTATAAACCATCACATCCCCATGATTTGTCTCATCAAGTCTCCCAAGAGGATATAGCTCAATAGTTGAAAGCCTAATAAGATGGAAGGAAAACAAATGGGAGATTAAATTATCATGGAGCAATTTTAAAATAATAAAATTTTTAATTAAGTAATGTTTGAATTCTTTCAATAACAAAAGAAATGGGCTGAGGTGTAAATTATCTCTACATAAGCAATTTATGTTTGATGTGCACCAATATCAGCTCATGAAATGCAAGAGAGCAATGTGGAAAGGTAGATTTGATAAATCATCTGTTAGCAAATCTAAGAAAATAACAAGACAATTTAATGCAATTGTGAGTTAATAAATATTGCCCGAACATTGCTGTAAGATGTTACAAGGATCTCTCAGGTTTATAAGTCATACAAAATGCTCACAACTTAATCCAATATTTATGTTTTTAGCTCTATTGATTTCTGTATGTCAACTGAGACAAGTAATCTGAGATATTCATATTCTTAAATGTAAGTGTGAGTGTACTGAAATAGCATCCGTGAAAATCTATTAGTGTCAGAGACAAAACAAGTCAATCTATCAATAGAAAATCAAATTGCTATTCAAATCAGTGTGGTATCTAATCATACTGAATACAGTTAATCACTCATTCATGTCAGACAAATACCTAGAATGATGTTGTTTAATTTACTTCAGAGAAATGTAGTGTCTTTTCATGACTTATCAATGTCTTAGAACTTTAGATAAATTGATGGCACTGCATCTTGCTGATCCTGTTGAGCTTCATTTATTAAATAGACTACAGTCAGTTTTGAACCGAAAATCTTGTGTCAATGGATACTGATGAACTACAAAGTGGATTTTCATGGAGTTGAGAAACTCAATGATGGTGTGAAAATGGTAGCCAGGACCAGATTTTGGGATTGCCCAACCCCAAATTCTGGCAGCACCAACTTTCACCAATAATAATTAATGGTGCAAGTTGGTTCAGGTTGTGAACCTGCACCAAGTACTCATCATCTGGCAGGCTCCCTTGCAGGCTTGGGTAGGTCCTAGGGATGCACAATATTCAGGGAGTCAGTCCAGCTTTTACAGAAATGCTGTCCTGGAAACCTCAGAGTCAGCCTACCTGTAGTCTGACTTATGAAGAACTTCATAATGAGGCTTGGCCAAAAATTCAGACATTTATTAGAATTTTGACATAGCTACAATTCACAGAAAACATTGTTTGATTTACAGCTCTGATTCTCTCATCTATCGGGTTAAATTTTTCTGTTTATTTGTACAAAATAAAGAAGTTTCAAGTGCTTGCAATTTGGGTGCACACGGTTTGCAGTAAACACAACTTTTGAATGAATGGCTTTCTTTTAATTACATCCTATTGTCACGATAGGCTGGAATCGTTTTAGAAGGGAATTCATTAGGGCAGCCCAGTGGTTAACACTGCTGCCTCACAGCACCAGGATTCTGTGTTCAATTCCACCCTCGGGCAACTGTCTGTGTGGAGTTTGCACATTCTCCCTGTGTCTAAGTGGGTTTCCTTCGGGTGCTCTGGTTTCCTCCCACAGTCCAAAGATGTATGAGTTAATTAGATTGGCCATGCTAAATTGTCCCCACCGTCCAGTGATTTGAAGGATAGGTGGATTAGCCATGGTAAACGGAGGGTTACGTGGAACGTGTTGGGGGCTAGGTCTGTGTGGGATGCTTTTCGGAGGGTCGGTGCTAACTTATTGGACCGAATGGCCTCTTTCTGCACTGTAGGGAATTCTACAATGGATAATAAGAGTAGAGTTGCCATCACTTAGCATGGAGAATTTGAGGACCTGTTGGGAGTATGTTGAGGGTAAGGCAAATGAGGAATGAGAGCTTGAGATCCTTATTATAACTAAGTTTGAAAGCATTAAGACGAGCCTTTTAAACAAACTGCCTTAGCACCTTCAATGTCTACCTCCAAAATTTAGCGTAGTTGACTGGACTCCTGCTCAGCACTTGCCCTTCTCAAATGAAAATCTCATCTTTGCTGGCTCAGTGAACATGCCAAGCTGGGAAATTCCCTTACTGCCCAACTCAAAGGTAAAAATCCAGCCTGCAGTAATTTTCTACGAATGGAATAATTTGAAAACTGACCAGAAAACATTTCTGGTCATGAATATATAACAGTGTTGCAATCATTCATCAGCTACCAGAACTGTTTATTGACGCTGAAATTAAAACTAAAATTTCCGTGGAAACATCATGCAGCTGGAACACTCGTGTATATGCAGACATCTTCTCTAATACAAACAGTAAATCCTTAAATGTGCACGAGTCCCATTCCAATGAGAAAACTTTTTATTATGCTGATTTTTGAAGAAAGAATTTGTGTTTATCTGAAACTTTCATTATTTCCAAATTCCTGAATCACCTTTCTTCAATGTTATTTAATTTAGTAGTTTAGTCACTATTGGCAGTGCTTCAGTTTGGGGAAGAAGAAACATATGCACAGCTGAAGCGGTGAAAACAGAAAACAAGACTCTCTGGCTTAGGTTTAAGGAAGATGGAGAGGCATGTAGAGAGAAACAGGAAGAGAGAACACAGCAGAGACAATGATGAAGTACCCTGCTGTAAGGGTAGGAAAGATGGATTTTGGATTAGGAGCTAAGATAGTGAACATCTTGTTTTTGAGACAAGAAAGAAAGGGACAAACTCTATCACCAGTATTGCAAAATGTACTGTTCATTATGAGGTAGCATGGAACATTCAGAAGTTTTGATAATACCAGATCTCACAAACACTTTGTCAGGTTAAGAGGTTATAGATTAATTATTCTCTCATATTTAAAAAAAGTGATATGACTTCACTTTAATTAGCGAAGATTAATTAAGTAGATGATTACTCCATAAGATATTAAGGCATCATAGCAGTTAGGCCATTCAGCCCATTGAGTCTGTTCCACCATTAGATTATAGTTGATATGTTTCTCAAATCTATTATCTCGCCTTCTCCCAGAACACTTGCTCTCCTTACCAATCAAAAGCTCTGTCTTAAACACACTCAATGTCTTGGTCTCCACAGTCCTCCCCATCTCAGTTCTTAAGGGTTGACCCTTCACTCTGAGGCTGTGCCCTAGGGTCCTCGTCTCTCTTATTAGTGGAAGCATCTTCTCCACATCCACTCACTCCAGACCTCTCACTATTCTCTAAGTTTCATTCAGATTCTCCCCTCATCTTTCTGACCTCCATTTAGTACAGTCCCAGAGTCCTGAACCGCTCCTTATGTGATAAGCCCTTCATACCCAGGATTATTCTTGTAAAACTTATTAAGTGATTATTAATATTTAAAAGCCAGTAACCCCTAAAGGTGAGTGTAAATCAATAACTAAAGCAGCTGGTCCACTGAATTTACAGGCAGAATTTAAAATGGCAAAGTGAGACATGCTTGTGTGCAAGTTTGTGGATTTAAAATCACAGAAAGTGGAGTCAAGATGGGAATCCAACATAAGCCCACTGCCTCTAGGTTTATAGATAAGGAAGTGACCTCTCACAGTGCTGTCTAGTAAGTAATTAAAATAGGAGATAGCAAGAACTACAGATGCTGGAGTCAGAGTTGATACAGTGTGGAGCTGGAGGAATACAGCAGGCTAGACAGCATCAGCAGAGCAGGAGAGTCGACATTTCGGGCTTAGACCCTTCATCAGAACTGGGGAGGGGGAAGGGAGTTGGGAAATAAAAAGAGGAAAGAGGGGAGGGGCTGGGGGAAAGTAGGTGTGATGGTGATAGCTGGATGCAGGTAGAGGTAATGGGGATTGGTCAGTGGGAAGGGTGGGGTGGATACGTGGGTAAAGGAGATGAACATATTAAAATATTTAAATCTATAATTAAAAGAAGGTTTCTGACTTTATCAGCCAATCGTTGCATTTTCCTTGGTGAGTGGAATCTGCTTGGTATATGTACAGTTGGAAATGTTTCTTCAGTAAAGCAAGCAGTCTGGGTGTTCTTCAAAGAGCGAAATTGACTGGTTGCAAGCGTGCCCAGGCGAGAGCCAGGAGATCACAGCACTTCTTCTGAAAATGTGCTCTGACTTGCTTGACAGGTAAGTACAAACATTTGGAAGTCATTTCACCTGAGTCGGAGTTCACTCACCTTGAGCTGCACTTCCTTGATTCAGTCTTCATTGTGACGTGAGAGCAGCTGATGCAGTCTCACATTGCAGTTCCCATTTGTGCTGTTCATCAACACGAGAAGTAACACTACCAGCAATAGCATCAGGAACAACATCAGCAACTGCACTATCTTGTTCCCAGGCACATGTCACTCCACAGAACTGAAGGGTGGATTTAAAAATCCAGTGTAAAAGGGCCATCCCAATGTTGTACAGTGATGTAACGGTCTGAAAGGATTAATGCTGAGGGGTATATTAAATATCATCCGATATATTGATGCCACACGTACTCAGGCAGGAAAGGTCTTGAAGGAATAATATGTAGCGCAGCAGTCTCCTTCAAACCCACAGCATCTACTATCCCAATGTAAGTTGGCCATTTTGTTATAATGTAATAATCCACAACTGGATTAAGACCAAAGATTACAAGGTGCAGAGCGGGATGAACACAGCAAACTAAGCAGCATCAGAGGAGTAGGAAGGCTGACATTTCTGAAGAAGGGTCTAGACATGAAATATCAACTTTCCTGTTCCTCTGGTGCTGCTTGGCCTGCTGTGTGTTCATCCAGCTTGCGCCTTGTTATCTCAGATCCTCCAGCATCTGCAGTTCCTACTAGTTCTGGATTAAGACAAGGGTCTCTTTACTTTAGTCCACTAGATGGTTTTCAACTACCATACCAGAACAATTGTAGATCTCAGAATAGAGGACACTGGCATCAAATCTGCCAGGAAGAACTTATACCATAGTGAACTGTGGTGAAGCTTTATCTTACAACAACCCCCAAAACAGGGTCTCCAGGCAGTGAATCAGCTCTCTCAATGTGTCAGAATTCGTGCCTCAAGAGACTTAGGCCTCCATGGTGCTTGTTGCTGACATCGACAGCCTCCTCGAGCAAGGCTTCCATTCCAATGGACTAAGCATCATACTTTGTCAGTGACCAACAAGGCAATGCTCACTGGATGAGTGAAAAGGTTGAGGTACAGCCCGCTTCATGCTTTTGATCCATTGCATCCCTCCTTGCTGTCTGTGGGTATGTTATTTTAAGATTTCACCCTTTGATTGCAATGTTTTCTTAAAGAGTCAAAAGGAAAGAAAAGAAATAATGCCACCTGTAAACATTTGACATTTATAAATCGTATCAATTACACCAAAAAGACTCTGGCTTAATGTGCTTTTCATTACTGCAACACTATCCAAATTGAATGATTTGAACCTGATCATGCTTAGCTAGGCATGCACAGTGCTGTTAGTAACATTACCTGATTTTCAATACTTTCAAACACTAAATGTTTGTGCAATTTTTATTTCTGCCCCTCTTAACATGGGTTGAAATAAATCTGAGATTAATCTGAAATTTTCTTTTTGTCCATAAATTATCCTCTGAGAAATAAACTCAGCCAGTCTCATTTCAAACTAAGCCTAAATCACTCAAATATCACACTGAATTGGCAGAGTAACTGGGAAAAGATGAGAAACCAAATATTTACAGGTACCTTAACTACATATCCTCAAGCTCTGCTTTCAGTTTTGACACTATTCCAGCCTCCAAGTTTCACCATTTTTCATTGCATCCATTTGGATAATACAACTCTTCATTCTAGTGCTTCCAGTAGGGCATCACTTTACCACAAAACCAAAGATTCCTCTCCCCTCCTGTGGTTGATGAGCCCTCTAAGATGCCCAATGTAATTCAGGCACTTCTGCTCTCATCCTCTTCTCCTTCCTCCCAAAAGCATGATGGTGTTCACCCCATTCTCATGTTTTACTCCATTGGCCTCTGTAGTCGACTGAACATCCTACATCATTTTAGTCACATTTAATATGATGCCACCATCAAAAAAATCACCTCCACCTTTTAACTGTCCAAAGATACCATTCCTGTTGCATTACCCTGTTCCAATCCTCATTCATCCCCAACATCCTTTTGATTTCCTATGGTACCTTTTGCTGTTTTACTTTCTCCTTTTCCACTATCCAACAACTCAATATTCACTCGTCATGAAAAAGGAACTTATGCCTATTTCAACTTAATATGTTATTTTTGCTGGTCATGATGTAGTATTCACTACTTTGGGAAGATCAGATGCAAACTGGATGACTGATTGCAGAATGCCTTCGTACTGTCTGTAATGTAAATGTGACCCTATCTGTCTAATCTCCTGTTATTTTAGTTCTCGACTGTCTTGGTCTTCCTGTTTCTGTATGTGGTCTGCCTCAGGCTGAAGTTTAACACAAGCTTGAGGAACAGCACCTCATTGTTCAACCGAGCAGTTAAAAGCCTTCTAGAACGTTGCATTCAGCAACTTCAGATCATACCTTCGACCATGTTGTTTCATTTTTCTGTGTTGGTTTGTTTTATCTCTCTTATGTCCTTTTCTTTGCTTTCTGACAGATGCTACAAAGCATCCTGACAGTCCAGCCACATCCTTATCTTCTTGTCCTGTTCCTAGTTCTGTTGGTCATGCACCATGAAACATTTAGTTACTTCATCTCTCCTGACCTCCGCTCAGTGATAGACCTTCCTACTTTCATCCCAGTCTCCACTTCCACTTGTTCAAAACATATTGCATCTCTATTTTATCCCAATTCTGATGAGAGACCTGAAATGTTAACTCTGTATTTCTCTCTTACCACAGATCCTGTCAAACCTGCCAAGCATTTCCAGCATTTTCTGTTTTAATTCACATACAAGGGCTGTTGTAGATTGGGACTTAAAGTAGTTTGTAACAGCAAGGGATGTGTGATGCATCCATTCAGTACTGCACTTAACCTAGGAACAATATGAGCTGTCACGAGCTACTGACAGCTCTCATTTTACTGAAAAACATAACCTTCTGATATCTAAAGAATTAAGAATTGCAATTGAAAGTCTGCCAAATTTCTGGTTGGCCACTCAGTTGCCTGTGACTTAGAATACTTTTTCTTCTGACTTTGCAGCATTTGGAAAACTGCAACATCTAAAATGATTTAGAGAAACACACATTTATCGCCCTAAATGAAAATTAATGACTCTTGTTTTAAATGAGTCAATTACTGACTAAATTACATTCAGCCTTCTACTTTGTGCTATGATTTTCTGAAAGGACTTCAAATACAAAAGAATACTTCAATTCTTCACTAAAACCATCCCAGAATATACACTCATTATCTGCAAAAAATAATAGACTTGTTCTATTTATTACTCATAACCAATTTAGTGGATAGCCATTGAGACTCATTTTAACTCCTGGGTATAGCGTACTTTATTTGAACCCAAATTACTTCCCAATCAAGAGCATATAATGTAAATGTAAGTTGTTTGGTTTGAGCAAATTGAGACACTAGTGTGATTTTATTCTGCCAGCCCAAGGGAGATAAATTGGATTTCCCATAGCCACAAACTGTGGTGTGTTTTTTAAGTATCAGAGACTCTTTGTTTCTGCCATATTTCATGATCTGCAGTGCAAATTGACACCAAAATGAGCAGTAGATCAGCTTTATGCAGAAATATGAGTGCTGCTTAATACAGTGCAATATAACTGTCAGTGTTTACAGAGAAAATATAATCTTGATGGTTCTGAGTTAAAATTTTACTGGTACAGTATGCCCTTCTGAAGTGATGCATAAAATAATTGTTGATTTGGAAGCAGTACCAACATTAGAAAGAAAGTTTGGCATCCACATTATTAGCTATGTACCCAATTTGTATCCAGGTTGGAACTATTCAGTCAGTACCTGAAGGAGCTAACATATATCATCAGTGTATTGCATAGCAAATATCGGATAACTAGGCATGGGCTGCAAGGCTGTATAATAAAAAAAATTGACTGACATCTTAAACCACAAGAACAAAGCTCCTCATGGCTGTCACCCAAATACGCAGGGCATTACAATCTTTGACATGTCACCACGTACCTTAAATCTAATATATATACAATAAACTCACTGATCTCTTGCTTCAGAAGGCCAGAAACTAGCACTCCAAAGTTAAATCCTTTCCTTGAGCCTGCATTCCCTTCATACATAACCCCTTGCTGAGCATGCCAATTAGCACATTTCTCCAATACACTCTTCCATATGTTTCTCTGGTTGGAATCTCACTGCTACTACCATTTTTAATCTACCTGCCTTGCCAGCACTCAAGGTAAACAATAGCAGCATTTCTCATTTTCTAACACATTTTTCATCTTGACAAGTACAAAAACACAACAAGAGTAATTTGTTTCTAGTCAATAAATAACAACTTCCACGAGCCATATCTCCATCTGCTTGTTATTTCTTGAACTGGCAGGACCAGGTTACTCTGCATGTTCCCTGGTAAGGAGATTTTCACCTTGTGTCAGAAACTGACAGCATGTGTCTGACATTGTGAAATGTGTGATTGGGAATTGGACTGTATTGGGAGAAGAATTCTGGGTGCTGCCATGATGCCACTTCCTGAAGGTCAGCGCCTCTTTTAAGGGAGGGACAATACGAGTTTTTGTAATAGAAGGCTGTGCTTCCTACCAATGCCACCACTAGCTGGTGCAGCAGCTGTGCATGTGTAACTGCAAAGTAATAGGGTGATCATTGCCAAGAATAAAGATGCCACTGTCCATACTAATCCCACTTCAAGGCAGAGTTAAACTCCTGACAGTCAGCTCACCGAAATCAACAGACATTACCATATGCCAGAATTAATTTCACCATCTGTGGCTTTACCACAGCAAAAGTCCTTGATGCCTCACCTACCACCTCACTCATTGCCCCACTCACTGAGTGAAATGGCAGGCTCGGCAGCAGTGGAAAGGATGTCACAGCCTTGGGAACAGCGGGATTGTGAGTAGGATGGCCTGTGGGAGAGCCAAAAGGCTCTGCAATGTGGAGATTGGCTCTGTCAAGGTGGTTTGTTGAAACTTAGCTGGATTCACTGCGTACACACAGTAGTTACACGTGCAGACCAGAAGCTAGGAATATTGTGGCAAGTAATTGACATCCTGACTCCCCAAAGCCTGTCCACATCTACAACGCATGAATAGGGAGCGTGATGAACTATTCCCCTCTTGCCAGGATGAATGCTGCTCTGACAACACTCAAGAAGCTTGACGCCATCCAGGATAAAGCAGCCCACTTGATTGGCACTGCATTCACAAGCATTCACTCCCTCTACTACCGATGCTCAGTAGCAGCAGCATGTACTATTTACAAGATACATTGCAAAAATTCACCACCAAAGATCCTCACACCCACTTTCCAAAACCACGACCACTTCCATCCAGAAGGGCAAGGGCAGCACATTTATGAGAACACCATCATTTTCAAGTTCTTCCCCAAGCCACTCATCATCCTGACTTGGAAATGTATCGCTGTTCTTTTGTGTCACTGAGTCAAATTCCTGGACTTCCCTCTCTAATGGCATTTGTGGGCCAAACCACAGCAGATGAACTGCAATAGTTCAAGAAGGCAGCTCACCACCACCTTCTCAAGTGTAAACTGGGAACGAGAAATTAATGCTGGCCAGCCAGCGACATCCACATTCCCACAAATGAGGGAAAAACAAAATCACTAGCATCTGTGCATGCACAGGTCATTGGCAGTTATCTTTGGTGGTCATTTTGGTTTTGGCAACACAGACTCTAATAATGAAAAGGCACAAGGTTGAAATAGTCAGCAGTTTAGCCAGCAGCTGTAAAGGGAAAATCTGAGTTAATGGAGCAGAATTTTAGTGTGGCAGGAACAGTGGAATAGAATTGGTATTTTGACAGAGCAATGGGGCTATAACTGCAAATGATTCAAATCTATTTGGAAATTGCCTTCAGGTTTTACTCAGGTGGGCTGTAGGGCAGGGGCATCAAACATACTCCCGAGTAGTGTTATGCCAGTGAAAACCTTAGATTTAGTTGATAAAAGACCCAGGAAATGCACAAGCTGCCATGATGCATGAGCAGCCTCAGGAGAAAACAGTGGGAACTGTCGATGCTGGAGAATCTGAGATAACAAAGTGAAGAGCTGGACGAACGCAGCAGGTCAAGCAGGATCAGAGGAGCAGGAAAGCTGATGTTTCCGGTCTGGACCCTTGAAGAAGGGTCCAGACCTAAAACATCAGCTTTCCCGCCCCTCTAATGCTGCTTGGCCTGCTGTGTTCATCCAGCTCTTCACCTTGTTATCTCAGATTCTCCAGCATTGACAGTTCCCACTATCTCGGGAGAAAACAGGTGTCCTTTCAGCATTCCATGAGGACTGGGAGCAGGAGCAGTGTTTTCTGTATCACTTTTCCAAATGCCCTCAGTATCAGACAGCCTCACATACAAACCCCAAACCTAATTCAATTTTAAACTGAATTCTCCTTTCAGGATCAGGATCAGGTCTCCATTTGTGATGAGGCATCCATCTCCCTTTCCTGGATCAGAAATTGGACATCCCCATGTTTAGATCTCTGTCCACTTCCTACTCAGCCATTGGGTCAGTGATCAGGCCTCCCTGGTCCTTTGGCCATCTTTGAAAGGGTCACCAGCCAACTGCAAACCAATCTTAGAATGATTATATCACACAAGAAGGCAATGTGTCTCCTCAAGCTCATGCCAGGTCTCTGAAGAAGTAACTCACTTAGCCCCATTGCCCCGCACTTTCTCAGTAGCTCTTCAATTTTGATTTTATCTCCAAGTGATAAATCCATTTCCCTCTGAAAGCCATAATTGAATCTTCCTCCATCACATCTCATGCATATACTCCCAATCTAATCTATCTAGGCTCCTCAGCATTTTGAGTAACTCTATCAAATCACGCCTCAAGCTTCTTGTATCTGTGGAGGAAATCAAGCTTTGCCAAACTATTCACACATCTGACATACCTCATCCCTGGAATAATTTTCTTAATCTTTTTTAACCCCTCTATGTTTCATATCCTTACATCAGTGTGCTGCCCAGAACAATGACAAAACAAAGCATTTTTGCCTCAGAGTCATCTATAATATGCAAAAGGCACACCTTACCTTTTCTTAAAAAAAATTGCATGCAGAATGAAATTTTTGGATTGCAATTTCCCAGGAAGGGATCAGGAATAAATTAAAATAGACAGCTATTGGAAAAAAAATTATTGCAGCTTCCAGCCATGCAATAGTTGTTTTCCTTCCAATACACCTTTCCCTTGATTGCATTTTAATACACTAACCTAGCTGATCATTTTCATTTTGCTATTTCCTATTCTTCTTACATGAAAGAAAAATTACTGAAGGGCGTTGCTTTGAAAGAACTCAGTCATAGATAGACCTTGGACTGCAACAATTACATCTCTAGATAGTGTTTCTCCTGCACACTGTTGCCTGCTGGTTGCCCCTTCATGGATTATATAAGCTCATGGCTCTGCAGGTTGTTCGGTGTCTACACTCACACTTTTGGAAGTTGCACTATCTTACCTAGGCTGCAATTGTTCCATTTTTAAAATGTTAATTTTAATGCTTCAGTATTTTTTGACTGAAACCTAGGAAATCCTGATTGGGTGGATGTGGAAATGATATTTCATCATATGGGACAATCTAGAGCTAGAGCTCATTGTTTAAACATAATGAGTCACCCATTTATGACAGAGATAAGGAGAACAAAAAGTTCTGAGGAAGGGTCACCAGACCTGAAAGATTAGCAGTGTTTTCTCCTTCACAGATGCTGCCAAACCTGCTGAGCTTTTCCAGCAACTTTGTTTTTGTTCCTGATTTACAGCATCCTCAGTTCTTTTGGTTTTTAGAGATAGAGAGAAATTTTTCTCACAGGTAGTCTTTGGAACTTTCTTCCTTGCTAAAAGACAAGAGGAGTGTCTTTAAACATTTTTAAGGAAGAAGTAGATAGATTCTAAATAAGCAAGGGTGAAGGTTAACAGGAATAGTTGGATATTCAGATCAGCCATAATCTTATTGAATGGCAGAGCAGGCTTAAGGGGCTGAGTGGCCTGATTCTAATTTGTACATTTATATGTTCATGTATCCTTAGTTTATCCTTACAGTAAGTCTCACTCTCAGTAATACAGTTTGGATCTGTTTATTCATTTGACAAGTAAATTATTTTTAAATGTAAAATGTTACTGAATGCAGTGCCCAGTTTCAACACATGCAGCAACGGATTTGCAGCATATTGACTCATATCAATGTTATTGGGCTTTGATTTCACAATAGAGTTTGTTATGAGACATTTTAAACCTAGTACTGTCAGATTGGTAGACATCACAAATTTTACTATAGAGTCAGCTTCCAAGTTTTAAAAAAAACTCTTAATTCAGTTAATGCGATAAGCATGCAATAGATAAGACCAGTTTGAAAAGTACAGTGTCATCTTTTTCAACACTGTTCTCATTAACATTTCACATACTGCAGCAAACAGCAGGTAACCAAGATATATTATAAAAGCTGAAACCCAATCTGAGTGCTCAAATTACTTTGTAAGCTGTTTAAGCTTTAGTTTTGTGGTTTACAATATCACCTGAATCCCTTTGATGCTGTTACAATGAAACACTATCAGACAGTTTTACTATATATATTTCACAACAATGGCTTCATTTGTGCAAAGGTTACAAAGGAGACAAAAATACAGAAACGTACTATCTACTCTTTTCAAAGGTTCTTATGCCAACTCTTATTTAGCTGGTTTACCTCATAATAGCCAACTGTGGCATTATTTAAAGTTGCAATAATTATCACTTCAATTAAAAATGCTTGAATTCTTTTCTTCCTAATTTCACACAATACTCATTGTTGGTGAAGGTAGCTGCTATTAGAAAGGGTGATCACTGCATTTCGACAAATTGAATGTAAATAGGGAGAACAAAACAAAGATATAGTACACACAGTGCCCCACTTTTTCAGACAAATGATTAAGGCAAAAATGACAGCACTGTGTGTTGTTGTGTTAAGGCAAATGATTCATTATACAATTTATGACTGCTGCAATCGTATCTTCTAAGTGTGTGGGCTCTTGAGGGGTTTACAAGTCTAGTGGGTGGGAGGGTAGGTCCCCTCTGTTCTCATGAGAAAAATATGGTAGAGTAAGCAAGATGTAGTGTGAGGAGATAATGGGAACTGCAGATGCTGGAGAATCCAAGATAACAAAGTGTGGAGCTGGATGAACACAGCAGGCCAAGCAGCATCTCAGGAGCACAAAAGCTGATGTTTCAGGCCTAGACACTTCATCAGAGAGGGGGATGGGGAGAGGGTTCTGGAATAAACAGGGAGAGAGGGGGAGGCGAACTGAAGATGGAGAGAAAAGAAGGTTGGTGGAGAGGAGAGTATAGGTGGGGAGGTAGGGAGGGGATAGGTCAGTCCAGGTAAAGGAGGTGGGATGAGGTTAGTAGGTAGGAAATGGAGGTGCGACTTGAGGTGGGAGGAAGGGATGGGTGAGAGGAAGAACAGGTTGGGGAGGCAGAGACAGGCTGGGCTGGTTTTGGGATGCGGTGGGGGAAGGGGAGATTTTGAAGCTGGTGAAGTCCACATTGATACCATTGGGCTGCAGGGTTCCCAAGCGGAATATGAGTTGCTGTTCCTGCAACCTTCGGGTGGCATCCTTGTGGCACTGCAGGAGGCCCATGATGGACATGTCGTCTGAAGAATGGGAGGGGGAGTTAAAATGGTTCGCGACTGGGAGGTGCAGTTGTTTATTGCGAACCGAGTGGAGGTGTTCTGCAAAGCGGTCCCCAAGCCCCCGCTTGGTTTCCCCAATATAACGGAAGCCACACCGGGTACAATGGATACAGTATACCACATTGGTAGATGTGCAGGTGAACCTCTGCTTAATGTGGAAAGTCATCTTGGGGCCTGGGATGGGGGTGAGGGAGGAGGTGTGGGGGCAAGTGTAGCACTTCTTGTGGTTGCAGGGGAAGGTGCTGGGTGTGGTGGGGTTGGAGGGCAGTGTGGAGCGAACAAGGGGGTCACGGAGAGAGTGGTCTGTCCGGAAGGCAGACAAGGATGGGGATGGAAAAATGTCTTGGGTGTTGGGGTCGGATTGTAGATGGCGTGAGTGTGGGAGCCTGATGCGTTGTATCCGGAGGTTGGTGGGGTGGTATGTGAGAATGACGGGGATCCTCTTTGGGCGGTTGTGGCGGGGGTGGGCTGTGAGGGATGTGTTGCGGGAAATGCGGGATACACGGTCAAGGGCGTTCTCGACCAGTGCGGGGGGAAAGTTGCAGTCCTTGAAGAACTTGGACATCTGGGATGTGCGGGAGTGGAATGCCTCATCCTGGGAGCAGATGCGGCGGAGGCGGAGGAATTGGGAATAGGGGATGGAATTTTTGCAGGAGGGTGGGTGGGAGGAGGTGTATTCTAGGTAGTTGTGGGAGTCGGTGGGCTTGAAATGGACATCAGTTACTAGCTGGTTGCCTGAGATGGAGACAGAGAGGTCCAGGGATGTGTTGGAGGTGGCCCAGGTGAACTTGAGGTTGGGGTGGAAGGTGTTGGTAAAGTGGATGAACTGTTCGAGTTCCTCTGGGGAGCAAGAGGCGGTGTCGATACACTCATCAATGTAACGGAGGAAGAGGTGGGGTTTGGGGCCTGTGTAGGTGCGGAAGAGGGACTGTTCCACGTAACCTACAAAGATGCAGGCATAGCTGGGGCCCATGCGGATGCCCATGGCCACCTCCTTGGTCTGTAGGAAGTGGGAGGAATCGAAAGAGAAGCTGTTGAGGGTGAGGACGAGTTCGGCTAGGCGGATGAGGGTGTCAGTGGAGGGGGACTGGTTGGGCCTACGGGACAGGAAGAAGTGGAGGGCCTTGAGGCCATCTGCATGAGGAATACACGTATATAGGGACTGGACGTCCATGGTGAAAATGAGGTGTTGGGGGCCAGGGAATTGGAAGTCCTGGAGGTGGTGGAGGGTGTGGGTGGTGTCACGGACGTAGGTAGGGAGTTCGTGGACCAAAGCAGAGAAAATGGAGTCCAGATAGGTGGAGATGAGTTCGGTGGGGCAGGAACAGGCTGAGACAATGGGTCCACCAGGGCAGGCAGGTTTGTGGATTTTGGGAAGGAGATAGAAACGGGCCGTGCGGAGTTGGGGAACAATGAGGTTGGAGGCTGTTTTTTTTGGCTAGGTGTTATTGTCAGGGAGATTCAAAGCAGGTGGTTCACCATAGCCTATGTCGTTGCTTCTCACACAATTATTCACTCTTCAGCTCTTTAACTATTTAATCACCCTGCATGGCGACCTTTGTAAAATGAATGAAGGAACTGCTCACTGCTGCTAGGGATTTTGCAATGTGCGTGCTGCTGGTGACATCTTTCAACCCACATCTCCGCAGCAGTTCAGACACTTCAAGCCAGAAACTGCCCCTTATACTGTGGTCCTGCTATGTCTGGACTCAGCAAATGGTGCAGAAAGGGAAGCTCACAGCTCATTCCTCCAGCAGGGACTTACAGGAGGGCTTAGCGGATGTGGCAGTTGAGTGGAGGGCTGTGCTTTTCCTTCTAGACCTCCAAAGCAAATGAGACATTGCCACAAGATGCAGCCAGCCTGGATGGAGGTGAGGACCAGTGACATGGTGGCATTGTGGGTGAAAGGAAGTGCCTGGCGATCCTGAATAAAGTGCTACCATTTTTTCACTTCTATCTCACAGTCAAACATCCACCATGTCTCATGCTCGCATAAACCTTTACAGAGAAACATAGAAAAAAAGAAGATAAGAGCAGGAGGAGGCCATTCAGCCCTTTGAACCTGCTCTGCCATTCTTCATGATCATGGCTGATTTTCCAACTCAATAACCTAATCCTTCTTTCTCCCCATAACCTTTGAACCCATTCACCCCAAGTGCTATATGTAGTCATCTCTTGAATACATTCAATGTTTTGGTATCAACTACTTCCTGTGCTAATGAATTCCACAGGCTTTGCAATCTTTTGGATGAAGAAATATCTCCTCATCTCTGTCCTAAACCATCTACCCTTGACCCCTGATGCTGGACATACCCACCTTTGGTAACATCCTCCCTGCATCTACCCTGTCCAGTCTTGTTAGAATTTTGTAAGTCTCTCAGAGATCCTCCCTGATTCATGTGTACTCCAGCAAAACAATCTCAACCTGGTCAATCTCTTCTCATACATCAGTCCCACCATCCCCAGAATCAGCCTGGTAAACCTTTGTTGCACTCTCTTGAGTGCAAGAGCATCCTTCCTCAGAAAAGGAGACCAAAACTACACACAATATAAGGTCTCACCAAGACCCCATACAATTGCAACAACACATCCCTGCTTCTGTACTTGAAACCTCTCGCAATGAAGGCCAACATACCATTTGCCTTCTTTACTGCCTGCTGCACCTGCACGCTTACCTTCAGTGACAAGTGCACAAGGACATCCAGGTCCTGCTGCACACTTCCCTCTCCCAATTTTCTGCCATTCAGGTCATATTCTGCCTTCTTATGTTGGCTTCCGAAGTGGATGATGTCACATTTATCCAAATTATACTGCATCTGTAATTGATTTGTCCACTCATCCAACCTGTAGAGATCATGTTGAAGGATCTCCGCATCCTTGTCACAGTTCAACCCCGAGCCAACTTGGTATCATCTGCAAACTTGAGATGTTACATTTTATTCCCTCATCCAAATCATTAATATATATTTTGAAAAGCTGGGGTCCCAGCACTGATCCCTGTGGCACCCCACAAGTTACTGCCTGCCAATTTGCAAAGGATCCATTAATTCCTAGTCCTTGTTTCCTCTCTGCCAACCAGTTTCCTATCCATCTCATACACTCTCTCCATCCCAAGTGCTTTAATCTTGCCCATTAAGCTCTTATGTGGGACTTCGTCAAACGAGGTCCACAGACTGCAACTCTCAGTATTGCATATGAAATGCCGATAGCCCTCAGCGTCCTTATCCTCCCAAACCACTTCCCACCATGTCCTACTCACTCCCTGAGGACACTTGATCTCCTTCCCTGGCCCTGCATCCCCACTAAAGACTCCCCCATTCACTTCCATCATCCTCAATCCTTCCCTTTGCCTCATTGCAAGAGAAGATCTCAAAGCCAGCATGATAAGAGAGCCAAGACCAGCAGTGGCAGAGCACACGTTAAGCTTCTCACTCTGCAGGAGGAGAAAATGGCGGATTTGATCAGGGAACAGGACTCATATGAGGATTTTGAAACCTTCATGAGCAATGAACCAAGTGAGATTCAATGTACTGTGCTTTCCCATTCTCCCATTAACTTTTCTAATAACCCACTTCTTTGCCTGAATAAGCTTTTATCTTCTTTTCATAACTCATCCCCTCTCTTCTCTTAAGCAGTGACCCCGACAAACTCAAATGAGAAGGAGGGCAGGGCCATCCACATTCAGCTCAACACTTATCTCTGATGAGAAAGCAACTGAACACTCAGAGGATAAAATGTGAGGCTGGATGAACACAGCAGGCCAAGCAGCATCTCAGGAGCACAAAAGCTGACGTTTCGGGCCTAGACCCTTCATCAGAGAGGGGGATGGGGAGAGGGAACTGGAATAAATAGGGAGAGAGGGGGAGGCGGACCGAAGATGGAGAGTAAAGAAGATAGGTGGAGAGAGTATAGGTGGGGAGGTAGGGAGGGGATAGGTCAGTCCAGGGAAGACGGACAGGTCAAGGAGGTGGGATGAGGTTAGTAGGTAGATGGGGGTGCGGCTTGGGGTGGGAGGAAGGGATGGGTGAGAGGAAGAACCGGTTAGGGAGGCAGAGACAGGTTGGACTGGTTTTGGGATGCAGTGGGTGGGGGGGGGGGGGGGGGGGGGGGGAAGAGCTGGGCTGGTTGTGTGGTGCAGTGGGGGGAGGGGACGAACTGGGCTGGTTTAGGGATGCAGTAGGGGAAGGGGAGATTTTGAAACTGGTGAAGTCCACATTGATACCATTAAGCTGCAGGGTTCCCAGGCGGAATATGAGTTGCTGTTCCTGCAACCTTCGGGTGGCATCATTGTGGCAGTGCAGGAGGCCCATGATGGACATGTCATCTCGAGAATGGGAGGGGGAGTGGAAATGGTTTGCGACTGGGAGGTGCAGTTGTTTGTTGCGAACTGAGCGGAGGTGTTCTGCAAAGCGGTCCCCAAGCCTCCGCTTGGTTTCCCCAACGTAGAGGAAGCCGCACCGGGTACAGTGGATGCAGTATACCACATTGGCAGATGTGCAGGTGAACCTCTGCTTAATGTGGAATGTCATCTTGGGGCCTGGGATAGGGGTGAGGGAGGAGGTGTGGGGGCAAGTGTAGCATTTCCTGTGGTTGCAGGGGAAGGTGCCAGGTGTGGTGGAGTTGGAGGGCAGTGTGGAGCGAACAAGGGAGTCACAGAGAGAGTGGTCTCTCTGGAAAGCAGACAGGGGTGGGGATGGAAAAATGTCTTGGGTGGTGGGGTCGGATTGTAAATGGCGAAAGTGTCGGAGGATGATGCGTTGTATCCGGAGGTTGGTACGGTGGTGTGTGAGAACGAGGGGGATCCTCTTAGGGCGGTTGTGGCGGGGGCGGGGTGTGAGGGATGTGTTGCGGGAAATACGGGAGACGCGGTCAAGGGCGTTCTCGATCACTGTGGGGGGAAAGTTGCGGCCCTTAATGAACTTGGGCATCTGGGATGTGCGGGAGTGGAATGTCTTATCGTGGGAGCAGATGCGGCGGAGGCGGAGGAATTGGGAATAGGGGATGGAATTTTTGCAGGAGGGTGGGTGGGAGGAGGTGTATTCTAGGTAGCTGTGGGTCGACCCATCGTCTCAGCCTGCTCCTGCCCTGGTCGACCCATCGTCTCAGCCTGCTCCTGCACCACTGAACTCATCTCCACCTATCTGGACTCCATTTTCTCCCCTTTGGTCCAGGAACTCCCCACCTACGTCCGTGACACCACCCACGCCCTCCACCTCCTCCAGGACTTCCAATTCCCTGGCCCCCAACACCTCATATTCACCATGGACATCCAGTCCCTATACACCTGCATTCCGCATGGAGATGGCCTCAAGGCCCTCCGCTTCTTCCTGTCCCGCAGGCCCGACCAGTCCCCCTCCACCAACACTCTCATCCGCCTAGCTGAACTCGTCCTCACCCTCAACAACTTCTCTTTTGACTCCTCCCACTTCCTACAGACTAAGAGGGTGGCCATGGGCACCTGCATGGGCCCCAGCTATGCCTGCCTCTTTGTAGGTTACGTGTCCCTCTTCCGCACCTACACAGGCCCCAAACCCCACCTCTTCCTCCGGTACATTGATGACTGTATCGGCGCCGCCTCTTGCTCCCCAGAGGAGCTCAAACAGTTCATCCACTTTACCAACACCTTCCACCCCAACCTTTAGTTCACCTGGGTCATCTCCAGCACATCCCTCACCTTCCTGGACCTCTCAGTCTCCATCTCAGGCAACCAGCTTGTAACTGATGTCCATTTCAAGCCCACCGACTCCCACAGCTACCTAGAATACACCTCCTCCCACCCACCCTCCTGCAATAATTCCATCCCCTATTCCCAATTCCTCCGCCTCTGCCGCATCTGCTCCCACGATAAGACATTCCACTCCCGCACATCCCAGATGTCCAAGTTCATTAAGGACCGCAACTTTCCCCCCACAGTGATCGAGAATGCCCTTGACCGCGTCTCCCGTATTTCCCGCAACACATCCCTCACACCCCGCCCCCGCCACAACCGCCCTAAGAGGATCCCCCTCGTTCTCACACACCACCGTACCAACCTCCGGATACAACGCATCATCCTCCGACACTTTCGCCATTTACAGTCCGACCACACCACCCAAGACATTTTTCCATCCCCACCCCTGTCTGCTTTCCGGAGAGACCACTCTCTCCGTGACTCCCTTGTTCGCTCCACACTGCCCTCCAACTCCACCACACCTGGCACCTTCCCCTGCAACCACAGGAAATGCTACACTTGCCCCCACACCTCCTCCCTCACCCCTATCCCAGGCCCCAAGATGACTTTCCACATTAAGCAGAGGTTCACCTGCACATCTGCCAATGTGGTATACTGCATCCACTGTACCCGGTGCGGCTTCCTCTACATTGGGGAAACCAAGCAGAGGCTTGGGGACCGCTTTGCAGAACACCTCCGCTCAGTTCGCAACAAACAACTGCACCTCCCAGTCGCAAACCATTTCCACTCCCCCTCCCATTCTCTAGATGACATGTCCATCATGGGCCTCCTGCACTGCCACAATGATGCCACCCGAAGGTTGCAGGAACAGCAACTCATATTCCGCCTGGGAACCCTGCAGCCTATTGGTATCAATGTTGACTTCACCAGTTTCAAAATCACCCCTTCCCCTACTGCATCCCTAAACCAGCCCAGTTTGTCCCCTCCCCCCACTGCACCACACAACCAGCCCATCTCTCCCCCCCCCCACCCACTGCATCCCAAAACCAGTCCAACCTGTCTCTGCCTCCCTAACCGGTTCTTCCTCTCACCCATCCCTTCCTCCCACCCCAAGCCGCACCCCCATCTACCTACTAACCTCATCCCACCTCCTTGACCTGTCCGTCTTCCCTGGACTGACCTATCCCCTCCCTACCTCCCCACCTATACTCTCTCCACCTATCTTCTTTACTCTCCATCTTCGGTCCGCCTCCCCCTCTCTCCCTATTTATTCCAGTTCCCTCTCCCCATCCCCCTCTCTGATGAAGGGTCTCGGCCCGAAACATCAGCTTTTGTGCTCCTGAGATGCTGCTTGGCCTGCTGTGTTCATCCAGCCTCACATTTTATTATCTTGGAATTCTCCAGCATCTGCAGTTCCCATTATCTCGAACACTCAGAGGACACAGCTTTAAGGCTTCCACTTCCTGCACCATCCTCGAGCTCTGAGACTTCACCTGAATATGTTCTCTTTCTAGATTAGTCTCAGGTGCACCATCTGGTGAACAATTTGCTGCCACTTAACAGCGGATTGAGGTAGAAGAAAGTCCAGGCACCCAGCAGAAAACTCGTATTTGTTCAAGCTCAGACAGGAGATAATCCAATGCTTTTGACCATTAAAACTTTGACCAAACACAATCATAGAATCCCTACAGTGTGGAAACAGACCCTTCAGCCCAACAAGTCCACACTGACCCTCAGAGCACCCCCTAAACCCATCCCCCTATAACTCACCTAATCTACATGTCCCTGAACACTATGCAGAGAGGATTGGTAACTGCAGGCAGATTTGATGGAGATAGATGGTAAACTGGATCGAAGGATGGAGAGTGCCCAACATTTTCTGTTCCATGCTGTCTCTGGCATGCGTACAAGTGGTGAGACCCAGGCCCAGCACACTTCGTGTCTGTGGAAATACACACAGACTTGTTCTCCATCACTTAGCCATTGGTGCTCAGCATCAACGGCCAAAGCAAAAGAGGGATGATGGGCCTCAAGCTTACTCCAGCTGCACATTCTTCTCACAGAGACTGACTGATGTCAGCAGATATCCAGAGGAGGAGCCATACCAAGGATTCCCAGAAGCTTCCTCACAGGAAACTCCAGAGATACCCAAGCTTCCCTTCTGATCATGCCGAAACATATAGAAGTCCAAGCTGAGGTGGGTGGGGCTCTGTTTGAACAGAACAGGCCCTATAGACCCAAAATCCCATGGGGATGAAAAAGCAAGTCTTCCAACTCAATGACAGAGTAGGCTGCCTGTACCCAAACTGGGACTGCACTTCGGTACACTGTGAGAGAAAGGAAGGATAACTTCACTGAGGATTTTGTCTATGCATGTGCCTTAAAGTTTTTTTTTCAGACTTAATTTCAATCCTGCTCTCCATTAATTAGTTCCAAACACTCAGTGAACCTGGGTCAGTGCAGTGGGCGAGATGAATGTGCAGTGAGGCTGCAAGACAGCTAATGTAATGTCGCATTCTGCAAGGGCAAGTACAATCATCTTCTCTCAGCTCCCTTAATCTTACCCTAAATCAGAAATTGCACCAACTCCCACCAAAGCTCATGGTCTCCCACTCTATCAAATACAGCATCTTCCCTCAATGGCTCACACCTACACCATCTTCTCAAAATACCAATTCTTCTTGTCAACTTTGCTTCCAGTTCACTCGTTTCGGATACCTTAATATCTCCCCTGCATTTGCACACAACTGATAGCTGGTACCTTTGTCTCTCTCAATCCTTCCCTCTGTCCTATTGTAGGAGAAAGTGGCCCGCAACATGGCTGAGAGAGCCGTGACAGGTGGGGGAGGTGGCCAAATTGATCTTATCTTCTACAAAGAGAAAATCCAGGAGCTCCCAGCAGATATTTTAGAAGGACCCCTTGGTGTCGGCTGGTAATAACTTTGTGAAAACGTGCAGGTCCTGGATGAGGCTGGTTTGTCAGACATTCAGTCAGCTGTGTTGAAGATTGGAGAAGCATTATGCTGGCTCGATTGTGTCTAGCTGTTTTCATGGCTGTCACAAAAAGCCAGCTCAAACAGAATGTACAATGGCTGCCTGAGATTAATATAGATCTGCATTCCACTGTATTAGACATTGCTGGTCAACATCAATAGGAAAGAGGGTCCTTAGACTCTCTCCAAGTATTTCCTTCCTCACAAAGAGAAAGGGTGGAGCCAGTAAGCCAGTGGGAACAGAAACCACTTACAGACCCTACCCACAATGAAGTCCTCTCTCAGGACCATTCAGAGGTACTTGGCTCCACCACCATCACCTGGCCTGTACCCCCAACACAGTGGATGTTGCAGCTGAGGAGGATGAGCCTGTATCTGGGCTGGTCATCTGGGCCCTCTATCTTCAAATGTTCCAGGGTCATCTGCACTCACTGCAAGGTCAACCAGGTCCACCACCCCAACTGCAGACTTCGAGACTGCACCTTATCATAATGGGAGGGCAAAAAACATAAAATATTCTGAGGGCACATTGGTCACGTTTCATTCTAATAACGATATCACATATCTATATACAACTATATTTGTACTTTAAATCGTCATTTGTCTAATCGATTACTATTTGCAACTGCAATTACAAGAATAAATCTACAGATGCTCCCTTCCATTCACACTATTGCTGGAGAAACTCAGCAGATAGACAGCATTTGTGGAGAGAAAGCTGGAAGCATCTAAAGAGTCACTGAAGCAACGGAGAAGCATCTAAAGGGCCACTGAACTCGAAACCTTGACTCTGCTTTCTCTCCACAGCAAACCTGACTTGCTGAGTTTTCCCAGCAATTTCTGTTTTTCTTTTGTTTCAGATCTTCAACATCCTCAGTTCTTCGTTTTATTTTATAAGATGTTAGACCCCTATTTGAAGTAGTACTGCTCTTCTTTCACACATAGCCTGCTGTCATTGTTGGTTTGGCTCAGATGTTGAGAAGCATTCAGGCAGTAGTTAATGTTTGCTTTTCTTGTTGGTTGATAAAAGTTAAGAAAAAACAAACAAAATTCTATTCTATGGGAAGTGAAGGAAGAGATCGCAAGGCCTTTGGTGATGATCTTTTTGCCTCTACTGTACGGGTATAGTGCTGAAAGATTGGAGAGAGGCAAACATCATTCCCTTATTCAAAAAAGGGAATAGGGATAACCCCGGAAATTACAAGCCAGTTAGTCTTACGTCAGTGGTAGGAAAATTATTGGAAACAACTCTGAGAGATAGAACTTATGATCACTTGGATAGGCACAGTTTGATTCATGATAGTCCACATGGATTTGTGAGGAGTAGATCATGCCTCACAAACATTATTGAATTCTTTGAAGAGGTGACCAAACACGTGGATGAAGGTACAGCAGTGGATGTGGTATACATGGATTTAAGTAAGGCATTTGATAAGGTTCCCCATGGTCGCTCATGCAGAAAGTAAGGAGGCATGGGACGAGGGGAATGTAGCAGATTGGATTCAGAATTGGCTGACCCTTAGAAGACAAAGGGTGGGAGTGGATGGAAAATATTCAACATGGTGCTCAGTTACGAGTGGTGTACCACAAGGATCTGTTCTGGGTCCTCTTCTATTTGTGATTTTTGTAAATGATTTGGATGAAGGAGTGGAAGGGTGGATCAGCAAGTTCACATGCAATACAAAGGTGGGTCGAGTTGTGGATAGTGTGGAGGGCTGTTCTACATTACAAAGAAAAGGTGCAGAGGAGATTTACTAAGATTTTGCCTGGAATGGAGGGAAGGTTTTATGAGGAAAGGTTGAGAGGCCGAGGGCTTTTCTCTTTCAGAGGACGAAGGACGAGAGGTGACTTGATAGAGGTGTACAAAATGATCAGACGTATAGATAGAGTAGACAGCCAGAGACTTTTTCCTAGGGGAGGTGGCTATTACGAGCTGGCATAGTTTTAAAGTGAGTGGAGGTAGATATAGGGGAGATGTCAGAGGTAGGTTCTTTATTTGGAGAGTGGTTGGAGTGTGGAATGCATTGATGGAGAAGGTAATGGAGTTGGCCTTATTAGACACATTTAAGCGGCTATTAGACAGGCATATGGATGAAAGTATAAGATTGGGGTGGAGGTTAGATAGACCTCCACCATAAGGTAAAAGTTCGTAACAATATTATGGGGCGAAGGGCCTGTACCGTGCTGTACTGTTCTATGTTCCACATTCTATGTTCTAAAAAGAAGTTTGATTTGCTTTTGGGACTACACAGGGTCTGATTGACATTGGAGCAACCACAGATTTACATTCAATGAATAATGTCTTCACCCAACTAAACCTATTGAAAGCAGATGGCAAATAACTCCTGTCTGGCATGTTCCACCCAATGCTGCAGCACTCTGTCATGGTGAAGGTGATGTTCCTCCTGCTCAATGTCTTCTGCTTCTTCCTTAAACTCAGCTACAGCTTTGCCAGCTCTTCAGCATCTGTCACACCCTCTCTTTGTCTGTTTTAATTCAGCAGAGTACAGCATGTGAGGATTATGTGACACAGTCTGTCTGGAATACACTGCAAGACTCCCCAGATGTATCCAAGAAATGGAACCTCATTTCAATGATGCTTACAGTCTGCTTCATGATTGCTCTGAGCAAAGAATAGACTGCATTTAATAAAAGAAAACGAAGAATTGCAGATGCTGGAAATCAGGAACAGAAACAGAAATTGCTGTGAAAACTCAGTAGGTCCGAATGCATCTGTGGAGAGAAGGCAGAATTAATTTTTCAGGTCCAATGACTCTTCTTCAGAACTAATGATAGTTTGGATTAAATTGGTATTTTGCAGAAAATGAAGAGGGGTTTGCAGTGGGGCAGAGTAATTGAGGGTGGAGATAAAGCCCAGAAGGACAAAGCAACAGTTGGACAGACAAAGGAATGGGTAATGTTCTGTTTGTTTACTCGTCTCCCCAGTTCTCTGCTTTCACTCCACATATGCTGCCTGATCTGCTGAGTTTTTCCAACAGCTTCTGTTTTCATTTCTACAGCCTGCCATGTGCAGCCTCACACAGGGATTTTTATACTGGAGTCATCAGCTATGGTTGGAGAGGCTAGGCCTTGTCATAGAATTCTTTTAGTGTAGAAAGAAGCCATTCAGCCCATCAAGCCTGCATCAATCCTCCAAAAAGCATCCCACCAGATCCAACCCCCGACACTATCCCTCTAGTCTGCACATAGCTGGACCTACAGGACAATTTAGCTTGGCTAATTCACCTAACCTGCATATTTTTGGACTGGGAGGAAACCCACACAGACATTGGGAGAATGTGCAAACTCTGCACAGACAGTCACCCAAGGCTGGAGCCACACCTGAGTTGCTGGCATTGTGAGGCATCAGTGCTGACCACTGAGCCATCATGCCACTCTTGTCTCCCATTAATCATCTTTGTAAGACTACTGGCCTTTGGAATGAAAAAAGAACATGACAGCCATCCAGAATATAGACATTTTGACAGATCCTACTGTACCTGGCACAGATGTCTAAGATGTTGTATGCGAATATATTTCCCATTCAGCGCTCAGACTTGGAAATATATCGCTGTTCCTTCAACGTCACTGGGCCAAAGTCCTGGAACACCGTCCCTAACAGCATTGTGGATTACCTACACCAAAACAACTACAGTGGTTCAAACAGGCAACTCATTACCACATTTTCAAGGGTAATTAGAGTCCAACCAGCAAAGCCCACATTGCCTGAATGAACACAGAAACATTTTATGTATTTTCCTTTCCTTCTCTCTCAATCAATTGTACTTTCCTCTTGTTTAGAAATGGAAAATATTGGAAATATTGTAAAGGTCTGTCAGTATCTGTGGATAGAAAAAGAGTTGGGATTTCAAGTCAACAATGTTATATCAGAATTTGAAAAGTGTTTTTTTCCACCTCTATAATGTCTATTTAATGTGTTTCTATTCTCAAACTTTTCCTCCCTGCCAGAGCAACAGTTCTGTTCTTTATTTTTTTAATGTGGAATTCTTCTCAGGTTAAGCATTCAACAGGTAATTCTTTGCCATTTCAGCCATCTCCAGCATAATGCTGTAGCACAATACCTATTGTGCTAATTGTTAGTAGAGACATCAAAACCCATGGAACTCCAATGGGAAGAAATTTCTAATGGACTCCCCAGAACCATGTCTCCTTAAAGTGCATAAACAATGAACAACTGTTCATTAATTTGCTCTAGTATTGTTTCCAGTCCTTGTCTGTTGAAAGCATTCAGAACCTAGTCATGTTATTTATACATGGTGGTGGTGAATTGTGAATCATACACTCAATGCTGATAAGTCTGAGAAAGTGAAAAGCCATTGTTCTGGCAGAGTACATTTGTAAAATTCCCTGCACTAATAATTGGAGCAACTATTCACTACTGGAGTCCCACAACTGCTGAAGCCAGAAGTCAATAGAGTGATTGAAAAAGACATAGCAATTCCTGCGGCCGTGCACCATATGGGGGGCCTCAACCAAGCTCTCCACTGGATCAATTGGCATTGCCACTTCAGTCAATACTTGATTACTTCCGGACTTCCTCAGGAGTCTGACAAGTATCAGGTTAACATATTGCTGTTTGCAATCAGCAGCAGGGCTGACACAAATTTGTAAGAGGCAGTGGATCAAAGAAGAAATGGTCAAATATTGAGAAGTGAATAAGCCCTTGGATTTGTATGTTAGCTTGTTGCTCGCCCTTCCATAGCGTGGGCCAACGTCAATCAGTGCAGATAGAAGTCAGGGGAGATCATCGATTGCTTTCTAAACCACAGATTACTGACAATTGCTAATATGGAATATTGAGAGATGAGATCATAAGAGATTTTATTAGAATGGACGCATGCTGGGCGAATTCTTAAAGTCTTTTGAGAATCTTACAACAGCCAAGTCAGTGCAGTTCCACTGACAGGCTGAATGTTGCAAACAAAATATTATTTTTATTCCATGGGGCCAGAGAGATTCCGAGGGTCAGGCCAATGAATCTGACTTGATTCGTCATTATGAGAGCTGCTAATGCACCAGGAAGAAAACAATTCAACAGAACTGGTGGAAAGAGGATGTAAACAGTACTATTGCTTTGTGTTCAGGGTTTGATAGAAAACACCTTATCAGCTCCAAGCCTGCGCAGTAGGTAATACTGACAATTATGTTTGCCGAGAGAGGCAAAATCAGATATCAAATTTTTGAAGGAAATTTTAAATCAGATCACTCTGATGTGCAGCAGTCATAGAAGTAAACAAGTTTGATCCATGTTAGGGAAAGTGGTACAACCACAAGAGAGTTTCAGATATTCAGATACCATGAATAATAACAATAACACAAATTTTTAACTGGAATTGCATGCAGAGGAGCCCATTATTTCTGAGACCACACAAAGAGTGACGCCTGAATTTTTATGACTGTCTTTATTCAACTTTATGGCGAAGGGGTATTCTGCTAAGTGTTTGAGGGCTGCTGTGTGCTGCCTTTCAATATAAAAGAAGAGATTACCCAATACCCCCTATGCCATTTCAAATCAACCCCATTCTTTATTAAGCAGAGGTGCTTGTGTAGCTTTAAAGCTTTATTCATCAGCTGCAGAAATTAAAATTGTTGCCAACCCCTGCGAATCAGCCTTCATTGAAGAAATCCTGTCCTTAGAATCACAGGAGGATATCAGAGATTTTTCATTTCTCTTCAAAGAAAAGGTAGATGGAAGGGAAGAATGGTGCACTTAGAACGAAGGTGACCAGCTCGAGGATAATATGCTCTTAATTTGCTTTTCAGGAAAGAGTGGAAGAGAGTGGTAGTTCCTACCATTGTCGATGTAGTCACTAACATTCAAGATTAGCACATGATAGAGAAGGAAATGGAAGCTTATGTCGATATTGTTCGATGAAGAAGAGTGGAAGAAGTCTTGCGCAGTGCATGAATATCAGTATATCTTACTTAGTCAATATTATTTGGAGCACACAGGATGACATCTATAATACAATGTAAACTCGTACAAACATTCCTGTCATGATGATGACCACGTGCACGTTTGCTGAAGGCAGTGCCTTGCCTCATTAAATAAAAACAGACAAGTTAGGAGCAGGAGAAGGGCATTCAACTCCTCAAACCTACCCTGTCATTCTATAAGATCATGGTTGATCTGCCAAGGCCTCTAAAATTCTTTCTTTTTCACCACTCCTGCTGATAAACATTCCTCTTGTTGAATCCCTCTTCTAATTACTCATGGTTACAGATCCCTGTTAACTAGGTTCACTGATTTTGTTTGTTCCATATTCAATTTCATGTTAGTTTTCCATTTCTCCAGATTCCCCATTGTCACTTCTTACAAAAAGACACTCCTCTCACACACTGTTTCAAAAAAGTGTGTTCTGGGGTTCTTGAAACTAAAGCAATAAATATCAGAGTTTTATTGATTTAATTATAATTTATGAAAATTAAACAGGGTGAATTAGATACACCAGCATTCATTTAATGACAACTTGCAATGAAAATGATTTCACAATTTTAATGCCTGAAAGTGTCAAACTCATGATGACAAAGGGGGACTACCAGGGTATGAAGGAGTTAATTCCCTGAAGAGCTGATTGTCTCGACTGATTATAAAGGCTCATCCATCAGATGCAGAGAAAATGGTAATTTGAGTACAAGATTCGTAACAGCAGTTTGTAATATAATTCTGTTCCATTATGATCCACAAGTAAACCGTAGCAACTTCATTCAATCTCTGCAAAGCCCTAGGTGCCTTTCAGCATTATTTGCATAATTTGTAATTTGTGAAAAAAGACCATTTGAAATGTTGTGTAATAAACAGCCTACTGCTATGTTACACTTGATATCAAATTAACAGAGTTACTCTCTGAGGAATGCCTTACAATAAGAATAACAAATGTTTGAATCAGATGATGCAATCAGTAATATACTTACAGACACTTATTTGCGTGAATTGTGCATTATTTCAATGGGGTGGAATACACAGTAGATGAATAAATTAGATTTTAATGGAATCAAATGATCCTAAATTGCATTAGTGTTTTAATTGCTGAGCGAATTACTCTATTGCACAAAGGATTTCAAGAATTTTGCTGCTAGCCTGTGATGAAATGCTACTTTTATTTTTATTAACATAGATATTGAATATAATCTGATTTAAACAGACAAATCAGCATTTCATTCAAATCCAGTGAATGTATCAGTAATTGTGGAGATTTGGAAAGAAACTTCACTTACTGTGATTATTTGACCAACTAATGTCTTATAAGATGAATGCATATTAAATATTTCCAAATAACTCAATGTAATGTATATGAAATCACATTTCCATCATTTCAGACTGTGATATAGAATGATTTCAGCACAGTTAAGCCAGACGAGTTAACCAAGCTTTTCTCAGCCAGGGTTAGTGATGGTTTTCAAATTATCTTTCTAAAACCATCTGTTTTGATGCATCACTTCCTCTCTTCAAAAATCTCCTCAAAATCTACCATTCTTTAAAATTGCTCTTAGTTATTTCCTCTAACCTCTCTTCCTCATCATTGGGTTTCCACCTCACATATGCTCACAGATACATGTATAGACATTGTAGAATGTTCTATTGATTGAAAATAGCATATTTCTACTATTATTTTTATAATCCGTCCAGTAGAGAATAAAATATACATTCATCCTATAAGACATTAGTTAGTCAAATAACACTGCTACACATCAGCAGCAATCTACTTCTGTATTCTTGCTTGGGATTTGGGCATCACTGGCAAGGCCAACACTTGTTGCCCATCCTTAAGTGCCCTTGGGCTGGATGGCTTGTTGGTTCATTTAGAAGGCAGTGAGGGCCAACCACATTGCTGTGAATCTGGAATCACATGTAGACCAGACCAGATAAGGATGACAGATCTCCTGCTCTAAGGACCATTCGTGAAACAGATGGAATTTTAATAACAAGTGACAGGAGCTGTGTAGTCACTGTTAGATTTTAATTCCATGTTTTTGTTTAAAGCAATTTTCACCATCTACCATGATAGGATTCAAACCCATGCCCCAAGAACATTAATCCAGTGACATTACCACAATGCCACATCATCATCTAAGAATGCTGACCTTTTAGTAAAGAAAATGGGAATAAAACACTAAACTGAAAGGTACAAATCATGAGGTGAAGTAGCTGTCAGTAAGAAACTGTATAATGTCAATATTCAATATCGCTAACATGCAATTGAACCTTGCTGGTGTAATATTAACTTCTGTATAGAGCTTGAATGAGAGTGATCTCTTTAAAGGGAAGATGGAGAAGAGAAGGAAACATTGAAAAATAACCATTTAACGTTATAACGCATATTGAGGGCCTTCCACGTCTTTGAAGAAACAGTGAAACTTGTTAAGGTCATTATCCTACCTTGGGCATAAGTTTAAACAACAGCAGACAAATTCAAAGGGCCATCCAGCTGCTGTGGGGAGTTGTACCAAAAAAAGGAAAAGCACCATGTGCAAAAATCCATTCAAGAATTTTACGCAGATTCATAAAGGCCATTCAACCCATGGCTTCTGTGCTAACTCCTGGAAGGAGCAATTCAGTATTGCCTTTCCCTCTCCACTTCCCATATTACTGGACATTCCTCATTTTCTTACTTTTTTCTTTTCTTTCCATCCTTTTTCTAACTTTAATGGCCTCCAATGATCGGGTTTTATTTTGTTATAGAGTAAGAAACTAATTAGTGAGTAATAGTTTATTCTACCTATTCTAATCACAGTAAACAGTTTTAAAATTACGTTATGGCATGTCAGCTTGGTCAAGTGGAATATACATTCAGTAGTGAGTGGGAAGTCATGGATGCTTCATAGGTTCTAGGCCAATACATCTGAAGGAAGTGTCACCAGCTGAACAAGCTTGAGATCTGGGTTTTAGAACTCATGCGACAGTGGGAGTCACGGTTGCACATTCATGAACAAGAGAACTATATGGATAACATGTTTATGACGATGGCTCAAACATAGACTACAAGCATACAGGCAGAGAGGGAATAAATGATGGTGAAGGAGTCTAAGAGAACCAGACTGGCATTGAGGAGTTCCTTGAATCTTTCTTGTTTGTTAATTGTTTTTTGCATTATGGACACTGGTGAGAGCAACGGTATCCCAATGGAGTACATCCATGGATAAAGTTGTGGCACAATGACCAACTCAGCTATACAAGAGGGGAAGAAGGTGAGTAGTAGTGAAAGAGGGTTCCATATTCAGGGGAATAGACAGGCATTTCCACAGTAGGAAACAGGATGTTGTAATAAAACAAAGAAATGCAAATGTCAGAAGTCTGAAATAGAAACAGAAATTGCTATAGAGAGTCAGCAGGTCTAGCAGCATCTGTAGAAAGAAAGCAGGATTCGCGTTTCAGGTCTGAGGCGTGTTACCTCTATGGTACCAGAAGGATATCACAGAACAGCCACAGGCTTTCCTTCTGGGGAAGGCTGAACAGTCAGATGACTTGGAGTCCATATTGGTACTAATGATGCAGGTAGGAAGAGGCCCAGAAAGCAGACTTAGGGGAGCTAAAATTGAAATTAAAAATCAGGACCTTAAGATCAGGAATTGCAGAATTACTCCTCGTCCAAAGATGTGCAGGTTAGATGGATTGGCCATGCTAAATTTCCCGTGGTGTTCAGGGGTGTGTGGGTTATAGGGTAATGGTTCTGGGTGGGATACTTCAAGGAGTTGCATGGGCTTGTTGGGCCAAAGGGCCTGTTTCCACATTGTAGGGAATCTAATCTAATCTAACCAGTGCCACACACCAGTGAGCACAGAACCGGGAAATCTGATCATTTGAGCATTAAGCTGGAGAATAGGTGGAGGAGGGAGGAAATCAGATTTCTGAGGCATTGGTATCAGCCCTGGGGCAAGCAACATGTTTACAAGTTAGACAGGTTATACTTAACAGGATCAGGAATGATATCTCATTGCCAGGTTTACTATTGTTGTTGGTCAGGGTTTGGGAATGTAAAGTGTGACTTAAATTGGGAGGTGTTAAAGCTGGGAGCAGCGAGTAGCAAAGTGACAAGTAAAGTTGCAAGATTAGCAACATCAACCAAATTTGAAAAGCATATTACATGAGTAATGCAGTAATCATAGGTGCAGGAGATGTAATCAATGTTGCGGAGTAGAGTTTCTGTTAAGTGTTAGGAATGGTTTCCTAGAATAGTACGTTGAGGAAACCACTGAAGGACAGGCTACTTTCTATTTAGCATTATGCAGCAAAAGGAGACTGATTAATAATGGTGCAGTAAGAATATCTTTAGGGAAGAATGGCTAATTTACAGAGCTTTACATTCAGTTTGAGCAGCGTGGGCAATGACGAGAAAGTTGTGAAAGTATGGCAAAAAATGAAAAAAAAATCAGATTTCCAAAGTTGGGAAATAAAGTATAACTTTTCTCTTAAGGTTTAAATGGTGAATTCTGAATCCTGTTAATGAGCAAGGAGAATTATATTTCCATGCACTTTCATCTCATTGTGAGCTAATCTCCACCGAATTTTAAGCAGCTCTCTATTTTCTTCATGAAAGTCAGTGTGGTTAACTAGCAGTAGCTCACTCAGAGTTAACATTTTGGGTCTGGTGACCATTCCTCAGAATAGTGGAACCGTTCCTGTCATCTGAGGAAGGGTCACCTGACCCATAACATTAACTCTGATTTTTTTTCTTCATAGATGCTGCCAGATCTCTTGAATTTTATCAGCAATTTCTGCTTTTGTGCTTCATTTACACCATTGCAGTCCTTTCAGTTTTTAGCAGTAGCTCACTGCCTGCTTCTCCAGAGCTTCACCCAGCTCCTCCATCACCATCATTTCCCCACAAGCTCCATGGACTCCATCCTCTTTCACCTTTTCTCCCTCTTATATCTCTCATCTTGTTTTCCTGGCATCAATTCACTTTATGTTGACTTCAAATCTCTGTCTCTTATATTGCTTTTTAGTGCATAGGACTATCGGCCATAACTTACAAGCTGCTAGCTTCTTTGGTTTGTACTTCTCAAAGGAAAAAGCAGGCCAATTTTGTCAGTGTTCGGAGCGCTGAACAGTTAAGTGCGGTCAGGGGCACAAATTGCTGTATGGTATTGGGCTACATCAATGTCATACCGACAGCATCTGCAGCAGCTTATGAGGCAAACACACTGTATGTGATTCAACCAGATGATCACGGTTTAAAAGTCAAAATGGAATGAAGGAGAGACTACGTTGAGTTAGGAAGTGCAGCCATACTCAGTCAAAGGGCTTTTCTGATCACAGTTCACGCTCAGTCAGGCACTAGGCCCAAGCTGAATCTGGGGTTCAGTGTCCTTGCAGTCTGGAACTGAACCACAGTCAGTCTGCAGGTCTAAAGCCAACAGCCCAGTTTCACAAGAACCTCGGCTGAGGTGCTGTCCAGGCATCTGTCCGGCAGCTGGGCGGACTAAGGCAGGCCTGAGGAATAAGGATGCTCCAGTCTGTGTTTGGGGTTCATTGGACTGTGTCACTGAGGGAATGAAGATAGTAGTGGGGGCAACTTTAGATCAATGGGTGGAATCTCATATATCATATGAAGGAATAAGGAGCTGCAGGAGACAGGACTCACACAACTTACAATCACCTGAGCATCAATCTGAAAATAGTGAAGTACCAATGTAAGAGCACAGCAATTTGAAAATCCATAAGTCGGGAATAAATGGCGTACAATAACTAAAATATAAAGGGGCTGAATGGAAATGGGGGAAACTGGAAGAACAGAGGACTGTAATACCAAAGGGAACATGAAGGATAGGGGAGAGTCATTATTAGGCTCAAGTGGAGCCTCCAACTAACTCATGAGGACACAAAGGTGAAGTCTTGCTAACTTCACACCAGACTGCACAAGTGCACAATAAGGGGACAAAATAGTTGCCACAGTGTGGAGAGTGGGCAGGATGAGTTACTGTTTTCTTTTTGGGGACAGAGTATAATGATTTGCAGGTGAAGCCCTGCTTGAGGCACTTGTAACAATCATGCATGCACAGATTATGTAATAACTTCATCCATGAATTTGATTGAAAGGTAACCATTCTTTTGGGAATAATTAATATTACAAATTAAGGCTTCAAGCAATCATGACGACTACATACTTTGCATCAACTGTTCCTCTGTAATGTCAAATCGGCAAAGCTATGCAGGAATACCATTAAAATCTCACTTAACTTTGTCAATTCAGTGTCACTTTTCATACCTAACATTGCTTCAGAGCTATCACACTCTCACACCTCATTGTGAGGATTAGATGATATATCCTGTGATGTTCTAGGAGGCCTGCTTTAATGGTATAGAGGCTTCTGCATTTTAATGCACCCAGTGTGGCAATGGCTGTTTTGTTGCTGATGTACATAAGGTTACAGAGCTCCTAACTGAGAGAAGACATTGACCACAATGTGTGAGGCTACAGGATGTAATGTAATTGCGAATGATGTGAAGGATCAGGAGTGCTAGTATTGACATACTATTCTATTACTGACATTCTCCACAGATTATGTGATCACTCACATGAGATGGAATCAGTGCTTGGAGGATTTCTGTGGCATTGTTGCAAATTAGATAAATGACAGTGTCAAAGAAGACATCAATTAAATCATTGTCAGTGAGTCCAGCAAAAACAGTGAACTTCACTGCTGCCATGCAGCCTCCAGTGGGAGAACCAACAGCTAAAGATCCTCTTGCCTGGACCAAACAGGATGATGAGAATGAGCAGACTCTAAAAATATCAGACTCACTGTCATTATCTACAGCTGTCAGAGATCCAGTACAGGTGTGAATTTTGGATGTTATGGCCCATCATCAGCAAAATGGGATCATCTGTTGGAGCAGGAATTGTGCTCAGAAGGATTGGAGGCAATTGTGTTCTGGTGTCTATTAAAGTCACAGCTTTTCTTGCATTTTATGGCAACGGCTTATTCCAAGGAATAACTGAGGACCTGCGCAACTTCTTCCAATCCTCAGTCCACAAATGCATCTGGGCAATCATGGATGCCATTTTCTCCTGATTAAACTAGTTTCTATCTTCCTCCCATGGCGAGGTCTGACAAACAGCACAGGCAGTGAGATTCTCCAGCATTGCTGACTTTCTTCAGGGTCCAGAGCGCTACAGACTGGACCCAACATTGTCTTGAAAGCACCCTAACACCAACCTGCAGAGCTCATCACCTGAAAAGGCTTCCAAATCCATTAATATGCAGTTCATCTGTGACCATTGGTGCCAGATTCCGGAGGAGAATACCAAATGTCCTGGAAGCTGTCATGATGCTTACTATAATGAGAATTTATAGATTTCTGCCTAGTTCCTAGTTCCACGGACCATACAGCAAAGGCTACTTTGCCCAAATATGGCTGATGGTAACTACAAAACCTGCAAACATGCAGAATGGAGATACAACATTGCCCCATGCCTCCTACAGGGCCATAGTAGGACAAATCATAGGCCTTCTTAAGATGAGGCTTTGATACATAGACTGCTTCATTAGGGCCTTGCAGTACAACCCAGAGAGGGTTATATGCACTATCATGACATATTTTATCCTTCACAACTGGAGACAACTTAGGGGAGGTGATAGCCTTGTGGTATTATTGCTGGACTGTTAATCCAGAGACCCAGATAATGTTCTGGGAACTCTGATTCAAATCCTGCCATGGTGGAATTTGCACTCAATAAAAATCTGGAATCAAAAGTCTAATGATGAGCATTAATCCATTGCTGATTGTCAGAAAAAAAAATCACCTGGTTCACTAATGTCCTTTAGGGAAGGAAACTACTATGCTTACCTGGTTTGGGCTCCAATGTGTTTGACTCTTAACTGCCGTCTGTGCAATTAGAGATTGGCAATAAATTCTTGCCTAGCCAGCAACACCCACATCTCAAGAATGAATGAAATAAGTCACAGTCATCCTGGATGCAGATGAAATGAGAGATTGAGTGCAATCCTCTGAGGATGAAGGTGAGATGATCTGCAGGAACACCCAAGAAATCATTACAGACTTGTGCACCATTCTGCTTGACAGGACAGACAGATCCTGCTGATCTACATGACCAGTCCAGCTGGGTTTTGACTTTCTTTCTTTCTTCAGCTCACATTATAAAGGAATTTTTCAATTTCTACACTCCTTGAACTCTTCTGTTGGTTAATAAATGTTTTCTTGTTGATATGATAATGAAACAAATGGCTAATTTTTCAACAACAGAATTTTTTCTGCAATGTAACAGAGAGGGATTGAGAATGATGCAAATAGATGGGAGAAGCGTTAGTGGTGATGCAGGGGCAGAAGAGGAGATGAGGTATCCCCAGGGAATGATTCGAAAGGTCAGGGAGCAGTAAGGATGAATGGTTTGGGAAGATGAGGGGACTGAGAGCTGCTGAGATGCAAAGTTAGAGTGTATAGCCCTGGGAATGTGAGGTAGCAGGGAGAAGATGCTCGCACTTATCCTTGCAAAGAATAGAAGATCCTTCACCATCTTTCAGCATTGCTAGATACTTCTTTTCACCTAGAATACTGCTGTAAGCTGGTTCATGATCTCCAACTGCATTTGGTGGCCTGGCATTGTTTGGTAGTGTGGACTAACAGCACTGTCCTTCTCTTGATCACCTGCCCACCAGCAGCTCCAGGTCCCTATGGAAAAAACAACTTGCAAGCTTCCATTTCTATGCCGAGTTCGAACAGGCCAGGACCAGTGTAAGGGCCGGCTCATGGCTTGCAGTAACTGAAATGTTGTGGAGCACGAACTTAAAAATGGCATCAGTAACATGAACGTTGTAAAGCCCCAGCGATGGTAAACACTTTTGTTATTTATTTTACACAATTGCAAGAGCCAGGCACTGAAGAAGCCAGTTACATAGCAAACGAGCTGAAGAGGCAACGATTGTGAGAGTTAAGTCAACATGGACCACCCACCTTGAATCTCTCTCTAAACAACACTTTGCCAGAAAAAAAAGGTAAATCTCACCCTAACCAAGTTTGATTAAAAGGCTGTTCAAATGCTACAAAGGTTAATAATTAGTCGTTAAAATTTTGGAATTTGGATTTTAAAATAGAAATAAATGAGCGCTTGATTTCAGTTCTGTAAATGTGGCTTACATTTTAAACATCAGAAGGTCACTTTTGAACAGAGTTCAAACATCATAGGCTGAAATTTAGGTTATTTTGCCAAGATTCAGTTTAGTTGAGTTTCACAGAGAACTTGATGGTTTTATTGCCATATCTCGCCAAACCGACTCATTAACTACATACCACTATGGTGTCTCTCTCACCTGATTCCAGCTCCATTCTACCACTCTCCATGTCACTAACAACTTGCCACTGTCAGGATATCCTGGAGGGGGCTGGCGTCCCTGATCCCACCATCTTCAAAAGGCTATTGTGATCTGGGCAACAACTGTTAGTCTGGATCTGCCTCTGCACAATTCCTGATATTTGCCCTGGATGCAGCAGAGGAGGGAACATTGGCACCTGTCTTTGTGAAAACAGTCTGGGGGTCTGCATAGGATGGGCTGAAGGCCTAAATATTAATGATGATATTTGACACCCATGTGGGAAAATAGATTGTATAGGATGGGTTGAATGACTAAAATTGTTGATGATGCTCGACAAGCTGCAAGACCTTAGATGAGTCTTGTTAACATTTTTTTTATGGGCCAAAGATAGTTCCTGCAGCTTGTTTTTCTGTAGTTGTGTTTTATCTTCTGTATCTGCTTTCTTTGTGCTGGCTGTTTGTTACAATGTGTAAGAGACAGAGAGTTTCATTCCAAATTGCTGGACTTCACCTCAGGCTAGGATCGTGAACGGTGCCAGGAATGAACTTAAGCCTCCAAACCAGCCATCGATCGTGGAGCCCCGATGAGTTGAAGGGCATGAAAATTGTTGTGTTTTTACTTTTCCCTTCCATTTATTATTACCACTATAATTATTATCATCACACTAACCATTATTATTACTTCATAAATATTCATATTTAAGCAAATCGCTGTGGTTGAGCTTTCTCTTAATTATATTTCCCCGAATCTGAAAAGAACTGCTTGGATACACTCTGTGATCCAAGACAGGGTTTCAAGGGATCGGGTGGCACAGTTGCAGGATATCCCCTCCCAGGACAGGCAGAGCAGTTTAGGACCATGGACCGTGCCAGCTTGGTCCAAGTTTACCACCCAGGTTAGTACAGTCTCAGCCATCTGGAGGTGCACACACTAATGTAAGAGGAATGTCCTTTTCCACTCTGCTAGGGTAAATGCACCATCTGCTCTCCTTTACCTCGCACTCACCCTATCTCTGGTACCCACCTCACATCAAGACATTGCAATACTGCTCTCACTATTGAATGCTGTATCTTCCTTTGCTTGCTATCGCCTATCCTAATGCTGACACCGCTAAAATTGGATTCCATATGTGCTGTTTGTACTCTCACTCACAACATCTCTCCACCTGCACCAAAAATAACAGCTGTGCCGCCCTCTCTCATCTTCCTTAATATTTGCCCCTTTCTCATCCCAGGGGCAAAACAGCCCGTCAAAAGGCAGAAAAAGTCCAGATGTGTGGTGGGCTGCCTGTCATTCAGCTCCTCAACCCTTATGAGGAGAGAATCCAGACTCTGTTCTGAATGTCTACAGATTGTGTCCGAGACCCTCAACTAGTAATGGAGGCAGCCTTGACTGGGACCCCTTGAGCAAAGGCTATCTTCCATGTCTTGACTGAGAACTGTTGACAATGACAAGAACTTCCTAGCTTTGTGTCTGTGCAAAACAGCATGGCTATACACTAGTACTGTGATCCTGGTATCTCAGGCTGAGGACCAAAGTGCAAAAAGACAAGACAAGGCAGGGGTAGGGAAGGGAAGGCATAGATGCTATGAACATCCTAGTAGCCTCCCAAATTTTAAAAACTAATTATTAATCTTTGTCACATTTGAATGAACACTATAACAGCAAACTAACAGACAGGAGATATAACTGGTACAGACCAGAGGCTGATTGTGTGTCCTGAGTGCACACTGTGGTCATTGAAGCTTGAAAATTATAATTGTTGTGTGAGCTCAAGGTGCAGCATTGAAATGAAGGTGTGTACTGCAACTGGATTGAACATATTCCGTGAGAGTTCTTCAAAGCTGACACACATTGGCTGCCAATGTCCATGAATGTGGGTGTGCATGACCAGTTCTCATGGTGCATGCCATGACATGTTTATGACTACAGTCCAACATGTAGGTCATTCAAAACAAACAACAAGCTGAAGTTGCCAGATACATGCTCTCACTTCTATGTCAAGAGTTTTCTACTCCTTTTTCACTCACAATCTGTGGTATAATTGGAAACTGCATATTAATGAGATAAGATATGCTGTTAATGAGGTTGTTAACAAGCAGTAACTCTCCTTTATAGGCAATGCACTGCTCCCTAGTGAGAATCTCACCTTGAAGACTGAAACTTGGTTATAACATGCAGCAAGTTGCTCCCAACATCAGGACAAGTCTCTGAGACTTTTTGTGATACTGCCATATTTCCCGGCATAGCCTATACTGTTCAGGCTGTTGTCAGATCCTGCACCATTTTCAAGAAAGCATGTGACTTGAGCTAATTTGGGCAGTTTATTGATGAAATATTTACAAATTTGAACTTTTGGGACATACAGAAAGGAAGACAGTAACTAATCACCATGGTAAACAAATTGCAAAAATAAAACTTATCAAGTCAGGTTTCAACTTGGGATCTGACATGGTCAATTTTGCCAACACCTGAAATCTGAACATAATCTGAAGACAGAATGTTAAATTTGAAAAATAATATTAAATTATGAAGGTATCAGAGACAAATCAGCTGAGGTGACTTTGGACAATACATTAAAAAAATATGAAAATGCATAGGCCACAGATAATTTTTAAAGAATCATTCCAAAGTTTACAACGATACACTCCTTCAAGGCACAAACATCCAAAAAGGCCATCTAGGTGTGCCCAACAGAGTAAGTTAAGAATCCTGTAAAATTAAAATAAAAAGCTTATAAATTTATCAGAAGTAATAATAAATCTGAAGATTGGGAGAATTTTCTTACATTGAGAGAAAATAGGGAAATACAGGCATATTAGCCTTTTATCTGTAGTCAGGAAAATGTTAACATCCAGTATAAAGGATATGATAAATGGACACAATCATAATCGTCAGATTAGTATAATCAGCATGGGTTTTGTAAATAGGAAATCATGTTTAATCATTTCCAAGAAAACATGTGACTTGAGCTCAATAATGGAATATGTTGGAATTTGTTGAGTGTGTTACTAGCAGAATTGGTCGAGGAGAGTTGGTAGATGTAGTCTACTTGGATTTTCAGAAGGTTTTTGATAAAATTTCCATGAGGAGGTTTATGTGTAGATTTAAACTACATGGGTTGGCAGTAATTAATGCACTGACATGGTTAAAGAATTGGCTCACAGGCAGGAAACAGAATAGAAGTAAATGGGTCATTGCTGTTTTAGCAGACTGTGACAAGTGGGGTACTACTAGGCTTGGTACTTAAGCCCCAGATGTTCACAATATTTATAGATGATTTACATATGGGAATGAAGTATAATAGACATAAATTTGTGGATGAAACAAAACAAGGTGGGAATCCATGCTGTGAGAAAGATGCTCAGCAGCATCAAAAGGATTTGGACAAACTTACCATGTGAGCAAGAACATATGAAAAATGTGAGGGTATCCACTTCAGTAGTAAGAACAGGCGTGCGGACGATTTCTTAAATGGTAAAAAGTTAGGAGGAGATGCACAAAAAGATCTGGATATTCTTGTTATGCAGTATGCATTTAGGAAGGTTAAAGAATACGTTAGATATTATCACAAGATAATTTGAGCGCAGAGGTAATGAAATCTTACTTCAATTGTGCAGAAATTGGTTTAGAATGCACTTTGAATACCATGGACAGTTTTGGGACCAAACATCAGGAAGGCTATTGTTGCCATAGATGAGTTCAGCAAATTGTTCCCAGAATGATTGGACTGTCGTATGAAGAGATTAGTAAAATTGTGGCTGCATTTTCGAGAGTTCTAAAGAATGAAAAATGATTACTTAAAGGGATAGCTATGGTACAGATAAGTAAGATGCTTCTCTTGGTTGGAAATCTAGAACCAAGAGACAAAATTTCAAATTAAGGGACTTAATACTAAAATGAGGAGAAACATTTTTATGTAAAGATTTGTGAATCTTTGGAATTTTCTCCCCTAGAGGGCTGTGGAAGCTTGGTCATTGACTATTTTTAAATTAGAGATTGACAAATATATAAATACAAAACTCATAAATGGATTTGGGGTAAAAATGTCTTTGAAGTTGCTGACAGTCAAGATTGTACTGAATTGCAGAGCAGGCTCAACGGATTTCATTACCAACCCCTTCTATATTGGAATCTCTCCAAATCTTACAGCTAGCAGTTTGTGCATATATGAAAGATTCACAGATTGTTATTCAAGTATGGCCACATTATCAACACCTCTACCTTGAAAGTCTTGGCAATGGAAGTTGAACCTGATGCTCCTGGCTCAGGGATAGGGACACAATCCATTGCTACAAGTCCTGATGTTCATAGGGCACAAGAAACAAAATGTGAGGGAGAAGGAAACCTGTCAGCTTCCGTCTCAGTAACTTCTTCTCTCCTCATTGGTAACAAGTGTTATTTTAGTGAAATATGCATAACGTACATTGTATTTTGTTTATTTAGGCTGGGTGCATTTAAATTTTATATTAATTTCTGGGGCTGATAGTCTTGGCTCATGAATACAACTCCTGATATTGTATATTTAAACAGGAATACTTCCTTCAACATCCATGTTCCCAATTTAAGTAACAGTTTCCAGGAACGTATCTATTACTTAAAAAGGGCTTTTCCTGTAATTATGATTAATTGGTGATTGGTTGAAATAAATAGATGATGTTATTTCTTTCATTTCAAAATCATTACTTTCTCCTCCTAACTCTAGACCTCCTGAGTTATTTATGAATCATCATTAAGGTAATAAACTATTATAAAACTGAGGTGACCACAAGTTTACAATATTTGTATTTACGAGGCATACTCAGGATTGGTCATTTGTGCTATGGAACATAGTAAAGAATCAATGTCACGTCCTCCAAGAAACAGTGTGTTGCAGAATTAATATATGATCAGATTAGCTTTGGCCTATTGTAGTGTTGACAGAGCTCATCTATACATCAAATTAAATACATTTTTATCTCACGCAATGGTGAGTAATTGTATTGTGCAAAATAATGTATATTGCTATAACAATAGTATATTACTAAGGTGAAACAATGCCTTGATTTTGAAATTTTAATCCTTGTTTTCAAATCACTTTGTGGCCAGATTCCTACATATCTGAAATTTCTTTGAACACTTCAAACATCCAAGATACTTCTCTCATTTTAATCATCAGAATATTCCCAATGTTAGATACACTTGTATCGCTGAATGGACCTTCAGTTCGTTAGGTCCCAAGCTCTGGGGTACCTTTGTGACACCATGCTCCTATTGCTTTCCTCCTTTGCGAAACTGTAAAATTTATCTTTTTGAATATGCTTTCAGTCATCTGTCTAAATACTACCTCACATTTTACTTAATAATGTTCCTGCAAAGGGCCCTTGGATATTTTGTTACATAGAAGGTGCTATATAAATGTAAGTTCATTTTATTTCTCTGTTAGACCTTTTATAAAATGGCATGGTTTGGTTTTATCTGTAACCTTTCTCAATTTTATTTTAATGATGTTCAACTCAAAACAAGAAAACGTCTTCATTTTGCCTACTTACTGGTCAAGTCGTAAACCTCAAAATACAATGACTTGGTGGCTGTGTGTAAAATTAATTCATAAAGTACACATCATGGGCAATGTTAAATCTCATAAATGAGTGGATTAGGGTTGAATAAATGAAGACACCATTAAAATTGCAAATCTGATACCAACTCAGCGCCATCCTTCTAAACCACTTAAAGCTTTAATTAAACTGCAGTGGGGGATAGGCAGCCAAGAGGTAGATTTGAATTTTATGAGACTGAGTTGCATATTTAGCCCATCTTTCAGCTTTACCTCTGGCCTGTTGCATTACAAGTCTCTGAAAGCCTGGCAGATCAACAGCGATGTAGACTCTGCTTTCAGATGCTGCCAGATATGCTGGTTTTTGCAACAGTTTCTGATTTCCAGCATCTGCAGTTCTTTGCTTTTTGCCCACCAAGTTACTTACTTATCCTCCATCAGGCATTCTTGTCTCCCTATCCTACCACAAAACCCACCCCATCTGTCCCTGCCATCTGCAGCCTCCCTCCATGTGACTCCTAAAGCTCCTTCACTCCCACCACCTGCTGCAGGCTTCCTGCTTGTTCCTGTTCCTGGGACATGCCCTGAAGTTCTCCCCATTTGATAGGGAACCAAACACATCAAGCATACTAGCAGGAAACAAAACAACACCTCCTTGTGTTGTTAAATTCTACGGCATGCGGGAAAACACTGAGTTCCCAAATGAAATTCCACAACCAACACTGAAAACATTCTTAGTATCAGGCCCCTAACAGCGCATTCACAATCCAGTAGCAAACAAATCAAGCAATGTCCAAGTTTTTTCCTGACCTGTACTGTCAGCTAAACTCAGACGGATTCAAACCTTCCCTTATTGCCTGACTAGCAAAAGCAAGGAACAATCATTAAATTCCTGCTTTGGATCACATTTTATTCACACCCAGTAAACTTACATTTGACCATGAGATCAAGAACAAACTTAGCTGTAATATCAGGATTGGTAGTTTCCTTGGTCTAGAGACACAGGCGAAGAATTGATTTTGGAAATTAGCAGGTAAGAGTACAACCAGTCAGGAATGGTATCTTGATCTATGTCATCACCTTTAGATAAAAGAAATGACAGACAAAAGTGGCAAATTGGCAGAAAATGGATGCGAGAGCCACACTTTACATACATTGATTATTAAAAGAAACTGCAAAATTCTATAGCAATTGTGATTTGTGGAATCAAAAGTAACTTTTTTGGTTAGTACCTAGGACTCTTACATTTATGTAATAAGTTAGTCTTTTGTTCAAAAGCAGAGGTGAACTATCAAATTCTCACTGTATAATAGATCTATCTATTGAATAACATACAACTTATGTGGTAAATGTCAGAATAATCTAATAATGTAAATTACTAGAGAAACTTTGAAACAGAAATAATCTCCTAAACCATAGACTCAACTATAGCTACGTGAATGAATAAAGGACTTGTAGGAAATCTTATGAAAATAAAGTACACACACCAAAAATGATCTCATTCTAGACAAATAACTAATAAGTTCTACAGGCTTATTAAAAAAATTACTGTCTTAAACAGCGTGCATTCAGCAAAGTTTGCTCCCAAATAAGATACAAGGGATCTAAAACCTGACAATTCAAGAACCTGTACTTCTGAGGCTCTATGGAGGCCATCTTTCCAGTTAATTAGTTAAAAGTTATCCTTGGAGAATGTGGGAACATATATGATCAGGCAATGAAATAAGAGAAAGTTGTGATTTATTTTGATATAAGGAAAAGAATTTAATAACGATGGGTGAGGCATGAATCATGCAAACAAGGCTGATGAAAAGAATAAAACTTTCTATGTGTTTTCTATCTAACCCTGACGTTCAGTAACATAGTGCTCAATAAATAATTGATACAACATGTGAGGAGGAAAAGATCAGGACATTAAAAATCTGCCAACTTTGGCATTTCTTAGGCCACCTATGTTGACAGGCCAATCACAATTTTGTAGCTACTGCTTGGAGAAAATCATATCGAAAGGCTGAGGAGCAATACGGTTGAAGTAGCATGACTACAGTCTGCTGTGTGTCTAATGGTAGGAGTTCAGACAATGCCACTCTTGTCATGAAAGGGGTTGGTCTAATGCCAATGTTGCTAAATGGCTGGTATGCCTCCTAAAACAGATTATACCATTTAATGGGCCTTTGCTTGTTGCTAAATCAATGATGTCATAATGATTTCCTCCTTGCCCTCAGTGATGCACATGATGATGTCATAATTAACCCTGAGTCTATAAATATTTTGATTCAGGACATTTACAAAGCTGGGCTTCTTTGAAACTCGCACTTGACTTTTCCCCATTTGTGTTGCACAAACAAGGCACCATATGCAATATATATAGCCAAGGTATTACAGCTGTTATCCATTTCAATTACAAATACACAGATAGACAGAGTCATTGTACGTTAAAGTCCAGACAGGTCTTCCCAACAGTGGCATTATTATATTATTTTAAATTTATTTATACAAGACACAGATCCACTTTACACAAACTGTTCTAAGTTCTACCGGGCCCCACAAATGTTTTTAAAGACTTGACTTAATCCAAAATCTATAGACGTGTCTTTGTTAGACCATGTACAAGTACTTTAAAACTGTTCAGCATAAAACTTCAAGGCGGACTTTTAAAGTTGCATTTCTACATGATAGTTCAATCAGAAAATGTAGCCACTAGCGATAGTAGTGAGCTGCTGAAATGAGGAAAACATAAAGTTTGATCCTTGGTTTGAGCTATTAACTGTTACCACAATGCCTTCAGATTATATTATTTATATCCACTTGATTTGTTTCTGTCTGGGAATTCTTAAGCAGGGTAATTGTGGGTTTCAGGGACTCGGGAGTGCTCTGGTCCATTGCAATTGAAGGAAATTGCTACAAATAAGTACTAACTCAAATAAAGAACACCAGATATGGTTGATGCTCTAATATCAGAAAAATTGGAACAAATATTGTCTTTGTTGTTATCCTTGGCCTTGATAACAAGACTGTTCAGTTTGCCTTCAGGACATCCAAAATACATTAACATATTGTGGCAGTGCTCCCAAGGGAATTATGTCATGGGCTCCATCAGTGCAATTGAAAGTCCTATTTTATAAGTGGAAGTTCAACTCGTGTCCATCTTATGACACTTATGGATCTATTTTTCTTTATCGTACTTTGAATTGAGGGGTTCTTTCTGCAAAGCTATCAGTGTCAGTATGAAACATGGCCCAAATTTCCGAAGGGCTACTTTCATTTCATTTCTTAATATGTGCCAATGAAATATGAAAAATGTGCGACTTCTGTCTTAGTAACTTTGGCACCAGTGAATCCTCAGTTATTTCGTAAACCCCTATATACATTTAAGTAAACATAACTAACATATAAATAACAATCCATTCTATTTGGGCATTGACAGTGGAGCCTGTATGGGCTTGAGTGAGGAAAATCCCATTCTTCAGTGGCAGATGTACTTTCGAGATCCCTTTCACTTGTCAGGATAGCTCATCAATTGTCAACAATTCTCTGGAGTACTAATTAATTAATATCAATCCATAATGGATTCATACTGCATCTGGGAAGGAGAACTGAATTGCTGTCAGGACACATAAAAGTTTGGATTTCTCTGACAACTGTGAGGTTTTGACTCAGCCTTCTTGTTATATTATTTTTCTTCTATAATGGGATTCCTGCATAGAAGTCAACTTGATTTAGTCTGCAACAGGCATAGCTGTAGGTACTTTCGGAGAAAAAAAGCACTGGGCAGATTATGTATTACACCAAAAGCTGCCAACCTCATTTTAAAAAAACTGCTTAATTGTAGCACATGCAATGGGAGCACCACCAGCTCCAGGTTCCTCTCCAAGTCAAACATTATCCTGTCACTGTTCCTTCATTGTTACTGAGTCAATCCTGGAGACTTCTACCTGATAACACCCTGGCAATTCATTCACTGCAGTGAGCCAAGAGACTCAATACCGTCTTCTCAAGAGCAACTACTTCTGCAAATAAACATTGCCCTTGCCAGTGACACCAATATCATCTGAATGAAAACCACTCATGTTTTACGCATTTATATTCTTCAATAAAGGAAACAAAAATGTGTCAAGATGTCAGATTAAAGACAAGGATAGAGGTCCAAATCTGAAATCATACCCTGTAATTCCTGAAAGTTACAGAAAACAACTCAACTTAGAGTTTTTGATCAGCTTCAGCTCACTTTAAAAATAGCACATTGCAAAATTGAAGTGTTACTACTGGCATTAAAATTGTGAGTTTGGGAAAATCAAAAATTTCTTCAGATAAACTTCACTTCTGTCTTTGCTATTTACATGCCGTTAATTCAAGGAAACACAGGAATTGTGGGAATGAGGTAGAACATGCTGTCAGTCTCAGTTGTAAATGTCAACCTGACTAATTTACCAAACTGACAACGTTTCAAAACCTTTTTAAAATTTATACTTCTGAAGAAAACTACTTATTAGAGAACAAGACACCATTTATCTATGCTATCACAGGCAGCGCTGTGGGATTCAGGTCGTCAATAAACTATCAAATTGTCTGGATCAAGTCTGATGTCTGTCTTGAAACAGTAAATGTTCCAGTCTTTCATATTGTAAAATGGGAACTTCGTATAATAGTGCCAGACCTGCAGGGAATGTACATAAAATAGTCTGGCATTTGGCTTTTTGTAACTTGAACAATGTTGTCTATTGATAGACAAGGAGATCAGTAACAATAACAAGCACAGCTAAAATGATTTATCTTCCACCTTCTTCACATTTATTGTTAATTGGCTTTCGGATTTCAACCATTGAGAAGAATACACGGACTCACATCCATCAAATCTCATGGTGGCTTTTCCATGATTCAGTTGATTGGTGTAAAACTAAGCCATAAAGATGAAGGAAATTTAATGCACTAGTTCCCTCTTAGCTGGTCACAGTTCCTTTGGAACAGATCTCCTCTGTAGGCAGTGTTATGTAGGGTGCAAGGATCTGAAAGAGTTAATGCTGAGAATTACATTAAACGTTGCCTAATATAGTGTTGTCACATCAGTACAGGTGAAAAGAAACAGACTTGGTATCAAAGAAGAATGATCAAAATCAAAGTCTCTCTTACAGCCTCTGTAACAATGTCTATCATAACACTGCAACTTGTACCTAGCTGTTATCATACAATAAATTGGAAATTAAATGCATTTTAACATGTTTAAGAAAAGAACTTCTTCTTATTGACCTGCCAAATGGGTTTCCTCCACTACATCAGGACAAGTTGACTCTGTGAACCCCGAATGGGAAAGAGGATGATGTCAGCAAGTCTTCCATTTGGATCTTCTACCACAATAAGGTGTGGTCTGGATTTGTCTTACCGGAAAAGGAAATATTAACAGTCCTTCCCACTTCTCAGGCAGATTTTAATGCACCCCCATCTCACACCAAACTCCAGCAGTAGGTTTCGTGGTGAACACGTAGTGGACACTTAGTCAGGTGGGATAGCATAGAAAAGGATCCCACTGCCTTTTTATGTCCACACAATCAAGCCAGATGTGGGAAATCTTGTGGGTAGACTTTCCAATCAGATGCTCATTAAGCCTATTATGGGCATCATTCTGCCATGGCTGATATTCAACCAGTGGCATTAGAGAGGGTAACAGGCTTCCAAGAGTGGTTTGGAAGTAGACCGTAGGAAGTTGAATCTCACTTACATGGCTAACAACGCCTGATTGAGGAGAACAGCATCAGGGAAGAGGAATGGCGGAAGCCTACCATTTCTTACAATCCTCTTTGCTCCTAGCCTGCAATCTCAACCCAGTCTCATCCTCACCCTGTTATGGCCTAGGTCCTTCATTGATATGAGTCTTTGGTGGGTGCATTACTGGCAGTAGCGATCACTCCCAGTTGCATTCTCAGCAATGGAGAGTTGCTAGCTTCGAGCTGGTCAACAGATCTGGGGTAAATGGGTTTTCTGCCTCTAGAGTGTGAAGTATTGGTTATTATTGCCTTTGCAAGGTGAACCTCTGCAAGTAAAATTCAGCGGTCCATACAGAGTGATTAGGAGGGTTAGTAAAGTGACACTTGGATCCTCCTGATTGTAGGAAGAAGAGTTGGTTATGCCACAGAATTATTCTGAAAAGACATCTTCATTGAGTAAAGAGGAACACGACCATCTGGTGGCATACAAGGATTAGTGGGAATCCAGAATTTTCTCTCGAAGGAAGTTAGGTCACTTGTGGAAAAACTGATTTTTTTTGTGTAAGGCAAGAGTAAAAGGGGTTATGGAACAATATTACATAAACAGGGTTAAGATAACAATCAGCTATGAACTCACTGGCTGGTAGAATAGATTTGGGGTTCTGAATTACCAATTATTATTTGTATATTGTGAAATATGCAGACCTTGAAAAACCATAGTTATGCTATTTAGGTGAAACCCTAAATCATACATGGTAAAGAGTATACACAATGACTGTTACTTATCTGTGACATCAGTTGATTAGATAAGAGCTCCACGTAACCTCTTCTAATATTGCATAGCTAACAGTAGATTTGCTCTGTTGGGGTTACACTTATCTGTTTTACAAGCTGGCAAGTGAATTTTAGGACTGCCATATCACAGTAAATTAAGTTTCAATTTGTCTTTTCTTTTGACACAGCAACCTTCTGTAAATTAATCACTTTTGCATAGTGTCAAGAGCTAATTGAAGGGAGAACAAATGCAGCACAGTCTGTTTTACTTAAATGCATAACTCATAAGTGCATATTCCATTAACATTGCTTTCCCACAGAGAACGTATTGGTGCCACGCTGAGTCTGGTATTGCTCTCTGAGTCCTGTTTTTCGAAGGCTCTTATTTGTATGGAAGCATCAGTGAAATTGAAAGAACAGTTATGAACAACCGTAGCCGTTGACATAGCAACAGCATCAGAGCACCAGCCCATGCAGTTACATGTGTGAAAGCTGGACCAGGCTGTATGCTGCTCCAAAGATGACAGTAGAATTCCAATTGGTGTTTAGGAATTGTGTTTCTCAATAAAGATTCCCCTTCTCCATAATCAAAGTAACATTGAAGAATGTTGTCATGGATAAAATGTATGCCTTGCCTTTTATTGTTTGTGAGATTTATACGTAAAATGCTGTGTTTAAGTTTATCCTTGGAGTTGTTGTTCTGATTTAAATATATCTAGCAGCAACTTTTTTGAGAATTTAAATAAGGGATTATTTATGATCATACTCTTATTCTAGATGTTATAAATTATTGTAATGTCTCACTCCTTCAACTCACACACAAAGATTATTTACAGATGAAGGAAAAATGCAATGCAATTTACAATGCATATTTGCCTTGGTCTTTTGTGGCAGGCTTGTAGTTTCTTCAATGCATTGATGTTTTATGTGACATTAAAGTCCTGTAAAACAAAGCTTTCTCCATATATTGCAAGGCCTCTTGTTAACATCTTTCCAGAGGCTCATTCTCAGGTGAACTCAAAGTTGGAACAGCTTCTTGAGTGACCTACTCCTGCTTTGAAGAAAGAATGGTTTATCATCTTAGCTGCATAGATGCCTTGGTGTTATAGCTTTTGCATGATATCTCTACAGCAGCAGAACTGTTTCTTAGTATTTTAAAAGCAAATAACTAACATTGATGCATCATCCATTTGACTAGTAACAAGTCCAAAATCCTCGTTTTTAACCAAGTTTGAATAATGAGATGGGAATCTCATTAGTAAATGACTAGAGTCTATTTATAATGCCATTAGAATCCAATCTCATCTCAGTGTTATGTATTTTTCTCTTCTGTCATGCACCAAAGAAAAACCAGGCAGGGACAGTTCCCAACATGAAAGTCAAAGTGGGTACCTATGACTTCAGCTTGTTCTTCCACACTACCATCTTGGACATCAGGTGCCAATATGGGCAGTGACAACCTGCACCATCCCAGTTCATGAAGTTTGGCAATGGACATGTACTAGTCTTGTTACATCATTGTGGCACATGTCTGATCTACTCACACTACAATTCTCCATTACAATGATTCACTTTTCATTGTATGCAGTCTGGACATTTTGCATACAGGGGCAAGCTTCCATCTCAGACTGCACCACGTAGCACTTCCAGGTTCCTTGGTTTCTCTCAGCTCTCACTCACTTTGCACTTACTTGAACATTCATAGCATTTCTGCTTTGCCTTGCCTTGTTTTTCTTTTATTGCTTTCCCCCTCATTCAGGACTTAAAGGCTCACAGTACTTCTGTTTTCCCTTACAGTCTAGCACACACGTAAAGCCAGGCAGCTTTTCATGGCTGGCAGGGATGATCAATCAAGGGGGGTGAACATATTGCTGTACAGCACAGTGTTACATCAATGTTTAAACTGCATCATGTGCCAACAGCTTACTCAGCAACCACACTGCATGTGCTTCAACCAAATGGCCAAGGCTCCAAGTCTAAGGGAGGTAGTCCACAGTCAGGTCAAGGGAGATAGCCGATGAATGTCGAGGAAGCGGGGCATTTACCAGAGAACACTGCCGTGGGAATGAAGTTAATGAAGTTTATTGTGGGAAATGGAGGCAACATGCTGAGGAACAATAATTGCAAAGAGGGGCAGCAACTCAGCATGTCAGGTGGGGAAATAAAAGTGCATTGGGCAACATGGGAAGGCTGATCATTGACAGTTACAACCAAACTGGACTTGATGGGGAATGGAGGGATAACGCAACACAATGTTTATACTGCAGAACTGGTGAAGGTTGGGAAATGAAGATGCAGTGAAAGAGATGTGTGGGAATATACAGAAGGTCTGTATTTATAAACTTGACAGGGAGTGTAACAAAGAAAGGAATGTAAAGGCTTAACAGGGCCCTGGTCTATGAGGCAGAGCCAGTAACTCACTACACCAAACATGACCAGTGTTGCCTTCTATTCTCATTTGAATCATAAATACGTAATGGAAATTGAAAATGACTGTGAGCACACTCAGAATGTGTTTTAACTGTCTGAATATGTGACCCCTACTTGTGAGTGATGAAAGACCCTCTAAGGAGCAAGGCTTTAATCAGGCACTTACTACAATAGAGGCACTTACTACAATTACTTACATTAGTAATCACAACATGCTGCATCTAAAAGGGAAGGCAAGAATTGCAGATGTCGGAGTCAGAGATAACAAAGTATGGAGCTGGAGGAAAACAGCAGGACATACAGCATCAGAGGAGCAGGAAAGCTAATGTTTCAGGTCCGTACTCTTCTTCAGAAAGACTAGATTCAGCCATTTCTGAAGAAGGGCTCCGAATCAAATGTCAGCTTTCCTGCTCCTCTAATGCTGCTCGGCCTGCTTGTGTTCCTCCAGCTCCACACTTTGCTAACCCTGCATATAAGATCTATGCCATGTCCAAGTTTGTGGTACAAGTGCTATCTCTGTGAAACAGAAGTAATCAGAGGTGATCTGAAAAGTGGCACCTGTGTCCTAATATTCACAAAGACATTCCAAGATCTCATACAATACAAAAAGACACGGAGTTAGTATTCTTTTAATTTGAACTATAAACATTCACCAACAAGCTCTTATATGCAATATTGCCTTTCTTAATTGATGTTAATAAGTTGGAGTAAGGGGACATGATATCAATAAGCAAACATTAGTTGCAATCTCCTACTGTATTTGCATGTGCTGCACTTGTGCTGAATTTATTGGAATAAGTTTCCTCTGCCAAAGATCCGTGTGGCCCTCATTGTTCAAGTCCTCAATGTACCACTCTGTCACTATACTCAGCCATCATTTGCAAGCTGATGTGAATGCTTCCTGCTCACATTACTAAGGACCTGTATTACAAACATAGAAACAGAGAAAATGAGATCAGGAGTAGGCCTTGTGGCCCATTGATCCTGCTCCACCATTCGATATAATTCTGACTGACCGCCATTCCAGGAACCTATTGACACTTTCTCCACATACCCTTTGATCCCTACAGCTTTAAGAACTACATCTAACTCCTTCGCGAAAACATTCATTGCTTGGCCTTGATTGCTTTCTGTGACGGAGAATTCCATTAAGTCACCACTCTCTGAATGAAGGAATTTCTCCTCATATCAACCCTGAATGGCTTACTTCATATCCTGGTACTGTGACCTCTCATTTTAGATGCTTCAGCCATCAGTAACATCCTGCCTAGTACTGTTAGAATTTTATAGCTTTTGATGAGATCACTCCTCACTCTTCCAACCTTCAATGAATGTAAACCTAATCAATCTAGTGTCTCTTTATATATCAGCTCTATTATCCCAGGAATCAGTCTGATAAAACTTCATTGCATTCCTTTCATAGCATAAACATCCTTCCTTGCATCAGGAGGCCAGAATTGTACACAATTCACCAGGTACTGTCTCATTAAAGCTTTGGCCAATTGCAGCAAGATATTTCTGTTCCTTTAATTGAATCCTCCCACTCTGAAGCCCAACATAACATTTGCCTTCTCAACTGCTTGCTGCACCTGCATGTTTACTTACAATGACTGGTGTACTTCCCCTTTTTCCACTCTATCACCATTCAAATAATAAAGTACCTTTCTGCTTTTGCTATCAAAGCGGATAACCTCATATTTACCCGTGTTATAGTTCGTCTGCCATGGGCTTGACCACTCACTCAATCTGTCCAACTCACACTAAACCATCTCTGTTTCCTTCTCACAGCTCAAAGCCTACTTTTGTTTCTTCTGCAAGATATTACATTTAGTTCTCTCATTTAATTCTATTTCTGATATTCCCTGCAAAGGTTTGTACGGAACCATAACCAACAGATCCAGCCGCAGCAGGAGTCAATGTAATTGTGCTACCAAGTTGCAGACAGGGTAAAGAGAAACACATGGATCATGACCAGCAGCAATGTCCAGTGGTTATTGATCAGCCTTTACATGAAAACATCACAGCTGAATGGCCTTTCAGAGTGTGCAGGGGGTACAGGAGGCCGGGTCTGTCTTCCCTAATACAATTTCCACCAGGTGAGTGGTGTAGTGTTTCTACAGATTGAGGATGCTCTGAAACACCATCACAGAACAGCACTGTTATGAAGGGGATGGTTAAATGAAAGAAATTCACTTTATAAGCAACAAGTAACAATTTATTTATCTAACTCTGGCAGGGAACAAATTAACAGGGCTATTAACAAGCCAAACAATTTCCCCTTAACTACTAACTATTCCCTAATAAAACAAAATTCAAATGGTATGCCCTTCCAATAAATAAAAGGCCACTTCCGTAAACCTAAGTAATAGCAAAAAATTTAAAACTTAATCTCTCAAAATTACAGTCAGGATAAGTCTTCTGGAATGTTCTTTGCCTTCTCCGATATTTTCCATTCAGGAATCCCTTTCTCTGTCAAATTATTGTGTTGGGAATACTAGCTAAGAGTGCCATAGCACCTTTATATAAATTCTGCTTACAATGAGATCTTAAAGGTTTCTGTGAGAGCTGGTGATTTTCTCTTTCTTTAGAGCTGATGGCTGTTAAGAGCACTTCTCTTTGCAGACAGCAGTTTGCTCTCATCCAATTTGAAATGCCCTCTTCTTTTATACCCTTGATGACATATAAATTTCTTGCTATAGGATTGCTCTGAGGTTGTCAAAACCATCAGATTTAAATTTAATTGGGCTTTGGCATCAAGGGCCTGGTTTAGATCAATTGGCTAAATTCAAAATCCTGTTGCCTTGATAAAAATGCTACTTTGCCTGCAAGCTGTATTGCCTTTTAATACAATGTTTCAATTTCAAGAACTCTCTGTGCATTTGTTGCCGCCTATAGACATTATTTTTTAATCTCCAAGCCTAAAAAAAATACCTTTTAAAGGGACCATGCACTCTTTGACCCTATCATTTTACAAACAAGTTCTAATGTCCTGCCTTCCAATCCACAAGTACTATACCAATTCACAACAGCACCAACTGCTGGAATGGTTCTTGTGGCCTGGTGAAGTGGGTGGCCATCTCATCCATGTGGCTATCAAGGTGACAGCCACTCTAAACTATGATGCAACTGGCTATTTCTAAGGATCCACTGTGATCATGTGTGGGATCCCAACAAGGTAACAAATTCCACCACATCATCTCACTTCCTCGTGGCAGTAGGATTTGCCAATGCAGCTGGCATCTGCCAGGTATCACCACCATAGGTAGGGCTGAAAGGTGGCATGACACTGAGGATGGATAACATGTTCGCTTGATGCTTGTAGCTATAGTAAGACTAACTGTTCATCAAGCAGCTGATGATGTAAACTAACTGTAGATATTTGAATGTGCACTTGCATTGTAACAAAGCATCAGCAATGCCACCAACTACCCTCAGAAGTGCCGCTCCCATAATGAAGGACAGCTCCCAGCTAGTAGCACATGACCTGGTGCATGGCTGGGCTTTAAATGTGGCAGCACGGGGAGCTCTGGGAGGTTCCCAGAAGTGACAAGGACCAGTTGTGCCAGTTCGCGCAAACTGGGCACCATAGAGGTATGTTGCACAGCTGATGAGGCAAGCTGCAGAGAAAAGTATGAAAGTACCTACTATGGTTCATGAAAAGAAACCCACTGTGAAACTCCCTGAAATTGGCATATGGTGATTTCTGGAAAAGTTCAGCCTTAGTGGTACCTCAACTGACTCAGTAACAGGGCTAAATATCTGTTCAGACTTCAAATATTCTGTGTTCGTCAAGGTCCTCTGAATTTTGATAGGCTTTTATCTGTTTGTTTTTTTTTAAATAATCTTACTCCATTAACACAGTGGCTAAAATCAATCCCCAACATGATTCTGAACTGGTGTAAAATTAGGAAGTCTGTCAGCATCGGAAAAGTAATCAACATTAAAATTTCGGATGACTGGAAAGTGTTATCATGTTGGAAAGTGCTTATAATTGGCTGTAATATCTTATGCAATGAAAACAATTCCAGATTCCTGGAAGCTATTGAATAAATGAATCAATTTGTTTCTCAAGATTACAATAAAAGATATAGTTGGTGCAGATGGAAAGTGTGTGTGTATGTGTATGCATGTGTGTGTATGAGTGCGCGTGTGTATGAGTGCGAGAGTTAGTGGTAATCCCTCAGCTCAAGATTGGCCCTTGCTCATAGCAAGAACTTGTGTTTAGAGGCTTTTGACATGGGGATAGTATGGCGTTCCAACTAACATGCAGTTCTACCTAACCAGAAAACTCTTCCACCTATTATGTCAGATCAGAAGCATTTACAGAATGAACATCAAACTGTTCACCTTTATTAGGACACACCTTCTGTGGTCATCAAGTCCTTAGGTGAGACTTGGAACTGTCTCAGGATTTGACATTGGAGACTCTTGGACCAGATGGACACCATCACTGTCCCACAAGACACCCTAGCACAGATGGAACATTGCATTGTTGGTTGATATTATGTTTATGCCATTTCTTGAGTGAATGCACTTTACTGAAGCCATTCATTCCTGTATGGTGTATGATACACAAATTTTGCTAGATTATTAATAGGCTTGTTGATTGGATTTCCAAATTAAATCAATGAACTGTATCAGGCTGAGAATGTTACCTTTCGTGCAGTAAGCCTCTCTTTAATGATTAAAATCAGTTTGAATCAGGAAAAAGGCATCATACTGTTTTTTGTCTTTTTTTATGCATGATTTTTCCTTCGCAACAAGGAAGTCCCCAAAGATTTTAATCAATCTTCTTAAGTTTTTGCAATAAACATTGGCATGTTTGTGTATTTAAAATTAAACAATAACTTTCAAAGCTAATCTAACATTTTATCATGCAGAATACGTTAGAAAATACAGTAACTCTTTAACATCATCAATTTCACTTTAGAACGTTTGAAAGTTATAAGAAATGAAAGCACAAGTAGGCTATTCAACACTTCAAGCCTGCTCCTCTATTCTATAAGATCATGGCTGATCTGCCCCAGGCCTCAATGCCTCCTTCAGCCAGCTCTTCATAACCCTCAACTCCAATTTCAAAACTCTGCCTCTACATATTTCAGGTTATTTTGTCAACTGTGTGAAGGTAAAACTGGGTGTGGGAGAAGAGAAGATAATCACTCTACAAGGATATGGTTGAATAATATTTTTACTTTTCTTCATAAATTCTACAAATGATTTTATCGGGATTGTGGAGAGCTATGGAAACACCTGTGATTTAGTTATATTAGAGATGTTGGATAGGATTTCACTACTACAACCAAGCACTCACAGATATTAATGATCTTTAGGAATTGGCTTACTATACCAATAAACTTTCCAAGTTGTGTAGCATCAGCCCAATGATGGTTAAAGTTTCCTAATGGAACCAATTGGAAAGTAACTCAAGGTTAACACTTAATGGGCTTGCTGCTGCATCATGTAGTGTGTATACATTTGAAATATATGCTACAAAGTATTTGCATGTATGTGTATTTGGTGTCTGGCAATTGTAAATTGGAGTGTGGTGTACATCCACAAAAATAAAACATGATGGAGGAGCAGCTTTGAAAAGAAAGCATTAAACATTATGGATTCAATGGTTTAGCCAAGATTAAGGTGCTGGGCCTTAGCATAAACAAATTATTAGTTGGTTGATTTGAGCTGACCATTCAAAACAGTCAAAGATTGCCTTGAGAAACCATGCATCTGTAGTAAATTAAAGATGTTTACATATGGCACAGACTTTAAGGCAATATTTTTACTCTGCCTGTACCAAATGCTTGCAGGGAACAGTCAGCATGGGGTGTTTATATACGGATAGGCCATTATAGCAAAATAGCTTCAATTTGAAACGTCATTTACTCAGTGCCAGTATGATGAATCATCTGAAGGGGAAACAAGATAATCGTGGAGTTACTCTATCTAAGATTACAGTAATTTTACTTCTTATAATTCTCTGTGGAATTGGCTGCCTGCAGAGTCTTGAAATAAAGAATTGACTGCATTTTCTTACAGGAGGGGGACAGAATGGGATATCAGTGTTTAACAGGAAAATGTTCACACACATCCGAATAAAAAAAATCCAACAGATAAAACATCAATGAGACAATGTAGATTGTAACCTATTCAGTTTCACTGAAAGGCCTATAAAAAAAGAAAAAAAGCATTGAACATATAACATGGCAGCTGTCCATTTGATGCAACATGTCCAGTGTAAGGCTGCAGATGAACTTCCACCATCCCTGTTTCAACTAATCCCATCAACAGGCCCAATTTCTTTCTACCTCATCTGTTTACCCAGCCTTGACATACAATCTTTTTTTAAACAAAATCTTCTTTGCTATTTAATTTTGACACAATAAAACACAAGCTAGAATTACTAAAAGATGTGATGCCATCTTCATGTTCAGCATGATTCCTACCTGGAAATATAGCGATGGCAGGTTCAGATGAGGGATTCAAGAGGACATTGGATGGGTATTCGGATATTATTGATGTGCAGAGAAACAGGGAAAAGGCTCTAGATAATAGATCTGGTGCAGACATTGATGAGCTGGTTGGCTTCCTTCTGCATACTAATAATTCTGTACAGTAGCATGGCAAAACTCATTCTTAGGAGTTTTTTTTATTGTGACTGGCATAACTGGCAAAGCAGTTTCAAAGAACCAAACAACACAGAAGATTCATTGCATCTAAACCAATAAAATCTACTCTAAATCTACATTTGTCCCACTTCCCAGCACTTGGTCCATATCCTTTAATGTTATGACATTTCCAGTGTTCATCTGAGTATTTCTTAAAGATTATGAGGTTTCCCACCTCAGCTACTCTCCCAGGCAGTGCATTTCTTATTCCTATCACCCTCCGAGTCAAAACGTTTCTCTTCAAATTCCCTCTGAACTTCCTGCCTTTTGCCATAAGATTGTATTCCCTTGTTATTGACCCATTCCCTAAGGGGAATAGCTGCTTTCTATCCACTCCGCCCGTGACCCTCACAATTTTATACACCTCAACCAGGCCCCCACAGCCTTCTCTGGGATAAAACAAACATGAGCATTACCAGTCTCTCTTCATAGCTAAATTGGTCTGATCCAGGCAACAACCTGTGTAATCTCCTCTGCAGCACCTCCAGTGTAATCACATACTTCCCACAGTGCAGTCACCAGAGCTGCACATTGTACTCCAGCTGTGGCCTAACCAAAGTTCTGTCAGCTGGACCATAACCTCCCTAGTCTTATAATCTATGCCTTGACTGAGAAAGGCGAGTGCTCTCTATACCTTGTTAACCACTATTTTAGCTTGACCTACTGCCTTCATGGGTCAGTAGACAAGCACACCAAGATCCCACTTACTCCTCTGAGCTTCCCAGTGTTCTGCCACTCGTTGAGTACTCCCTTGTCTCGTTACTTCTTCCAAACTGCAAAACTTCACACTTAACAGTGTTAAATTCCATCTGCTACTGATCTTGCAATCTGACCAATCCATCTATATTCTCTTGGAATCTAGGACCTTCTTCCTCACAGTCAATCAGCCAGCCAATATTTGTGTCATAAGCAAACTTACTTATCATATCCCTTAACATTTTCTTCTTAATCCCTATAATTCACAAACAGTAAGGGATTCAGCACTGATTCCTGTGGTATACTCCGTACACTGGACTCCAGTCATACAAGCAATCTTCTACAACCACCCTCTGTCACTAAGCCAATTTCATCAAGTTAATCTGGATTCCAGAGCCTTATTTATCAGTCTCCTGCATGGGACCTTGTCAAAGCCATGCTGAAATTCATATAAGTTACATCTAAATCTACTGCACTACCCTTATCGATATACCTGGCCACCTCCTAGAAAAAATTGAATCAAATTTGTAAGACATGATCTCCCTCTGACAAAGCCATGATAACTATTTCTGATCAAACCTTGCCTCTCCAAATGGAGATTAAGTCTCTTCTTCAGAATTTTTTCCAATAATTTTCCAATCACTGATGTGAGACTCAACATTCTGGAATTCCCTGGTTGACCCCTGTAGTCTCCTTGAACAGTGGAGACACATTAACTGCCTTCCAGTTTTCTGGCCTCTACCCTCTTATCAGAGAGGAATTAAACATTTTGGTCAGATACCCTGTAATATGTTCTCTCATTTCCAACAGTAGCTTGAGATATAACTCATCTGGACCTGGGTATTTGACCATTGTTGATCCCACCAAAATCTCCAATAACAATTTATTCCCTGTGTCAAATTGCTCACAGAATCTCACAGTCCTTCTTCTTGAATCCATACCTAAATCCTCCTTCTCCAATGTGAAGACAGATGTGAAGCATTTGTTTAATACATAGATTTCCACCTTGGTCCCTAATGGCCCCTTCTCTTTCCCTAGTTATCCTCTTCCACTTGATATATTTATCGAACATTTTCAGGATCTCCCTAATTTTACCCAATAGAGGTTTTTCATTTCTCATTTACTTTCCTAATTGCTGTCTTTCGGTATCCTCTATACTTTCTATACTCCATAAAGCACCCACTAGTTTGCTCTCTTTGTACAGTTTAAATATCTTTCATTTCCTTCCTATTTAGTCCAAATATTCTTTGACATTCAGGGTTCTTGGGGCTTGTTGCTCCTCCATTTCACTCTAAAGGGAGCATGTTAGGCCTGTACTGCTCTCAAATCCATTTGGAAAACCCTTCCTCCCCCTCACTAATGTCCTACTGCAGATCAGGGAAGGCAATGACCTAATGTTATGATCACTCGTCATCTCCTGTTTTACATCGTGCCTTGTCCTGCCTGAAGATTGTATACCCCAGAATGTTGAGTTGTCAGCTTTATTCCTTCATCAACCACATCTCTGTGATGGCAACAATATTACAATTCTAAGTATTAATCCAGGTCTTTAACTCATCAGTCGTACCTTTAATACTCTGAGCATTAAAATAGAGGCCAGGGATAACACGGTGTAGAGCTGGATGATCACAGCAGGCAAAGCAACATCAGAGGAGCAGGAAAGCTGACGTTTTGGTTTGAGACCCTTCTTCAGAAATGGGAGAGGGGAAGGTGATTCTGAAATAAATAGGGAGAAAGTAGGAGGTGGATACAAGATGGATGAAAAAGAAGATAGGTGGAGAGGAGATAGACAGGTCAAAGAGGCGGGGTTGGAGCCAGTGAAAGTGAATATGGGTGGGGAGTTAGGGAGGGGATAGGTCGGTCCAGGGAGGACAGACAGGTCAAGGAGGCATCATGAGGTTGGTGGGTAGGAGATGGGGACGGGGCTTGAGGTGGGAGGAATGGTTAGGGAGGCAGGGACTAGTGCGGCTGGTTTTGGGATGTGGTGGGGGGAGGGGAGATTTGGGATATTTTGAAGATTGTGAAGTCCACATTAATAGGACCGACCTATATCTTCCCTAACTCCCTGTCTATCTCCTCTCCACCTATCTTCTCCCTCATCCACCTTCTATCCACCTCCCCCCTCTCCCTATTTATTTCAGAATCTCCTTCCCTTCCCCCATTTCTGAAGAAGGGTCTCAACCTGAAACATCAGCTTTCCTGCTCCTCTGATGCTGCTTGGCCTGCTGTGTTCATCCAGCTCTATACCGTGTTATCTCAGATTCTCCAGCATCGGCAGTTCCTAATATCTCTGCAACAAAGTAGAGGCCATCTGGCTTTACATTATACTTTTGAAACTCAACATGGCTGAGCTCACTCTTCCTCGGTTCCTTTCCTAAAGTATGCCATGGCCCTATTGTATCCCCTCTCCCTAACCAACTAGTTTAAATTCCACCCAATGGCATGAGCAAACTCGGCCACAAGGAAATTGGTTTAGGAGCAGACCGTCCCAATTGTAGAGGTTCCATCTTCCCCAGAAATGACCTCAGTGATTCAGGAATCTTAAACTCTCCAACTCTTGAGAAACACTTTCGCCTAACTCTATTCTCCCTTTTCTGTACTCACTAATATGTGGCACCACGAGTAATCTTTGAGACGCTGTTTGTAGTCTGCAGCCTAGCTCCCTAAATTATTGATGCAAGACCTCATTCCTCATTCTATCTATTTCCTTGGCACCAATGTAAACCACAACCTTTAACTTGTCACTCTCCCTTCGGGATGCCCTGCAGCTCCTCAGTGATGTTCCTGACCCTGGCACACCGGAGGCAACATATCATTGTGGAGTCACATTTGTGGTCAGAAAAATGTTCCACTACCTAATGACTGCCTTATCAGTAACTCTTCCGCTCTCTTCTTCCTTGATCAGGATCACTGCCACAGTTCTACCTTATAGTTCCAAGATCAATTCAAGGAAACAAAGGACGACCCAAGAGCAAAAACAAAAGTTGCTTGAAAAACTCAGCAGGTTTAGCAGCATCTGTGAAGAAAAAATCAGAGTTAATGCTTTGGGTCCGATGACCCTTCCTCAGAACCGGACCCAAAATGTTAACTTTGGTATTTGCTTCACAGATGCTGCCAGACCTGCTGAGCTTTTCCAGCAACTTCTCTTTCGAATTCCTGTTTTATATCATCTGCTGTTCTTTTGGTTTTTATTTTGTTTTACAGATCACAGAACTGCAAAAAATATTTAATTTGGAAGGGTGCTTTCACTTGGTAATACCATACAAGATGTCTTTGTTAATTTAAGGATTACAGACAAGGAAATAGATCCTCCTGTGCGTGAGAATCAGCAGCCAGGTCCAGATAATGCTGACACCTTATATGTATTAAATTATATCAAACCTATGCTCATTTTGTTGGAAGCCAATAGATGACATGGTTTCATTGTAGTACTATGCTTTCGCTAACCTGAATGTAGGCTAATATTCTAGGAACATGAGATTGAATTCCATCATGCCAGTTGGTGAAATTTGAACTCAATAAAATTTTGGAATTAAAAAAATGTGTCATGTAATACTATTTAAAGTTGTAAAAGTCCATTGGGGCACTAAAGTCCACTAAGAGCAGAAATCTGCCATCTATCTCTGGTCTGGCCTAAATGTGACTTGAGACAGTTCTCTGCTGTATGAGAGAACTACCAGATAAACCCTGGCAGCCTCACGTTTATCTCCAGTGGTTGGAGAGGCATGGAGTTCATGGGGGCTCTTCTTCAGGAAGTCTTTGGGCCGAGAGAGGACCTCCTGATGGTGGTGGTAGCTCCTTGAACAACTCTGTCACCTACCCTGACCATAGTCTGCTAGCTAAGCCTGGGTCAGACCCCACTCATTTAGTTGTGAAGGCTTATGTTTCGGCAATGTATGATCTGGTGCCAGTAGTGGTTACTTTTCCTGGTGGAGCTGATGAAGTTGTTGTTGATTGGCAGTTCTTGAGGGTTCCTTAATAGGAATTAACTGCCAGCCTCTGATATGGTGGCACCTCGGGTCACTCATCACACCCTCAGTTTTCATCCTGCCAACACCACGAAATTCAAACCAATGGTTCATGTTGATGGAACAGTTTGTTTGAGGATTAAAAAAAAGCAATGTAACAAGTTTTAGGCAAGTGCATAGGGAGGAGAAATATGCATTGGGAGAACAACGTGGAGATTTCCGGGACTAAATGACAACTGTGATGATGATTGATGGTAAAGGGACAAGTAAAGAAGGGTCCCAACCCGAAACGCCAAGCTTTCCTGCTCCTCTGATGCTGCTTGGCCCGCTGCCTTCATCCAGTTTCACACTGTGTTATCTCTAGTAAAGAAATAAAGTTGGATCAAGAGGAGGTGAAAATGGCAAGCAGAGAATTATGACCAAAAGCAGTCATCTGATCACAATCTTTGACCCTGTCTTTTGAGGAAAAGATCATAACATCTTCCCTCTATTTGTATTTGAGGGCAGATGCTGGTAGTAATTCTGAATTGTCTCATTTTTATCAAATCAAAGACTCTCTTTTGTTTCTTTGCTTGCCATCACCAGAAATAAAATTGTATTCTACCATGATCTGCAAACTTACAGCTTGGTACGTTACTGTTACCACTCTTACCTTCAAGACCAACCCTAGTTCAAAGAGGGGTGTAGGAGAATGGGTCAGCAGCAGCAGCTGGTGAAGATTCAGTACAAGAGAGTGTTAGAGCTAAGCAACCAACAGCTAATCAGTCAAATTGAAAGCTCTGTAGTTCTACCATGTTGGGTCATGAATAGTGGTGAACTTTTAAATTAATAACAGGAGAAGACTCCAAGAACATCTGCATCCTGACATTGGCAAAGCCAAATAGGAGGAAAGAAACAAGACTACCATGAATGCAACCATCTTCAGCCAGAAGTCCTCAGTGAAAGATATTTCTAAGCTATTGTTCTCCTTATTGTCTGAGTCCAACATGAACAAAAGAACTTAATTCTAGAGGTGAGATGAGAGTGATTGACCATGAAATTTTTGGGTGATTGTGGTTGTTGAAGCCCAAATCATCTCAGCCCAGAATATTACTGCAGGAGTTCATCAGAGTGGCATAATACAACCAAACATCTTCAGGTGCTTCATCAATGACCTTCCATCCATCATAAGATCTGAATTAGGGATGTTCTTTGTGATTGCACACTTTTCAATGCCATGCACAACTCTTCACAAAGCAAAGCAATCCCTGTCGATATTCAGCAAGACTACGTTCAATCTTAGGCTGATTAGCAAGTAGTATTAGTACCTGGCGTGAACCAGACAATAGTTATCTCCAACAAGTAAGAATTTAACTATCTCTCCTTGACATTCAAATGCATCATCATTGCTGAATTCCCTAATATCAACATCCTGGGATTACCATTGACCAGAAACCTGCATGGACCAGCCCCATAAATTAAATGGCAATGAAAGCAGGGCAGTGATTGGGAATCCTGCGGTGGGAGTCCTCAAACATCTATAACTCCCCAAAGCCTATCCACCAACTCAAAGGCAAAAGGCAGAAACAGGAAGGTACATTCCTACTACCATGGATGAGCAGAGCTCCAAACACACTGGAAAGGTTTGGAACCATTCTGACCAAACCACTTGTGTGATGGTTAAGGTGGAGGTGAGGTGATATTCATTCCTTCCACTACTGATACACAGGAGTGTTGTGCAATTTATAAATTGCAGTGCAGTAACTTGCCAATTCCACATCATCTATGAGATTGGTTAACCTTGCACATTTGCTTTAATACAGACATTCTCAGATATTGAAATTAAATTTCTGCCACTAAAACACACATCTTTAAACATATTTCTCTCAGTATGAGCCAGAGAAAAAAAACATTTAAAACCTAATACAGAACTTGTTCATGCCCAATCAAGAGGAGCGATGATATAATTGATGGAGATGGTAACAAACTTGATAGATAATCACAAATGTATGGAAGAATGCCTCCAGTTAAACATATCCCATATCAAAAAGTGTTAAGAATAGAGATATAGCATCCAACAAAAATGCTATGTTTTTAGATTACTAATTTTTAAGAGTTAACTGGAGTTTGTAAATAGTTCTGTACACCCAGATGTTAGGAATGTATTACTTATTATCAGGTGAAAATATATCAAATTAAATAATCTGTTCAATCGGCAGTTTGATAACCTCATTGTGCACTCAGCCCTTTTAACCCTTACACACACTCTGACCTGATAACCCCTCTCTAGGAAGTTTGACATTCACAAGCCTAGTTAACCATCCTCATGTGCAAACAAAATTTAAAAAGGCCAACTTCAGGTCTCAAAATAATTTACCTCCAATAAACATCATTTTTTAACAAAAACGATCTGTCAGATATATTAATAAGTTGAAAATATTCAATGGATAGTCATTTTAGGCCAGGTAGAGGAATAAATTAATTCTCTTGCTTTCATATTAATTATCATTAACACTCTATCCAAAATATAGGAAATAGGCTTGAAAATTACAAAGTGTCTATCAATGTGAAAGATCTACAATGTAGAATTTTAAATTGTGCATATTAGATTAGTTTGATTTATAGAGCTTGGGTGAGAAAAATGTGATGATTCTATCAATAAGTGACAAGTGATATGGTAAATTTAAAACCTATAGCCTCATCACTAATACTGAGGGTCGTTCCATAACAATTGTTTAAGAATCCTTTTCCTTTCACAAGTCTAAGAACACTAAAAGCTGATTAATGTGGAAAATCAAAGTTGTAGCAGACAAGCTAAACTAATGCCTGTGCTAAAATAGCAGACTGAGGAATGCATGACAGCCTGTTAAGCATTTGTTTACAAAAACTACCGACATTAATTTCTTGGCTGATTTAAGACTATGGGGGAAGCGTGATATTGTTTCATTACTGCTTGATAACCTCATACTGGATAATTAATGAAAACTGCTGAAAAGTGCTTTGTTCTCCAAAACTTTCAGAAATACAAAGTTTTCTTGTAGTAACTGGAAGTTAGAATATGCCATTCAGTTCATTTTGCTGAAGCCACTTTTTGTGCTTAGTACTTCAGAGAGTCTAAACCAATGCTCACATGCACTATTACTCCTCTTTAACTATGTATCATTCATATTCTTTTCTAAACTGGTCAATAACTATCACTTTTAGGAAATACAGGAATGGGAGGTATCTCTAAGACTGTCTAAAGTTTATCTGTCTGATAATATGGCAAGTGGTATCTAGACAAATGATGATGGGTAGGATAATACTGGCCAACACAAATACTAGCAAAATTGTGAGATTATGGGGAGTGAGGTTGTCCTATACTTAAATCTTAGAATTTTCCTTTCTGAAAGAATTTAATGGCAGATGAATACATAAAATAAAAAAAGTATTAACACGACGAAATAAAGGATCTTTGTGTGTGATAAGGGTTACTGTGCAGGGAGCTGCTAGATTTTTTCATTCTATCAAAAGGTTAGATGACATCACAAAACCACAAAAATGCAGCCTGAGCAGTTTATATACATCAGCCGATCACCAGAATTAAATTGTTCCTTTTAACTTCCTCTGCAGCATCTGCTAGTATTTGTTCCATGAAAACCGTATTTGTTAATCCAGAAAAATAAGAATACGGGTCATTTATATCATCATTACAATTGGTGCTGATTGTTCAATGTGGTAAATATTAATTGCACTTGGGACAAAGCATTTGATGAATTTGCAGAAGGAACATAATTTTAACAACTGCTGTAAATCCACTGATCAATTTAAGAATTGTTTATAACCATTTGTTAACAAGGTATTAAATTGACTTCAAAAATATTACGCTGCATCAAGTATGTGTTACAGAATTGGCCTTCATTGACTCAAAAGTGAAATAAAAAACCTAGAGGCAATTGGAATAATGTATTCTATACAAACTGATATACTAGGAAACATGTTCAAGGTTTTAACATAGTCTCTTAATTCAGATGCTCATTATTAGTTTAAAAATTCTCAACCATTGATTGAATTAGTTTTTGAATGTTTTAACTCCATTACGTGCCATGGATCCAGCTGATTGTGGCAGCTACCAAGCAGAGAAGGAGAAACAAGTCTATTAGCATGAATATATAACAGACTGTAATGTTTTGCTCAGTAGCTGTGTAGCCCATAGATGTTGGGTTTCCAAGAGGTTACACAATTGAAACACAGTTATGAAATATGAATGCAGCATGTAATTGTAAATGCAATGCACAAAACTGAAAATAGATCGAAGCAATGGATCAGGGATGGCAACAATTTAATATTTCTTCGTTACTGGCCATGATGTGATATATTAAACACTAAAAGAAATAAATTATGAAGGAAGTAATAAAAGCTAGTGATCTGAGGTAAAATCAGAATGGTAGAAATATATAACGTCAATCAGCATCTGTTAAAAAGCAAAACTGTTAAATCTTTCAGGCTGAGACCTTTCATTAGAATTGCAAATTACAAATCTTTCAATTTTATTTCTGTTAAAGGTTTAAACTAAAATGTTTACCCAGATTTTCAGCTCATCCAATCTCACATAGTCCATGTGCCTGTTGAAAGGCTATCCAGCTCATTACTTTCTAAAAATGTTTTCTAAAATATTATTTTTAACTTGCATCCTTTTATTTCCTGGATACAGTCCAGCTTACCTATAATAATCATAAATACATCATTTACATTATGTAGCTTTCATTGCAGCTGATGTATGTTATCAGAAACACCTTCCTTGGGAAGATTATGTCTAACGTCTTCAAGGCCACTGTACCATCAGTAGATTCAGAGGCAGTATTGAACAATATATGTCTGTGACATGCTTTTCTGAATCACTGTCCTGGCTCTTAAATTGACACTTTCCTCAAATGACCTGTGTAGAGCAGAAATATGTTTTTGCCATCAGTATTTCCTCTGAAATGGGAAACAGTTACAACTAGATGGCTTTATCTTACTTCTTGATCAACACTGATCACTCAACATACCCAAAAAAGAAATGTTCTGGTCATAAATTTTATTGCTGTTTGTAGGAAATTTCTGTGAACAGATTCACTGCTGCATTGCCTATATTGCAGTGGATGCAATATATTTGGATTTTTCAGGTGTTTGGTAAGGTACCACACATTAGGCTACTTAACAAGATAAAAGCCTATGGTTTGGAGGTAGCATGCTAGCATGGAGAGAGAAATGACTAACTAATAGAAGAAAGATAATTGGGATAAGAGGGACATTTTCAGGGTGCCATTTTTTTTTGTATGTTCATTTACAGGATTAAGGCACCACTGGCTGGGTGACTGGGTCATGGCCCATCTCTAATCGCCTAGAGGGCAGTTAAAAGTCAACCACATTGCTGTATGTCTGGAGTCACATTAAAGGCCAGACTAGTCATGGACGTCAGTTTCCTTCTCTAACGGACATTAGTGAATGAGATGGGGTTTTTACCCCTGACAATCAACAATGGATTCACAGTCATATTAGACTAATAATTCCAGATTTTTATTGCATTTAGATTCCATAATCTGCCTTGGCAGGATTCAAACCCAGTCCCCTGAACATTACCCAGGTCTCTAGATTAACAGTCCAGTAATAATACCACTAGGCCATCACTTGTAACAAGTGGTGTGCCAAACGGTTCAGTGCTGGAGCCACAATTATTTACAATATATATTCATGACTTGGATAAGAAAGTGAATGTACTGTAGACAAATATGTGAGTGACACAAAAATGGATGGAAAGACAAGTCATGAGAACGACACAAGAAGGATATGATAGATTAAGTCGATGGGCAAAAGACTTGACAGATGGAACACAGCCATAGAGTTATGCAGCATGGAAACAGACCCTTTGGTCCAGCTCATCAGTGCTGAGCAGATATTCCATTCTGACCTAGCCCTATTTGCCAGCATTTGGCCCATATCTCTCCACACATAATGTGGGAAAACATGAAGTAATGCATTTGGCAGAGAGAATAGAGGAACTAAATGTTATTTAAATGGAGAAAGGTTGTAGAAGGATGAAAAGCAAATGTATTTTGGTGTCCTTCAGCTGCAATCACAAAAGGCTAGTATCCAAGTTCAGCAGGTAATAGGGAGAAGAAATGAAAAGTTTGCCTTTATTTCAAAGGGAATGGAGTATAGAAGTGGGGAGAATTTGCTAAAACTATATATGGCATTAGTCAGATAATAGCTGGAATACTGCAAATGATTTTGAGCCCTAAACTAAGGAAGTATATATGAGCTGTTGAAGGAAATCACAGAAGGTTCACTGAATGAATACTGGGAATGGAGGGACTGTCTTATGAGGAGAGGTTGAGTAAGTTGAGCCTGAACTTATTGGAATTTAGATAAATGAGGGGTGACCTTTTTGAAACGTATAGAAGGTTTTGAAGGGGATTTGCAGAAAAGTTGTTTCCCTTTGTGGTTGGATCTAAAACCAGAGGGCATAATCTCAGAATAAGGGTTGTACATTTAAAACCGGGATGAAAAGGAGTTTCTTTCTCAGAATGAATTGATGGAATTATCTACCTCCAAGGGCTGTTGAGGTGATGTTAAGTACATTCAAGGCCAAGATATAAAAATTCTTGATTATTAACTGAACTGAGGGTTGGAGGGAAAATGTGAGAGTGATGTTGATGATTATTAGGTCAATCATGATCCTTTGAATGGTGAGGCAGATTCAACTGCCTGATAGTCTACTCCTGCTGCTATGTTTTTTTTTATCTTAATGCAACTTCATTGGTTGTAAAAGGCTTCAGGATATCACAGACATGTAAAATGTGCTATGTAAATTCAAGTCTTTCTTACTTTCTACCTTTATTCACGTGCAATCTCTGCCACGTGTTCTAATGTCAGAAAATTGTCCACATGCACACAATGCTCAAGTATTTTGACAGTAACACATTTAACTATAGATTTTCTTCTGTGACAATGTTAATGGATTATTAACAGAAATGTTCTGAATTGGATATCATTTTTAAACATATACAGGTAGCAGCAAAGTATTCTGAACATAGGCGAGCATAAAGTAATGGTCTGAGAGTGTCATGCATTTTATTTTTTATTTGTTTCCTAAAATAAATACAAATGCACAAACTGAAACTATCAGGATCATTTGCACTTGATGAATTTTATATTAAAATGACCTCCATCTCCGTTCTTTCCCCAACAACAAAAAAAATCTGCTGAATATTTTTATCACAGAACAATCTGATATGTATTCCCTTAGTTCACATATTTTTGGTTTATGTAGCAGGGACAAAAATAGTAACAAAGAGAATGTTAAAATCTTCCCAAACAGTCCCTGTGCCTCACTCAGCTCCAGGCAAGGCCCACATGTGCTCTGCATCAATCCAGCTAAAATATTGTCTGAATCATGCAGTAAGGGATACAAGAATTATTTACCCAATACACACTTGCCGAGAAATTAGTGAAGCAGTGAATCTGATGGGAAACACTGTGAATTAAATTTGTTCCCCAGTCTTCAGGTTGCACGATTTTGGCACCACAGTTTACTGCAATTGTGAATTGGTAATCTCATAACGAGGCAGATATGCAGATTTATACAAACTTCCTCCTGTACATCAGGTCACATATGTAGTTTAACTCAAAGGGCCAACGATATTCACTACGAGCCACCTGATCTACTTGTGGTCTGCACTTGTCTTTTCCAAAGCCAAAGAGAGAAAGATAGACATTTATCCAGCTGGTGGAAACTCCTCCATTCATCCCTCTCACAGCTGGAGAGTTGGTGAGAATGAGTACCAGCTCCTTTGAGCAGGGCCAGCCAAACTGATGGCCAGTAGCAGCTTTCCTTTGGACCAAATACTTCAGGGGACAATTGGGGAGGGGTGGGAGGGTGCTGGAAATCCCACCTATAATTTACATTCATTTTGGGAATGGCATAGCAGAATCTTAAATTGCCAGCAAGAAATTGGTGAGTTAAAACTGGTTATGTTTCAACTGAGACTTAAGCAAGGGATTATTTGCTGCTGAATTTCTTTAAGAGGTGCTCACCAATCAGAGACTTGCAACTTACTGTTGCTTTCAGCACCACCCAGGAGCAGTGGTAGCAGCTGACAGTGCACTTACCAGAGGTCCAGAATAAATGAAGGACACTGGTCACAAATGAACGAAACAGGCATAGGAGACATTTGGAGAGGCCTTCTTCTGGGATGAAGTCTTATGAAAGGACAGTGGGGCTAGCTATCGGTGGACTAGTCCCTATTTCTGATTTCAATCCCCTTGACAATGCGGGAACCTCTGGACCTGTGAACACATCCCAGAGGTTTTGCTGTTTGCGCCCACCACAGGCCTATTGAATATCATTGAAGGCTTGGTGAGGCCCTGAGGTGATTTTTAATCTATTCTGCTGTCCAGAAGTGTCAAAACAAAAATAAGATAGGGTATTTATGTACTTTGTTACTACTATGTTTATCCTTTTATAACGTATTTTCATTTTTAAAACACAAAAGATACCTTTTTAAAAGTAAATCAATAAGATAGCTTAAAATGCCACTTGTGGCTGATTAAAGTTTCCTATTAACCCAATTGAGTCTCCCATGATATCTTTCCAGTCTAGATAATTAACATTAAAAGTAGAGAATAGAAAGAGCAACAGTGGAGAAAGAAACAGCACGAATCAGAGGAAAATTAGATTGACAAAAAAAACAGGCAGAGAAACAACACTCAGAAAAAGGGAAAAGTTAAAGAGAAACGGGATACTTTATAACAGCAAATAATCTTTCATAAGCAATTTACTTGCAGGAGCCAAAATCTGACCCAATTATTTTGTGAAACTCTGTCCTTAATTAGCTAATCATTAACCTGTGACAATGTTCAGTTTGTACCTTTAGCATGGATGACGATAAAGCTAAAAAGGTCGACGATTTACATCAAACATCAAACGACCAAAGGAAGCTTTTGTTTGGTTTGCTTGTGTATTTTCGCCTCTTTCTTGACAAGCATAACGTCACTTGGATATGTTAACTTCCGCGCACATCCTTCACGCTTGACTAGCGGCCAAGGAAGTGAAGATTTAATCATTGCATCGGACCAAACTAACTCTACACCGGGAACGGCTGAAGCACCCTTTTTCCAGAACAGTCATCCATCACCACCATGCCCCCCCGGATATTAACGAATGATCTTCATTAATTATTTTCCAAGTGACGAGGCGAGATTCGTGGTGCAGATGTTTATAATTCCAGCAATTTTGTTTGACTCATTTCGCTTCGGGCGAAGGATTGGAAAGCAGTGAGTACTAGAGGTACAAGGCAAACCGAGAAGCTACAGTATCATCTTCTGCGTTAAACATTGGCCACTGATAAATTAGGCAGTTACAACACTAAACTTACACATTACACGTCACCAGGTTTCTTATATTTAAATATTGTCAGATTGCAGTGAATAAATCAAAACCTCTTTTTATCTCTCTGAATATATGCACTAAATATTATTACTGGGGATATTACACTGCACTCCGTAGAAACTAAATAGCTCTCTCAACAAAGTGCAACTTTCACTGAATTCGACCAGATGGATGTTGTTTATATTAAATCTATAATTTTAAACCACTTTCTATAGGAAAAGGAACAGCATGCCCTCTTGAATATGAGCTCGTTCTTGTCAATGTGTAAACTTCCCCTTCAAACACTGTAGCTTGGAGTACCTATTAATAAGACGGTGGCTTAACTAAAGTGTCAGTATTGTATTCTTGGTTATATCAGGTTCAGCGTTGTAAATTTTAACGCTATCTGTCCTGTGAGCAATGAGTTATTCTCGCTCAGTCGGGTGAATTTCCTGTCTATAAGGCACCCATTAACCAATAAATCTAAATACGCCCTTAAGGTGTCACAACACAACACCGCAAATTTGTCCTTTTGTTATAGTGCACCTCTTCCGCAATTGATAGCCGGTCATCAAACGTTTAACGTTTATTAAATAAGTGTTTATTTTGATTGCATACACTGGTGGAGTTAATTCTTCCTCCAGCACTAATCTTCCAATTTGTAGGGTGATAAGTTTGACGTTGTTGGAAATAGCCGCAGCGACAGGAAGCGGTTCCCCACATTCCGGTGAGGGAGTGGGGCGGCTGAACCGAGCTTTCTTCACTTAATATTCACACAACGTGGTCGCCTAGAGAAGCAAAATGCTGGTTTCGTTCGGCTTGCGGCATTGTGAAAAGGTTAACAAATCTCCGCTCATTTCACTGCCCAAATGATTTATCACATATTTCCTTTCACAGGGGCGCTCAGATGTGCAAGCGTTGGGTGTTGTCGGTTTTGCTCCACACTGCCTTTCGCACGCTCTTACTGCCTCTTAGAGGCTGGTATGTGCCTCCGAGTGAGCTGCAAATTCCAAAGCTCCGTCATGGGGTGTAGGGGGTCACTTTCTGACTTAACAAGTGAGACATCTTAATAAGAAGAATATTCCTAATCCAAACATACATAAAGCGAATCTCCGTTTCAGAATTTAAAGAGGGAAGTTTCTGTCTAATTGTGGGTGTAACAGAAAAAAGGAGCTCATTAGGTTTTGAAACATGAATTTTAATAAATAGCAAGTTATATGCACAATTGGACGGGAAATTAACTTTCTGTCTTCGTGGTAAAATAGAATCAATTGCAATTTATCAATCAGCCATTACTATATTAAAGACACTACGGGGGGAAATCTAACGAGCGTTAAGAGAAATCGAGTCGTTAGCTCATGTACAGTTGTTACGCTAGGTTTTCGAGTTTAACGATTTATCCAGACCTTTCTGTGCAGAGTTTAGGTAATTGGGAGTACAAGCATCGTAACTAGGAAACAGCAAATGAATTTCACGTTTTACATTTCACATGGAGGGTTCTGATATGTATGATTTCCATAAGAAACTAGCTGTGCGCAATTTATCCCAACGAAACTTGAATCGTTCAAAAAATACTTTCACGCCTTCTTCACCCTCGGGGTGATGCTATTAGGCTCGGCAAAGTGTTCGCCAAATAAATTCGTCACCAAGTTCAGTGGCAGGAGTGTTACTTGCTCAGCAACGCACAACTTGTTCGCAAATTTCCAAACTTTGCGAATTCTCCTCTTCCATCACAGCACCCACCCCAAACCATCAACTTAAATTGTAAGACCCTGTTTAGCTTTCAAAGCTGGAGTTTACAAAGTTAAATCAACCCCTAACACTTCAGTTTCGAAAACTTGGTGAAAAGCCAGTGTGTTAATCAAAACACTTGGCGAGTTAGTTTCCTACAAATGAAATTTTATGGGGAAACGGGACGATTATGTCCGGGAATTCAAATCTGTTTACGTGCGATTCCTGAAATATTTGGAAAGGGCACTTAGTTACAAACTTACGCTGAAAAGAGAATCATAATCATTAGTGCACTAAATATTAGCGTATTGGCTGCGTTTACACAGCATTCACTGAGATACGTAAATCTAGTGCTATATAAACAAAGGGGCCAATATAAAAACGTTTGTGTGTTAGTACTTAATAAATTTAGTAATCAGCTTTTTAATAAAAAAAGCCGTTTTGAAACGTTGCTGGCCTATGAGTTCCCACAATTCATTCTCACAGAGGTGATTTGTTAACCAGGAGTTCGTCCTTTTGTTGTGAGTCCTGCAACATATGGTAGATCCGAGGTCGCTGATTTTTGGGTCGTTTTCCTTTTCTCAGGCGCTAATATGCGGACAAATTGAAGCACTGACTTCGTTATTTTCATGCAAATTCTAACCTCCAGAAAAAAACACAGCAACAACAATTTTTAAAAAAGGCAACAGATGTGGAACACTCGGTTGTGCCCTTGTGAAGAAATAACCAAACACCGGACGAAAGACGGTGGTGGCTCCGGGGGGAGGGAGAGAGACAGAGGAAAAACAAGGCGAGTTGTAATAAAAGTGATCGCCCTTGGTGGGCTGTAAGATGAAGTTTGTACAAAATCTGGGCTAAATTAATGGCGCTTTGTGGGACAGCGAGAGCGAGATGTTAACACGCAACAAGTGACAGAATGAAACAAAACTGGACAGAAGCTAAATGAACCAGAAACAATCGGGTTTAAGGAACACTATCTGGTCCCGAATTTTTAGCACCCGTTGGTACAATCAGGCCATAGAAATGATAGCATTTTACCGTGCCCGCCTCATGCTTTTATATTGAATTTCAGGTGAAATGTTTCCCCCCCCCCAACCTATATCAATGACCCACAAACTGCAGATGCCACATTGTCGCTAACACAAAGTTTGGAGAGATGGCTATTATACAATTGGAGGGATACGATCTACATTAATTCGACTTCCAGTTGCACAGGCTTTTAACAGATAAAACACTTTCACTGCATCGCCTTTGCGGAGTTAGGTGGTACTTCATACTGTGTTTTTTTTAAAAAACTGTTTTCCATTCCAAGGATCACGCATACATTCTTATACAGTGGATTGCCACTCACGCCCAGTTTTCAGAGCGACGGAATCGTTCATTCTGTGGAGAATGAGAAGTTAATTCGATTATTTTACATTAAAAAGGGAATTCATCACATCATTTCAGTCAAATAAAGACATAAAGGTCTTCACATTCACTGCAAAAGGGATGCATTTATTCTAGAGTGTTTGATTTAACGATAATGTTCCCTGGAATTCGAGTTTGAGTGCAGCGATACGTAGTCGAAAATATGTCCTGGGGCTTTTGCTGGGGGGAGAGAGAAAGAGAGAGGTCTATCCTAACCAGGCGGCCACGAAACTCACACAAGATAAAAGTTTCTGCGGACTTTCTAAGCTCGCGTAACCTCTCACACGGTCGGACTTCCCACACTGCCCACTTTAGCAAGTCCCACCAAAAATACTCTGTTCTCAATAAACAATATTTAACTACAGTGCTCCAATCTGCAGTTGGGTCAAATAATGTGTATAGCATAACGCATAATTAGGCTTTTCAAACTTTGTGTAATGATATTGGGAGATCAAATTCAACATCGCAATTAAACATAGTTCAATATTTTAGTCAATAATTGCCCCCTTCCCTAGTGGATATCTCCATTTGAACTGTACAACATGCAAAGCGATGAACTAGTTGGAATTCCTTCCCCGTCATAATAAAAGTTGGTTGCATTGCTGTATCGGAATCATTGTAAACATCCTTTCTCTGTGCTTTATCGTACAACGCGGTGTCTATCGCCAAGCCTCTTGATGATACGGCCCCGCGGAGAAAAAAAACAATTGGCATCCAAGTATTATTTTGCGATCAGATAAATTGTAGGAGTGTTTCTTAAAAGAAAAGAACAGTTAATGAATTATCCCCCGATCTGCCGCTGTTGACCTTATTCTGACAGCCGGTGATGGAAAGTGAACTAGTTCTCAGCTTCAGTATTGGAGGTGCGGGCTCTCAGGTCCCGTCCAAACCCCGGCCTCTGCAACTCAAACCACCTGATACTGAGACATGGGGTCAGCGGGAGAACGCCTGCCGCCGGGAAACTCCCTGAAAAGGGGAGAGCTAATCACTGCACACTGCTCTAAATCCGGATCGTGAACATTCATCTGCGTCGCATGTGACACAAACAAATATAATGCGATTTCGGGAGACTGTGTCTGTATTTGACTCTCAATCGCTGCCCCCCCCCCCCCGGAAAAATAATGCATATTGCGTTCGTGCGGGCTGTCTGGGTCCCGGGAATGTGATTTCTCCACCTCCATTTGATCAACAAAACAGCGCCTTGTGTAAATTCACCATCATTTAACCAGTTTGTCCTCCTCCTTCTCCCCGCGCCTGTACTCCACACACACACACCCCAGCCAAATGCAGCCTCCTGCATTTCGTGCTACCTCTCGGAGGAGTGGGGGGGGAGGGGAGGGGGACGGTGGATAGTTTAAGAATGGGGAGCATAAGCCGATACCAAGTCTGACTCTGTCTCAGCTCCCAGCGAAGATCCGAAATCACTCCCCGGCTCCGCTTCAAGCCCAGATCCCGCCCACCCTCAACTGTGAGTGGCCGGGATCTTCAGGCAGCACGGGGAGGTTCCTCTTCATTGGCGAGTCACCCAGAGGCAGCGAGATTGTGATTGGTCTGTTGACCGGTCAATCATGTATCTCTCCCCCACCTCTCAATCCCAGGGCGCGCGCGCACACGGGACAAGCCTTTGCTACATTTGTCTCCGTGTAACTGGGGCGGAAAGTGGGAATGTATCAAAGTAGCGAGTAATGCGCCGTGACAGAACAGAAACACATACACAGAGAAGCTACTGAGTGAAAATACAAAATGTACCAGCAAGTAAATGAAGCTGAAGACTGCAGCCGTAAAACTAGACGGACATAAACAACAAACAAAAACAAACAGGGCAACGAGTGGCATCCAATTGAATTCAGAAATCAGGCTTTAGATGTTAAGCAAACATATGTAAGGATCACATAAACACACACACACACACACACACACACCAATAAAATATTTCTTTTCAGCTAATACATGGCTACAGCCTAGCATGGCATTCTCTTGTGCCGGGGACTGCTATACGTTATGGCACTTAGCACAGTCTTTTCGGACGCTCTACCCACGAAAGTCTACCGGAAGATCGTGGTCATGTTCTGCGTGTTGCTGATGTCCTTGTACTTCTTGTATTATCTGTCGGATGTGTGCCACACCATGCCGAGACCGGTCCGTGGTTCGGAACGCTACCTGGCCGCGGACTTTAACGAGTGGCAGTCCCTCCGCCGGAAGACGCTGCTGCACAAGCTTCAGGTGCGGGGCTACTGGAACGGCGACCTGCCTGAGAAATATTTCCGAGACCTGAGGCTGCAGTTCGAGTCCTTCAATCTCAACCGGCAGACCGGCGGCGGCGGCTCCGTGGTGAGGAACCCGCCGCCCAGCACCCTAAGCTTCAGCGGCGATGGCGTGAGGAAGCTGCCGCAGGCGATTATCATCGGCGTGAAGAAGGGAGGCACCCGGGCGCTACTCGAATTCGTCCGGGTCCATCCTGACGTTCGGGCAGTGGGGGCAGAGCCCCACTTTTTCGACAGACACTACGATGAGGGACTGCGTTGGTACAGGTAAAGGATCTTGGGCCCTTCACTCCAAACTGGCACACACAATGCTACGTGCACAGACAGACTAGGTTATCATTAACTTGTTGATTCGAAGTTCCTGAACGATCTCGAGCAATTGTTTCTCAGAGTAAACGTGTTTTGTTTTAAATTAACTTAAAATGTAACATGTTACAGACTGCGGGCAGACATCTATACACAATTTATCTAGATAGATATTGATGCATAATACATCTATAATGTCTGTCAGTGCATAACGTTTATTTAAACTTGTGCGAAACTGGTTAATCTAACTTTGTAGTTGCTCACTTTTTTTTCTCCTCACATTCTCGTCGTCTTTTCACTTTTGTGAATCAAAACAAACCTTTACTGTTCAAATAATTCCGCTGCAGTAATGTCACCCCAGTGGCCAATGTTTTGTCAACTTTAAGAAAGCGTGTAGTTATTTGCTTTGTGATTTCTGGGCCATTAAGACCTGGGTGAGGGTGAAGAGTCAGGCTGTCGTGTCAGTTTTTATTTGCAAATATTCCCACTGATCTGAGAAATTTAGTTTTGCTAAATAACTCGTCGAGACGGGGTTTGGGGAGGGTGGGGTAATGTGTAAACTCCTGCGCCATCTCAAGTACTTTCATGTCTTTTCAGTGGTATATTTAACATAGCAGTTTCCTTTCAGAGCCACAGCGAATTTACAGAGTTTAAAACGTTAGTGCACAGTGGCGTGTGTAAACCTAAGATCTTGTTGAAACTTTTCACTGAAATGCTCACATTCAGAATACACCTACAACGCCATCAGTGATTCTTACAGATTATCTCATTTCCTTTCACTTGATCTGTTAAAACGTAGATTATGGAGTCGTCCGAGAGATATATTCGTACCGCGAACACAGCTAATTTTGGGCGTAGGTTTTGTTTTCTCTCGGTTTACTTCCGTTTCAGCGGTTTTCTGCGATTTCAGGCTTGTGGGCAAAACTAAACGAGGCGGATGGGTTAGTTTTCAGAAATCTCCTGCAGACCCGGCATGTAACAGTAATAGGTTAATGGGATTACTTGTGCTTTATAGATTTTTTTTAAAACAACCTGCTCAGATGTGTTACACGCTTGCTGTCTTCATGAACAACGTCGTAGCACTTTTAACTCTTTAAAATACCCCCCAAGCAAAACTTATCGAAATTGCTGCCTGCATTTTTTAAAGTAGACCAGGACCATTGTAGAGTTAAGATTTTAACCGATTTTTAACCGATTGATTAGTGCAGTCGGTTGGGATGAGTTAGAGGGGGGGGTGTACTATTTCTAATGGAATGGAGCAAGACGGTATTACTTGCTAAAACGGACGCTCCTGAGTCAGAGAGTGTTTACTGAGTGCCAAGAGGATGCTATTGGTCCTGCTTATACTAAGCCCTAAATCCGCGATAACGTTTTATTGAAGACATCATCAGCACTACCTGATCAAAAATATTGACAAATAATTAAATGAACAAAATATCTTTCCTTGTGGAAACACCCTGTAAATGGCCCTGATCGCCATTCGGAAATTGTCTCCATATGACTATGGTGAAAATTAACTGCAGTTTAGTAAATCGCAGTTCAAGACTACTTGCACTTTGGAATCTTATACCAACAGAGATATTTAAGTCGACTGTTACAATAAATTTAATTTTCCAGATGTGGTTCTCCATCCACATGAATCTGTTCGTGAAGCTAACATTCTTAATTTGTTCGTATCCGAGTATATATATTTGTGGATGTGAATGACTTATGCTTGATAGCTTTTGAGCTATTTAATGGAATTCTTTATTAAGTTTGATAATTTTAAAACCTACAATATTTTGTTATTTCCACTATTGATCAATGTTGCAAATGCCCATTTTTGCCGAGAAATATATGGGTCAATTATGAGATTTTTTTGATAATTTTCACAATTTCTTTTGAATATAAAGTCATTTGTCATTTAAAATAGGAAGCCGCTGCAGAAATATGTTCACATTGGAGACAAATGATCAGTAAGTTTTTTTTAAAAAAGTTGCTCTCCTTGTTTTCTTTAATGAGACTCCATGTTTGGAACTGCTCAAAGTTAAATCAAAGTTAGTCTTATTCTGAGATTTGGGTTGGGATTTCCAGTCCTCTCTTGGCACAAATAGTATGCATTTGAGTAGAAGCACTCCATGATGATACAACCCCATGAGGTATGCTTAAATTTTTGAAGTGAAGGTAGGAGGCAGAATTGGGCACCTTTTCAACTCCAGTCAATGGAGTGTTACGTTCCTCAAGGAATGTGTTAGTAGGCTGGGAAGGGCCTGAGGACGACCTTCAGTTTGGAAATCAGTTTGGAATCCAAACAGTCTAGAGCGTAGCTGTCTGGTTTAATGCATGGAAAATGTAAATCAATTTATTGATGACACATTTTAACCACTCTTGAATTTTTTTTGGTTCTGGAGTGCATACAGTAGGCTATTTAGTCACTTTTATGCTCAGAAAGGTTGCAAGCCCTTCAATGTTTAATCCCTGTCCTTTAAAAAAGCAGCAGCCCCTAACATGGCTGCCATCTGCCTTTGTCAATTGTGTTCTACACATAGATGGTGCCCAATTGTAACACTAAGCCCCGCTAATTCAGCCTATCTCCCAGTGAGGCTTTTATATTTGAAAATCCCATTGCCGTTTTGATTCAGAATCAGCCTGGGGTCAGGCCCCTGAAATTATATCCCAGATGAAAACAGCAGGAAAACTTGTCAGTGATACATACAGTCTTAAGTACTTCAAAATGTAGCTCTGGTACATCTCATACATTCATTTACAAGAATTAAAGTTTTCACTAGTTTTTCCATTTGGGTTAGGAATTAGATTACTAGTCACAGTTTTAAAATCAAGCCACTGCACTTTGTCAGGCCTGAGTTCAGTTGAATGTCGTGACTAATTTAAGAGAAAGAACACCAGTGAAGAAATAGTTTAAAAAGTTTGAAATATACATGGGTCACTAATTGTTTTCATGGCTTCTCCTTCATTTTCCTTCCAAAACCAAAATTTGGACACTGATATGGGGTACAATCAGAGCATGCAGAAGTATCTCATAAAGCCCCTCCACTTTATGCATAAATGATCATTATAATAGTGAATATTATGTGTCAAGAGAATGAAAGAAATAGCATTTCTTCATTTAATCTTCAATCTCATAGGAATTAACGATGTCACTAGATAGGGTTACAGGTTGGAAGTGCAAGAACTCTGACTCAAACCCAAGAGCTTACATTATTCTTTTGGTAGGATCTTGGAAGAAGAACCACAAAATTAGCTTGCTTAATGTTTCTTCCACCTTGCTTCAAATTAAACGATTATTACAATTATTCTTAGACTTCAATTGTTTTTAATGTATTCATTTTGAATTAATATTATTCTTCAGAAAATTTCTCCAATTATTCAGGTAAATTTTTCGCAGAAAAAGTTGCAGCAAACGACGTGATCATTCAACTTTTCATCTAATTTCTGGAGAGGGCTGTACAATTTTAAATATCACCACCTATGTGAGAGCTAGGTAATTGGTCTCACACAGACCTGCATCAGTCACTGTGATCTTTGAATTTGCAACTTGAACAGGGAAAATGAAGATCTCAACCAACAGTTGTTGGTTTAGGAGTAGGTTCAAAGACATGATTGACCAAATAGCCGCCTTCTGTGCTGTGAGCTCTTTAATTCTATGGAGAGGTGATATTTCATTTTTTTAAAAAGTCTGCATTGTATATTAAATTCTTATGTTAATACACACTTGCTGTCTATAAAATATCACTTTCTGGTGATAAACTCTATATCAAAATTTTCCATTGTAAATTTCTATGCACATGTGCAGTGATTTCTATTATATATCTTTGTCATACTGTAATTGCACCCTGTTGTTAGCAATCGTACTGTAGTATCACGGCTTTGATTATTTTGCTCTAACTATTTTGTAAACCACTAAATTTAACTATAAATAATATAAAGACAGTTCAATCTATACAAGGATAACATGTATAACTTTAAAATGATTGAATAAGTGCTTTACATTATGCTTCTGTTATTCCATTGCCCACCAATCTTGATACAGCTGAAGATTGCACTTTTTAATAATACCCCATGTACAATACCAAAAAAAATTCCACTAATGCTTCTAAGAAAAAATGCATTGGGTACGTATTTCCAGTGCATTGGCCTTCCTTCCAATTATCATGACTTTTCTTCTGTCTTTTCAACTCATAAATTGTATTGTCAGTGCTTTTAATAAAAAAAATCTATTACATTATAATCACAAGTTTTGACCTCAAGATTTCTCAGTGAAGTAAGTTTCCGATATCTCTTTCCTACCCAGTTCCTCGTGTATACATAAGAACAGAACCAATTTAGTGACCAATGACAAGGGCAATTTACATATATATTCAATAACCAGGATTATTGAGGGCTATTTCCTATTAAAGTGCAATTTTGTGCAACAAACATACAATAGATAACATGAGTTGTATTTCAGTTTTATTTTACCAATTTTAATCTTGCAGGTAACTTGCTCCTTCTTGTTGAGTTCTCCACTGGTTTTTGAGTTAGTCACTAAGAGTTGTATGAAAGTATCATGATTTAGCTACAAGTCATCCCTTCCCTTCCCTAAAGGAACAATCTGGTATCTCAATGTTGGTAAATGGATACCGGACATTTGCTTCACAGGGGGTTATGGTCATAAGTCCACAGACATCCTATGAAGTGGCCTATCATCTGGTACATATAGTTCGTACAACAATAAATCTGATGTTTTCTAATAAATAGTTACTCATCAGATGAAATACAGAAGCAGCATACAATAGACAGGACCAAGCCATCCACATCTAAGGATCAGATCTAAACTATTTAGTCTTCCTGTGTCCAGTCATGAATGGTGGTGGACAATTAATCAAATAACAGGAGGAGGGAACACTATTAATATTCATATCCTTAATGATAGGAGAGAGACCAGTAAAGGACAAGGCTGATGCATTTGCATCCATCTTCAGCCAGAAGTGCTAAGTGGATGGTCTATGTTAGCCTTCTTCAGTGGTGTCAGCATCATATGATGGTCTTTAACCAAATCGAATGCCTTCACATGATATCAAGAAATGTTTGAAGGCATTGGATATTATAAAGAGTTTGAGCCCTGTCAACATTCCAGCAATAGTACTGGAGACTTGCACTCCAAAATTAAACATGCTTGTAGCCAAGATATTCCTGGCATCTGTGCAGCAATGTAGAAAATCGTCTAGGTGTGCCCTGTACTCAAAAAGCAGGACAAATGCAACTGACCCAATTGTTCCCCTGTCTGTCTACCCTTGATCATCAGCAAAACGATAAGACCATAAGATATAGGAGCAGAATTAGGCCACTCAACCCATTGAATATGCTGCTGACATGTTTCTCAATTCCATTCTTCTGCCTTTCCCCCCGTAATTCTTGGAAGAATGGAGGAGGTTGTCAAAAGTGCTATCAAGTGCCAACTTGCTCAGCAAAAGGTTGCTCACTAACACTTAGCTTGGAATTTGTCAGCGGTACTCGACTCCTCACCTCATTATGACCTTGGTTCAAACATGAACAAAAGAGTTGAACTCAAGATGGGAAGTGAGAACAGTTCCTTTTTGATCAAAGCAATGTCTGAATGAGTATGGCATTAAGGAACACGAACAAAACCGGAATGAGGAGGAATACACTCTTCTGGGTGGAGTCATAGCTGGCACAAAAGTTAATCAGCTGCTTCATCAATGACTTAGTCACTATAATAAGGTGTTCACTGATAATTACACCATCAGACACTGAAGAAGCCATATTCATATGCATCATGATGTGGACAAGAGCCAAGCTTAGGCTGATAAGTAACATGTAATGTTCGCACCATACAAGCGACCAGCAATGACTATCTCTAAGAAGAGTGAATACAATTACTGGCTGTCGATGCTCGATTATCATTGCTAAATTCCCACCACAAAACTCCTAGTGGCTATCATTGACTGGAAACTGAAGTGGACCGCGATTTAATTATTGTGGCAACAAGAACAAGTCAGATGCTTGTAACTCAATGCTGAATAACTCAGTTCCTGACTGTTCAACTGCAGTATATCATGTACAAGGCCAGCAGTATGACAGAAACTCTCCATTTGCCTGGATGGCTGCATCTCCAACGATGCTGAAGATGTTTGACACCATTAAAGATAAGAGATTGATTGGCCACCTGTCCACCACAATTTTGCATTCACAACCTCCATCATTGTGGCAGCAGTCCGTACTATCTACAGAATGCCATGGAGTAACTCACCAAGGCTATTCGACAACATCTTACAAACCAGTGAACTTTACCACCTGGAAGGGAAAGGCCAGCAGATGTACAGGAACAAGTTCCCCTCCTGCCTGCCCTTATTTGGAACTACATTGCTGTTCTGTCACTGTTACTGTGAAAATTCCTGGAATTCCCTTCTTAACAGCACTATGGTTATACATAAATGCTAAAGACAGCAGCAGTTTAAGAAGACAGCTCACCACCCACTTTCAAGAATAAACAAATAAAAACTTGAGTTAGCACCTGTCATCCTTTGCAGGAATCTTTCCCATTTTAAATAAATGAACGAGGGGCTGCTTGTTTTTCAAGCGAATCGAACGGGATACAGTTTTACCTCTATGATCATGGTTACACGATGCTGATTTACTGCTTCAGTAGATGAGTGCTCAACAAAAGGAATGGTTTACAGTCTAGTTTGATATTGCCTCACAAATGATGTCAGACCTAGTTTTGACTTTTATAACCAATTGCGCATTCAGCTTATAATGTCAATATTGAAGGGATCTATGTGGAGGCATTAGTTTTGAATTGCACTCGTGTTCTGAAGCCAGTTGACGCTGTCTTCTCACATGTGGAAATTACTTCATGAAAGAAGCGTCTCCAATTGGGTCCTCTTGAGGTTGTGATTCCCATATATTGGGATTCAGTTCGCAAGTTTGGAAATTGGATTTTAGACTGCCTTTAGGCCTAGGTTTGTGATGGCTTATGATGTGGGTGTAGAGTACAGCTTTTAGTATGAGGGAATTCTCCATGTGAGCCATGTGACTGACCCAACAGAGTTGAATTTTGATAATGAGATAGTAGGAACTGCAGATGCTGGAGACTCTGAGATAACAAGGTATAGAGCTGGATGAACACAGCAGGCCAAGCAGCACCAGAGCAGCAGGAAGGCTGACGTTTCAGGCCTAGATTTGGTTCCATTTCTGAAGAAGGGTCAAGGCCCGAAACAGCTTTGCTGCTCCCCTGATGCTGCTTGGCCTGCTGTGTTCATCCAGCTCTACACCTTGTTACCTGACATCATCAGAACTCAGATATGTAGCACCTAGCTCGAACTCCAATGTTAGGTGCCTTGTTCTACCACCTGCTGTTGCAAGTAGATCTGAGACAGCAAAGATGGAATGCTTCTTGTTGCTTTTTGTCATGTTGAATGGTTGCAAGACTTGGAAAGCCTTAAATAAGTGATGTAAAAGTCACTGCCAAATAGACTTTGGTTTTTGTTCTGAGATAAAGACCTCTTTTTAAATCTTAAATCACCCTCTTTTCAAAATCTGTACGTGAGCTTGCCAGATTCTGTGCATGTTTTGCTAGGCAACGTGAATTTAACACCTAACATGTTATTTTGCAAATCCATATCAGCACACAGTGTCACAAAGCCATGAGTCATTTGAGAACATGGGAAGAACAGATATATAAAACTAGATTTTCATTTCATAACAATTTGCATCAAATGTTGGCCTTGCCAGCAAAGCCCACCTCCCAAAAAGAGTAAAACTTACTGCCAGCGTTGAAAAGACTGAAGCCATTGTTTTCAGTCCCTACTTTAAACTCTTTTCTTTAACTATTGACTCTCATCCCTCTCTCTGGCAATGGCAGGATATTAAGTCAGTATTGCTCTTACATTCAATTTGTGACATCACTGAAACCGCCTCTTTCCAACCCTGATGTTTTTGATCTACTTTGGCTCCCAGTCAAACAATGTCTTGATTTAAATGTTCTTAGTTGTATTCAAATGGTTACAGGGCCTTGACCTCATTTCTGTGATCTCCTGTAACACCACAATTCTCTGGGGTATTATTCCTCCCCTAATTCAGACCTCCTACGCATCCTTGATTTTAACTACTCTAGCAGTGGTGGCTACACCTTTAATGTCTTATGCCCCATGCTGTGGAATTCCTTCTTTAAACCTTGCTCTCTTCCTTAAAGATATTGCTTAAAACTGTTTATTTAAGAGTTCAATTAGCTGATCCAGTCTCACCATATGTGGCTTGATGTTAGACTTTATTTTATCTTGTTTAGCCCTTGGAGACAAAATTTACTATGTTTGTCATCCGAGGGATTTGGAAGCGTTCCAGTGGGTTTCAGTGGTTGAGAAGGCTGATTTTCATCCAGTTATCCTGTGAACTGCCCAGTTGCATTTTATCTCACTAAGTGCTCTGTATTAATGTAAGTTGTTGTTATTGAACTTAACTTTTACCGTTTGTACAAAATTCATACCCAGGTTTGTGAAATGTGTTGTGATTACATATGTCTATCTGTGTGTGCGCACGCATGTGTTTGTGTATATGAGGGTGGGTGAGTGATTTTGGGACTTTATGTTGCAGGTGATACATCATAATACCATTCTACAAATGTTTCTCTCGGGTGCTCTCCTCCTTGCAGTCCTTGTGACCTCAGTACTCTGCCCTGAAGTTTGAGATCAACAGACATGCACTTAGCTTTTATGACACATTTGGGGTAAATTGACAAGGCATTAACGTAAAACTTGTGGCGTCATTTGATTCAAGCTCTTTTATGTTCCCAAATTTCACAGTATTTTTGTCAGCACAAAATATTACTATAAATTATGAAAGTAATGTGAAGCTCAACCAGCTGTGCAATGCATACATATACTTACAGACGGAAAGGCAAAGTTAAGAGCAGTGTGGTTTGTGGTAATCTTGTTTCACTTTGGATGATTCATTTCAGAGGAAAAATGATTTCTACTCAGCTTCAGCCAAACCAGCTGTGGCTATTTGTTACTTAAGTTAAAATTCAAATAAAGGGAACAAGTTTGTTTGTGAAGTCCCAGCAAATTGAGAACAAACCATCTTCAAACTCAGTGTGAGTTTTACTCCAGGAAATGAAAGCTATTCATTGCCTTACCTCATTCTTTCCATTTTATCAATTATTGTTTTTGCAACCTGCATTCAAATAATGTATATGAAATAGACAAAAATGCATCAGTACAAGAGTGTAACCAATATGGTGATATGCAGAGAGGTAAATTTACTTTAGATTCCCCAATATGTTAATGTATTCAGTTTATAAAATCATGAGGGACGTGGATAGGGTGAACCAAGGTCTTTCTCCTGGGGTGGGGAATTCGAAAACTAGAGGGCACAGGTTTAAGATGAAAGGGGAAAGATTTTAAGGGGACCTAAGGGGTAAGTTATTAACGCTGAGGGTGATGCATGTATGGAACAAGCTGCCAGATGTACTGATGGAAGCTGGTACAATGACAACATTTAAAATACATCTGGATGGGTATATGAACAGGAAAGGTTTAGAGGCTTATGGGCCAAATGCTGGCAAGTGAGACCTGATTAATTTGGCATACCTGGCTGGCGTGGACAAGTTAGACCGCAGGGCCTGTTTCCGTGCTGTACAACTCTTATGACTCAATGACTAGAATTTACTGTGTGTTGCCATTGGCCCAGTTGGAATCATTTTTATTACAGGGTAAAATTAACTAGAATTTTGAAGCCTGCACAGGCACAATTAAATAAAAGAATCTGAAATTTGTTATCACTGCCTGGCTTCTCCATTGTCTGCTGTTGTAGTCTTCATCAGTTAAATTGACAGAGAAATCAATGTTATAGTGTCAAATTGTGCTTCTTGCCCACTGTTCTCTCGAAAAACAACAAGATAAGTTAGAGATAATAGGAACTGCAGATGTTGGAGAAGGGTCTGGACCCAAAACGTCAGCTTTCCTGCTCCTCTGATGCTGCTTGGCCTGCTGTGTTCATCCAGCTCTACACCTTGTTATCTAAAATACGTTAGTTTTATTAAATCAGGAGTGACTGAGTTTTTAATGTAATAATAAGTCACGGATAGTCCTTGATAAATTCCCTGACTGTCCAAATTTAATTTTACAAGTGTGGAGTAACATACCATCAGAAGAAAGTTAATATTGCAGATTTTTGCAAAATAAATTTGAAATGTTCTTTAACTAGTTTACCCACCTTTTACTGTAATTTTTCTCTCTTAATCCTCTTCATATGTTCTCATTCTTTATTCTGTTTCCTATATAATTATTTCAGTGTTCTTTTTTATACTTCCTGTTTTTGACTTCGCACTTTGTCTCTGTGGTTCAATCTGGATTCTCTAACTTGATTTGTTGATCAATTTTCCTTGCCCACATGTGCTACGCTTCCCCTTTAGAGGGCGCTGATTTCAAATCGATGCAAGTAGAGTAGCTCTCTGCAGACAAGCCCACTCAAAGTCTGCACAACTGACTACACAGTGATTGGCAGAGGTTGTTCCTTTGCTTTTCATTGTAAAATATGAGTTGATTTTTTTTGAAGGAATAAGGCATTTCAGTTAATGCAAAACACTTTGTATTACTGTCTGATATTTAACGTCCACCTTTACTAATGACCTGTCAATCAATGGTGATTGATTTTACTACAAATTGCCAAAAGTATTATTAAATACAGTACACCTCTATTTCAAATATCCTCATGAAATTAACTTCCTCTCTCTCCTACAGCAGTAACAAAAGCTATATGTAATGCAGTCCTGCTACATTATGAACGTAGAAACGCAACAAAAGTAAATGCTCACTTTTCTCCATTCTACTGGAATCTGAAGAATAAGTACTCCTTCAGAAGCTAATCTTTGTAGCTTACAACTACAAAGATGTAGGTTCTAACACTTTTACAGTATGTTTAGTGGATTGATGACTTCAGTGGGTGCAAATATCTAGTGAGCGTGTTACTTAATGAAAGCTGTTTTCTGCATTTAAATTTGCAACTCGTCAACCAAACGGTGGCACTTCTGTAAATATTTGCAGTGATAAATGCAATTAAAAAGCTTTACTAATTTTCTTCCATGCTTCATGAGTCTTGCAAGATCTTAAATCTTTTGCCAACTCCAATTAATGCACATTGCTTGAGGTGTAATAAGAGTTCAAAATACAATAAAAAAAAGAGAAGGGTGTTGCTAGAAGACTAGTTCAGCCAGTATTGCAATAAATAAATCCCTTAAATATGTTTTTTAAGTTGTCTGGTTTTGGAAGTACAATTAGGAAAAAAAGGTAAGGCCTCTTTTAGCTGGGTACTTGTTCAGTTTGGATACTGAAGGAAACCAATGTCTGTATGTTGGCTGTCTTGGTTTACACTGCTAAATCTGTCTCCTTTATCCTGGCAGCTGAACTGTAGACCTGTGAATGACTGGTTCTGCTGCCAGATTTAGTTGAATAAACATGGGAGCTGTCTAATGGACATCGTTCTGTTGCAATCTGACCCAAATTAGCACCAGAACAAAAACAGCCTTAGATATCGAAGACTCGATTTTTGCTATGGAGGTGGGTGGCTCAAGTTAGGAAATTTCTCAACTTGGCAGATCCACGTTGATGTTGAAGGCTTGGTCACATAAAGTTTTTGCTTTGGCGGGTGGCAGGTATGTGATTGAATCAGGGCACCCTTACACATGACAGGCGAGTGCTGAGGCTCAATGATTGATCCATTGAGACGTACATAAAAACTTTTCTCTCCAGTAGAGAGGACAGCAGTCCTCACTATTTAACAATATAAAAATACATATGATTCAATGTAGTGCAGTATACAGAAATATAGCTGTGAGGAAAAGAAAACACTTTGACTAAATGAAGTCACCATAATGAAATCACCATGACTTTTGAACTGGGGAGAGATTGTGGGAACTGCTGATGCTGGAGAATCTGAGATAACGAGGTGTAGAGCTGGATGAACACAGCAGGCCAAGCAGCATCAGAGGAGCAGGAAAGCTGACATTTCTGGCCTAGACCCTTCTTCAGAAAAATTTTTGTACCTCCCCGGACGCTGCTTGGCCTATTGTGTTCATCCAGCTCTACACCTTGTTATCTCATGACTTTTGAACTGCCAGTTTAACATTGCTTATGTCTTGAATTGTAACTTCAATAGAAGTTGAGCTTGTCACAAAATGCTGTTAGCATCATGGCTATTCACTCATCTAACTGATATCAGAAAAATGGAAAACATAGCATGAGAGTTGTATCAGAGAAAATGGGAACTGCAGATGCTGGAGAATCCAAGATAACACAGTGTGGAGCTGGATGAACACAGCAGGCCAAGCAGCATCTCAGGAGCACAAAAGCTGACGTTTCGGGCCTCGACACTTCATCAGAGAGGGGGATGGGGTGAGGGTTCTGGAATAAATAGGGAGAGAAGGGGAGGCGGACTGAAGATGGAGAGAAAAGAAGATAGGTGGAGAGGAGAGTATAGGTGGGGAAGTAGGGAGGGGATAGGTCAGTCCAGGGAAGATGGACAGGTCAAGGAGGTGGGATGAGGTTAGTAGGTAGGAAATGGAGGCACGGCTTGAGGTGGGAAGAAGGGATGGGTGAGAGGAAGAACAGGTTAGGGAGGCGGAGACAGGTTGGGCTGGTTTTGGGATGCAGTGGGGGGAGGGGAAGAGCTGTGCTGGTTGTGTGATGCAGTGGGGGGAGGGGACGAACTGGGCTGGTTTTGGGATGCGGTGGGGGAAGGGGAGATTTTGAAGCTTGTGAAGTCCACATTGATGCCATTGGGCTGCAGGGCTCCCAAGCAGAATGAGTTGCTGTTCCTGCAACCTTCGGGTGGCATCATTGTGGCACTGCAGGAGGCCCATGATGGACATGTTGTTGGAACAAAAAGTCCTCATTATCTCCCTTTAATCGTATAAATAGTCTAAACAATATTGTGAATTCATTGGGATGTAAATTAAATCACACTTTAGTAGCTATACAAATCAGTTACACCCAGGGTTGAATGTTTTGCACATCATAAGGAAATAACAAATAACACAATGTGTGCTTTTGCATAATTTTTACAAACATGCTTCCGAAAATATACTGTGCATTTTAATATTATTTCTGAAGAACTAGCTATCAGAAATTACTACGAGAAGTGTTGTAAAGAAACAGATTATTTCCTTTGTGGAGATCCTCCAATTGGATTTCTTTGTTCACCTGGTAAAAATCAATATTTTGTGTTTTCATTCACGCCAAATGGTGCTGATGGTCTTTAGGGAAATTTAGATCTTCCTTTCTGTTGTTTCCTGTGTAATGAAGCATCAGTGACATCCTGACACTGTTATTATGCAGGATTAAAGGAAATAATGAAAGGTTACCTGACAATCCAGGAGAAGCATTTAATCTTCGTGTAACCTGTTTCCAGTCATTGCATAATGAGTGGGAGGAGCAGCACCTTGGATCATTTCCCATTGATCAAACACTCTGTGGAATGACAATGCATTCCTTTAGTTACTAGTGCTCATGCAAGTATTTCCAGTAAATGTGTCAGCATGAAAAATAGCTTATGGGTGCGTGGAGGTGCAGGGGTGTGGGGGTATAGAATGAGGATACTGGTTAGCTGACATTTGTGTTACTGATATGGGTTATTTGTAACTGTATACAATACTCTGGAAATTGTTTCTATACCAGACAATGCTGTAGCAGACAAATTGGGATTCACATTAAAGAAAACCAAAAGTACTGTGGTTGCTATAAATCAAGAAACAAAAACAGAAGTTGATGGAAAGGTTCAGCAGGTCTGACAGCATTTGTAGAGAAAAAAAAATCAGTTGATGTTTTGGGCTCAGAGTCCTGCTGAACTTTTCCAGCAGCTGAGGTAACAAGGTGTAGAGCTGGATGAGCACAGCAAGCCAAGCAGCATCTTAGAAGCACAAAAGCTGACGTTTCGGGCCTAGACCCTTCATCAGAGAGGGGGGCGGGGAAGAGGGTTCTGAAATAAATAAGGAGAGAGGGGGAGGCAGATTGAAGATGGATAGAGGAGAAGATAGGTGGAGAGAAGACAGACCACTCAAAGAGGCGGGGATGGAGCCTTTCCAGCAACTTCTGTTTTTATTCACATTCAGGAAGTTGCTTGTCTTAGCTGTGTCTTTGGAAGAGATATTAGGAGGACGTGAGGACAGCAAGGAAGGATTGTAACTGATATGATGCTCTTGTGCCATGCTGCACTTTGAATGTCAGTTGAGTCAGCTATACCAACACAGGCGTGGAAACAAAATATCTGCTTGACACATTGATTGGAAATGGTGTGTATATGGAAAGAGCTAAAAGATCTTTTCGTCTTCCAGCTAGATCTTGGAGTACAAAGGGTGATAAAGAGTGATGCTCCTCCCATTTTTCACTCAGGATCATGCCCATGAAGCTGTAAAATAGGGTAAGTGAAGGTAAAGGCTGGTTATGCCAATTTGGCACTGGGTCAAAATCTTAGCATCCTACCACAAAATATATTTTGGGGCACCTTCACTGTATTGACTACTGTGGCTAAGAAGGATGGTTGCCACTGTGTTTTCAAGAGCAACAAGGGATGGACTGTAAATAATCACCCATGCCCTCCCAATAATATCTTTTCAAAGAGACACAGGCACCACATCTGAAGAATGAACAATTACTAATACAATACTGATACCATTATCTTACATAGCATCAATATGGAGACTGACAATATTCTTTTTTGAAACAAGAACAGAAATTTCTGGAAAACTCAAGAGGTCTGGCACATTTGTGGAAAGAAAGCAGAGTTAACATTTCATATTCAATGACCCTTCAGAATTTTTTTTGTGCTCTTTGGCAAACTCATCACATCACCACTGAGTCACATTTTCAAAAGCTCTGCCGACATAATCAGCAGTTAGGAAGACAGTGAGAAAACAGTCTTTCTTGTTGCTGGCTGAGATGAAATCTGGAGATTGAGGGATACACAGTGTTGGAAGACCATCCTATGGTACAGATGATAGAAAAGACCTTGAGGGGTGTCAACTAAAAAGGATGGTTAATATTTAGTGCAAAACACTTACTGTAATGGCTCTATTTCAAACTAAATACTCCAGTATAGGTGTTTAACTGGTGCAATGAAAATAAATCACCCTAATACAATCCCTGTTAACACCCGACCAGTGTAGTGGAACAGATTCCAACAATTGGGGAAGCGATTTAACATCCTTAATGAGATGGAAATCAAAACTCACTTATTTTCAAGTAACACATATGTGCTTATTCATCAACTGTAATCATCCATTGATTCCACTTAATTCCTGTGCTTCTTGGCTTCATGAGTCAAATGATGTGAGTGAATATTAAGTTCAGTTAGACAAGATGTAACTGATCAATAACTACTTCTGTTTTCTTTATCTCCCCTATGGCAATAGTATTTGTGTTGCAAGTCCAAATTGTGACCCCTCGTGATACCTTGGGCTAAAAGGATACAGAATCTTTGGCCAGAAACTCTCTTTCTGCCTCCGTGCTTGCCCCAATACTAAGATTCATTTCTTCCATTGCAGTGACATTTAACACTCAAGTCCATGCCTTCATCGTCTCAAGGTTTGTCTTCTCTAGGACTCTCCTAGAGGGTCCCTGCCAGAATTTAGCATTCCTTTAGAATGCTGCAGCTCAGGCTTTCATCTGTGCAAACTCCCCATTGGTGTCAGCACAAATTTCAATAGCCCTGTGGATGTTAACAAACTTAATTCACAATACTCATGGCCTTGGCTCACTCTATTTCAGTTAATGTTTCCATCCTAAATGCCTGTACATAACTTCTGGTGTTCTCACTTTGAATTTCCTGTCTGCCCACAGCTCCAGAGAAAGGACTTAGTTAACTACTTGACACTGGCTTTCTTGCTCTCTGCCAGGTCTTAACTACAGAAATTGAAATCATAATTCAAGACATTAACATCTCAGTCAATTATACAGTGCAGTTATTCTACTACAATCTTAGGTTCGAAAACTAAGGTTCAGTTTTCCTTCTATGACACATGTTAATCTATTGAAGATAGAAAATCATCATTCTTGCGAATTAATTAAATCACAAACCCTGATAGTGATCATTTCATCGATCTTTGAGATGTTCATTCAGGGCTACTCTTCTTCCCTTTCAAAAGTCTGTATATTCTTTTATTGCATAATCGTGAATCTGACTAAGGTGTATTAAACTATTTCCCTCGAACATGTTTCAGTGTTATCTTTTATGCCTCTGGCATCCAGTTTTATGGTCATTAGTTGTTACTCCCTACTATAAACTATTGTACCTTATCGCTTCTTCAGGCTGCTGGAAATAAAAAATCCCAATATTGAATAGTAGACACATTCAGTATGTTGTGGAATTAAATATGGTAGCTTGTATAATAATATCCCTCTGTGCCATAATTATAGTTGACGGCTAATAATCTATGTAAAACTGTTGACAGAAAGAGTTCAGTGATGTTCATTCTGTTTCCAAAGCACCACTGTTTTTCAGATCTGGTGTACAAAATGGGCAGCTCAGTCATGAATGCTGCGATACTTATGAATGGGGATTGTAAGTGTGAGGGATTTGCTCCCAGTCAACAGAGAACTAATCTGTTGTTGATTACAGAGAGACTGTGTCCTGTGCACTATATCAGAAGTAGCTCAAGGGGAATTCAATATAATCATTCTTTCTGGCTGGCTGCAACAGCCAATTGAGTACTATAACGTTCTATAACATTTTGGACCCAAATCAGACAATTTTCCTCTTGAACTGAGCTGGTTTGATTGCTGTTACAAACAAGAGTCAGACGAAAATATCTGGAATAAGAATCAGTCAGAGAAATTTAAGGTGAAAAATAACCACACACTAATTACTGGCAGAAAAACATGTTGGTGACCATTTCCCATAGACGACTTCTGTTGACCAAGCTTTCGAGAACTGATTGCAAAAAAGTCTTTCCGTAACCATATTCACTGTGCCTTTAACCTCCAGTTAAGTATTACTTATGAAAATCATTAGGGACCAAATTGAGAGTTCTATTACTGCTCATGAATATTGGTCAAATTGCAAAACTAGAGGACGAAAAGTGCGATATGAGGACAAAAACACCAGAGTAGATTCTATAGGGCAATGCCATGAAAAAGAAAATAATTGGCATCAACAGGAATGAGTAATCGCGGTTAAAACTAATACATTGCAAAGGAATTTCCAAATCTGTAATCTCCATCTACTTTGAGGCTAGTTCTGTTGCATGGTCCATTGAACATCTGTGCTGAAGTTAATTATTTGCTGGAACAAAAAACAAAATAACAGTCGATGAGATAACAAGGTGTAGAGCTGGATGAACACAGCAGGCCAAGCAGCATCAGAGGAGCAGGAAGGCTGACGTTTCAGGCCTAGACCTTTAACAGTTGATGGCTTGGTTAACACTTGCCCCTATATTTTTGTAGCCATGCGACATGGGCTAATGTTTAATCCTAACTTCACTTCTATTATAATGCATTGTCTAGGAAACACCTTTGCCGTTACAATCATTATAATGTGCCTCAGTTCCAGCTCTGAAGCAGAAGGATAAAGCTTCAGGTATACATTCCAGAGATTTCGGGGCACAGTCTATGTTGAAACCCCTGTGCAAAACCAAGTGATTCTGTTGGAAGTGCTGTCTTAAGACTTGTCTGGCACCCCATGAGATTTTTGAAGAAGAACATAGACTCCTTCCTGGTGTCTGAGGCTAATATTAGTTTTTCTACCCAATATCAATTCATTATTCATTAGCTGTAAGGAAATTTTGGAATGCTGTGAGGTTTTGAAATGTGTCAGATGATGCAAGTTCATTTTATTCAATTTTTCCCCATATTTATAGAGTCACAGGGTCATTCAGCATCGAAACAGACCCTTTGGTCCAACCAGTCCATGCCAACCATAATCCCCAATTAAACTCATCCCACCTGCCTGCGGTTGGCCCATATCCCTCCAAACATCCCTTCTTTATGTCATTATCCAAGCACCTTTTTAAATGTAGCTGCACCTGAATCCACCTGTTCCTCTGGGAGTTCATTCCACACATGAACCATTCTCTGTTTTAAAAAAAAGAAAATGACCCCTTCATGTCTTTTTAAAATCTTTCTCCTCTCACCTTAAAGATTTGTCCCATGGTCTTGAAAACCCCACGCGAGGGAAATGAAACCTGTCATTTGCCTTATCTATATCCTCCATGATTTTATAAACCTCTTTAAGGTCACTCCTCAACCTCCTACATCCAGTGGAAAAAGTCCCAGCCTATCCAGCCTCTCCCCATAACTCAAGCCTTACGTTCCCAGCAACATCCTGGCAAATCTCTTCTGAACCCTTTCCAGCTTACCAATATCCTTCCTCTGACAGGACGACCAGAACTGGACACAGTACTCTAGAAGAGGCTTGCCTACGCTCTGTACAACCTCAACATAATGTCCCAACTTGTATCCTTTCTTTAAACACACTATGTTTCTTGTACCATTCAGCAGTAATTATGTGCAGCTGATGATTTACTGGCTTCTGCCATATGTGGCTCTTAAGCCATCCCTTCAGATGATCAGACGTGCCCTAAAACAACTGCAAAGGGACCGTACATTATTGGACATGGTTCCGAGGAATGTTGTTCAAATGGAGCCTTGTAACCTCTCACGCTGCCTTTCCCTGATAAATTCACGTGCCTCTGATATTCCGGGTTGAGGCACCTTGCAAATCGGACATCCATGCATTCCATCCCTGTGAGAGAATGAATCCTGTTGTGCTGTTTTACAGTTGACTTGATGACAGTCTGGGAGATTCATGAACATGTAGCTCTGCAGTGGTGTTGGGTCTCAGGACATCAAGTCACTTACATTCTTGTCAATGTCACAAACTTCTTCAGTTCACTGTGCAGTTTACATAACTCATTCAATATGAAAGTACATTTCTGAGAGTAGGGCAGAGGGGTAATTCAGTTCTTACCTTTGATAGCACAGGTGGAATTGTGATCTTGCTGCTCAGTGAGAAACTCTTGAGTACGCATTGTCTTCCCACCTAGTCACCCAGGCTTGGGGCTAAAGTGGAACTCTAAAGGAGCTCTGAAAAAAGACGACACATTTCTGACATCCAAGCACAGCATTCAGTAGTAAAACCATTCAGAAAGCACTGTGAATCTGGAATTGGAGGACAGTGGAAACTAGCCATTTGAATACCAAGTTGGCTAGATAGAAGGTAGAAAAGAAAGGGTGGTGTTGGAGGGTTGCTTTTTGGACTGGAGGCCTGTGACCAACAGTGTGCCACAAGGATTGGTGTTGGCTCCACTGCTTTTTGTCACTTATGTAAATTTGTTTGAATGTGAATTCAGGAGGCATGGTTAGTAAGTTTGCTGATGACACTGAAGTTGATGGTGTAGTGGACAGCAAGAAAGGTTACCTCAGAGTACAATGGGACCTTGATCAAATGGGCAGATGGGCCAAAGACCGGCAGATGGAATTTAGCTTAGATAAGTGTGAGATGCTGCATTTAGGAAAGGAAATTCAGGGCATGACTTAAACAGTTAATAGTAGGGCCGTGGGGAGTGTTGCCAAACAAAGAGATTGATGGATGCAGGTTCATAGTTCCTTAAAAGTGGAGTTGCAGGTAGACAGGGTGATAAAGAAGGTGTTTGGTATACTTGTCGTTTATTGGTTAGTGCATGGAGTATAGACATTGGGAGGTCATGTTGCAACTGTGCAGGACATAGGCTAGGCCCCTATTGTAATGCCACATTCAATTCTGGTTGTACTTTTACAGAAAATACATTGTTAAACTTGTAAGGGTTCAGCAAAGATTTGCAAGGATGTTGCCAGGGTATGAGGGCTTGTGCTGTAGGGAGCAGCTGAATAGACTGGGGCTATTTTACCTGGAGTGTCAGAGCATGAGGGGTGACATTATAGAGATTTATAAAACCGTGAGAGGCATGGATAGAGTGAATAGTTGAGGTCCTTTTCCTGGGGTGGTGGGGTGGTGTTGAAAACTAGAGGGCATAGGTTTAAGGTGAGAGGGAAATGATTCAAAAGGACCTGAGGGGGAACATTTTCATGCAAAGGGTGGTACATGTCTAGAATGAGCTGCCAGAGGAAGTGGTGCAGTCTTGTAGAGTTACAACGCTTGAAAGACATCTGGATGGGTACATGAATAGGAAAGGTTTAGATGAAAATTGGCAACATGCTGGCAGATGGGGTTAGATTAATTTAGGATATCTGACTGACATGGACAAGGTTGGACTGGAGGATCTGTTCTTGTGCTCCACATGTCTAATGACTGTATGGTCTGGACTGTGAAACTTTACTCTCATGACCAGTTAGATTGCTTAGAAAAATGTTTTAATGCTTCATAAGGTGGGTTGAATTGATCTTTTCATGAATTACAATTAAACAAATAAACAAATGTCTTAACGACAAAAAAACAAAGAACTGCAGAAGCTGGAAATCAGAAACAAAAGCAGCGGTAAAAACTCAGCAGGTCCGGCAGCACCTGCGGAGAGAAATCAGAGTTATAATTTCGGGTTCAGTGATCTTTCTTAGGAACAGAAGAGACTTCTAAAGACAGGTCACTGGACCTGAAGCGGTAACTCTGTTTTCTCTCCACAGATGCTGCCAGACCGACTGTTTTTTTCCAGGAATTTCCGGTCTTGTAGTTGCAAACAAATATCTGCACTGACTCTGCAGTACATTCTTATAACAAAGATGAGAGTCTCCCCTCTCCAAAACAAAGAAAAACAAATCAATTTCAATATGGAGATCTGCAATAAAATAGTTGCAGGTGGATTGTGACTGTGGAAGGTAGAACTCAAGGCCCTGCAACTCAACTTAATGTACGTTGATTTGATTATACATGGCATTAGTGATTTTGTTTTAGTGACAGGTGTGGATTTTGTAATTTAAATTTGAGGGTGGTCAGATGCGATGACTATGATTTTAATACAGCTGCATATAAACTTGGTGTCCTGCCAGAGCTGGATAGAATGCCCTCCCACTTGGAGCTGATGCTGTTACCCAACAAATTTCAGTGAGCAAATAGAACAGGAGCACGGTTCATGTGCTTGGAAGTTGCAGGCTATGTAGTGTAGTTCTGAAGAATTAAGAATCAAACTGAAGCCCATTTCTGCTTTATTTACAGGTGTAATGATGCAGTAACAATAGTGGGGTAGAGGCATTTGAGAATGAATGCATATAAAAAAATCCTTCATAGAAGAGGGAAGGGATTCCACAGTTCTTCAGGATTTGTGTCTCTCTATTGAATCCAAGGTATTCACACTGGTGGGCCTTCCAGGCAATGTTAATTCATACAGGAAAGCAAGATCAAAGGAGAGACTTCTGTGGTAGTGTCAGCACTAGGATTTGATTTCAGCAATGGATCACAATTCCCTCTGTAGTCACACTATGCCGGAATGTGCTGTGACTAACCAAATGCATTTGGCTCGCTATGTGGATTTCCAGGTGTTTTTCCAATCAGTGGCTTGTTATTCTCCGCTGTATTTGTTCTTTCTCATTTTAAGACAATGTTGTCAGATTGATGCAGACAGAAAATTTTGTCTTCAACACAAAGAACAAGTGATCACAGTTGGGTGCAAACACAGCATGGTAGACCACAGAGCTGCACTTCTGCACAGTCATGAATTCAGAAGAGCAATCAAAAGCATTTTACTTTATTTTGTTGCTTTCCCCCCAGGAAATTATATTTCTGCATGGCAGGTGTATTTAACAAGTGTTTGGCCATAATGGTCTGTGTGTCATTGTGCAGGGCAGACATGTGTGACCAGCAGAAAGCTGAAACAAAAAGCAGAAGCAATGATAAAGGGAATGAATTAAAGAGTTTGGATAAAATTTCAAAATCATGCAGAGGTTGTGAAATAAAAAGAGGAACAATGGTTGTATTAAAAGAGATAAAGTCAGAGAGGAAAGCCAAAAAGAAAAAAAATTCAAAATTAAAAAAAAATCCTTGGTAAGTTCAAAACCTGATTGGCAGTCTTTAATATGGATGAACCTGATGAAAAGTTATTTCTGCTTGTAAAGACAAGCCTTAACGTAGTATCGTGCATTTCTTGGGAAATAAAACACATACACTTAAAAAAAGAGGGTGAAATGCCATTTTCTTGGAGGTAGAGGCTGAGTAGTACAAATCAGAAAGCAATTTTTGAGCATTCCTATTCGACCACACTATTTATCCTGAAATTACTAAAGATGATTTTAACCTTTGCATTATTTTGACAATACAGTTTATTGATCACATATTGGCTTTGAGCCACACTTCGGCTTCGAAAGCCCCTGGGATTCTTTAAAACAGGAACTGTGATTCACTTCCCAACAGTAACAACAGCCTTGAGTGTCAGTTCATGAAGAAAATTAAGCATTTGTACACAAAACCCAATTACTGGCAACACTAAACTATGGAAAATGCTCCTGAACCTAGCTCAAACAATTGTGAAACAGCCATCATGTTAGGCTATCATTAGATTTATTGAAGGACAGTTGTAAAACAGTTACTAATTTGAAGTTTGCAAACCGCAGGAATAGTGGTAAAGGTGCCCATTTGACTGATTTAAGTGCAATTATTCAAGGTGTGAGGGAAAATTGCCCTGGTGAACATATTCATTTTGTAAGATACAAAGTTAGATGGAATAGCTATTGAAGTTTTGAGAACTATTCCATTTATGTGAATGCCTGAAGATTGCCTGTTTTGGTGTACACAGAAGCTGAAAATCCTGAACCTTTTTCTGGCTTTACCACTGTTTAAATTCCTGTTTAAAGCAGAAAATTCCCCTTAACCTAATGCTGTCTCCAGGTACTCCGCTTATAGCTCAGAATACACTCTGGCCCCTTTTGTATAAGATTTGTATAATTTCTGAGTTTTGTCAACTGCGGTAAATCAAGAATAATAGTTTGAAGTATTTCAGAAACCCATGCTAATCATATTCAGGGAATTGGATGAACACAAATCACTTGCTAACATTCCCTTGCCAGTTGTTAGCAATTGTAAAATAAAGGTGAAAAGGAGGATATTGAACCAGTCAGCAGAATTGAATGGTGTACTTATTGTTGCTATTTTTGTAAACTTTGAAGCAAGCCATGTGTTGGACACTGAATTTGGTTGCACTGGTGTTTTATGACTAACAGGGACTCAATGTACAAACATCTCCAGCAGTCAAAAGCATTGGATTGTCCAGACTGCAGGACAATCCTAAAGACAACTTTCCTTAGTCAGCAGGGAGGATGGTCAAAATCATGCACCTCTCCAGAAGCAGTGCCTTGAAGAACAGTTAGAACAAAAAATAGTGGAAAAGACCGGGACATCTACGGAGATAGGACCGTCCTCTCACTCAGTGTAAATGTTGAGTTTCTCCTTGAAATTGGTATTCTTGCAAATTGTCCTGATGAAAAACTTTGACAAAATGTCTTTTTCTCAGCAGTACTCTAGAAACAGAGTTAACGTTTCCACCTTTCTTTGAAAAGAAATCTTATTTTAGGTTATGTACTGTAGACATTGTCGTATTTTGCTTCTCTATCATTGAAGGATGGCTAGCCCCTAACTTAATGCAGATTACATGTCTGTTTTGGAGCAAGCCTTTTTTTTTTGCAGTAAAATATCAAAAAGCGCTATTTCGGCTTCAAGAGGCTGCAAAATCAACAGAAATTTGAAATGGAATACTGCCAACAAGGGAAAAAACACTTGGGCCACAAGGTATAAATAAGGGTTCAAATAATACTTTTACACTTTAGTTGGGAACCAGGACAGTACCTAAACATAATGCAAAAGTAATGAAAATATTTTCAAAAAATTAAACAGAATAATACATCATAATGAGGCAAAGATATTGCACTTAAATCTATGACACCCCTATTGCCCAGAAGACCAAAGACAGCTATCAGGCACACTGCTTGATTTATTGTTGGCAATTGTACCAAGATAGAGTGAAAAGTGTTGTTTTGCAAGCTCTACAGTCAGATCAAAATGTACAGATCGCATCAGCGCAGCAGAACAAAGTGCAGAATACAGTATTACAGTCACAGAGAAGATGCAGAGAGAGAGAGAGAGAGAGAGATCAGAATTAACATTAAAGAGTTCCATTTCAAAAGTCTGATAAAAGCAGGGAAGAAGATGTCCTTGAATCTGTTCATACAGGTTCAAACTTTTGTTTTCTGCCCATTGAAGATGGTGGAAGAGAGTATTACTGGGGTGGGAGGTGTCCTTGATTATGTTAAAGCACTGATTCAGTGCCTGCAAAGTTGACAGAGCCTTGAAATGGAATATACTGCTGACAACAAGGAGAGAAACAGCTGGGTCAAAAAAGTGTAAGTGAGAGTTCAAATAATACTTTTTACACTGTCACTGGAGACCAGAAGTTTACCTAAACTTAATTCAAAAATCAAATAGAATACCACCATCTGTAAGTTCCCATCCTAGCCCCACACCTTCCTGATTTAACAATGTAGCATCTTTCCTTCCCTGCCACAGGGTGAAAATTCTTAACATCATGATGGATATATCTGCATCTTTGCAGTGTTCATGAAGGTGATTCATTCCTACTTTCTTAATTACAAAAGGGAAGGACAATATGTCCTGGCCTTGCCACGTTCACAGACATCACATAAACAAAGAAAAGAACTTCAGTGTACTCTCTGCAACATCTGTATAGTGAGGACATACAATCATGGAGGGAAATGTTTCAGTTTCATTACTTCTTGAAGGTTCTGGACACCAATTTATTTTTATTTGTTCATAGGATATGAGCATCATTTGGCTGGGCAGACACTTATTGCCCGTCCCTAGTTGCCTTTGAGAAGGTGGAGGTGAGTGACCTTCTTGAAACACTGCAGTCCATTTGATGCAGGCAGACCCACAATTCTGTTCGGGAGGGGTTTCCAGGACTCTAACCCAGCAACACTGAAGACAGGTTTCCAAGACAGGAATTGGACGTGACAAAGGATAACAGCCCGACAGGTTAAAAAAAAAAGTTGCTGGAAAAGCTCAGCAGGTCTAGCAGTATTTGTGACAGAAAAAAACAGAGTTTTGTGTCCAGTGACCCTTCCTCAGCCCTACAGGTTAAACCATTCTGTCATTATATGCATAAGCAGTAGCAGTGCTGTTTCTTTGATAGGACTGCAGAATGATAAGACATTTCAAATTCACTTCTCAATTGTTAGGACAAAGTTTCTTAGTCTTTGAGCAATTTCATAAATACCAACGTTTCAATCCACGTTTGCTGGCTCACCAGGATGTTTGAAAAATGTCCCAATATTTACTGAAGTAATTAGCCAATAGTTACAAGGGTCCTTTAAATTATACAATTTGATTGAAGAATTATGGTGACCCTATTCACAGATCATGTCGTTAGACCAGTGTGAATTCTTTGTCAACTAAAATAGCTATTTTTAACTGAATATATTCTATGTTTAGTCAGGATGTCCTCTGGCACATGCTGTTTCTCTGAATTATTTATATCCACACTGGCAATAATCCAGGAAAAAATGCTTTCCAGTTTCTTAGCCAGGTTAGTTTCCATACTGAGTATCCTGTTCAAAAATGTAAATGAATTGCTTACAGAATCAGTAGGTGAATGCACCAGACAATGTGATACTCAACTATAACAACCAGTTAAGTGCCAAGTTTAATCCTTGGTTTGCTGATCTTCTGACCATTTGATGCAGATTTGCTTTTGGGATGTGAGCAACATCGGTACAAGTGAGTTAGCAAATTTATGATTGTAGGGAAAAGTCAGAAATTTGAAGTGCCATAAACAAAGCATTAAAAATTATGCTAAAACAAATTAAATGAATATACATAAAGAGCAAATTGTTACAGTCATAGAGCCATACAGCACAGAAACAGGCCCTTTGGTCCAACCAGTCTGTACTGACCATAATACCAAACTAAACTTGTCCCGTCTGCACTTAACCCTCCAAACATTTCTTATGTTTATGTGTTTAACTTAATGTCTTTTCAATGTGGTAACTCTACCCAGATCCACCACTTTCTCCAGGAGTTCAGTCCACACATGAACCACGCTCTGTGTAAAAGAAGTTCTTCAACAAAATAACACTGAGATAATCTGCAGATTCCGTCTGAATGCTCAGCTTTGAGCAGACTCTTACAAAGACATGAACAACATGCTTATAGGGAAACATATCACAAAATTGTGAGAGAAGTCCAATGAGGTCTACCTCAGCAACAGGAACTTTGAACTAAGTTTTGAGTTTTAATGCAAGATTCTTGCTTGACAGTGACAAGTTGCCCATTAACAGAGAATGTTGTTTGTTAACAACCTTATTAATTGTAGATCTTGCCTTAGTGTGATGCCAGTTTTGCCTTGCATGCCATCTCTGCAGCAAATGACAGGAGCGATTAAAAAGAAGCTCTAAAGTAGGGTCACTGGACCTGAAATGTTCACTCTGCTTTGTCTCCACAGATGCTGCCAGACCTGCTGAGTTTCTTTTTAGCAATTTCTGTTTTTTATTTCTGAACTAACAGCATTTGCCTTTCAAGGTGGTTCTGGTAATTGAGATGCCACTTTATTCTGGGATATCCAGGCAGTGCAAGTTGTTTTGAGTGTGGACAGTGGTAGAATGGGGCTGGAATCAGATCATAGGCATAGGGTAGATGGTTAATGATGAAAGTCCAGTAAGATGCAGTGAGAAAAGTTAATAGGTTTCAAAGAGATATGTCCTCCTTGAAACTCCAAAGAAATTAACACTTCGCCAAAAATAGTAAGATGCAGCCCCTGATTTTTGAAATGCTGTAGATCAGAGTGAAAGAGACATATGCATAATCCTGAAATTTGTATCATGATATTTAATTGTGTAATGATGATTTGAGGCATTAACCTACTGGAAGATTGGTCCTGAATGAGAATTAGAGGCATGAGATGAAGTGAAATAGCTGCACCTTTTAAGTGAAGATTCAGCAAAAGTGAGGACTACAGACATTCAACAGGGTGAAAGGGTTGCAGCATTGAATTTTTCAGTTAGCCTGCTAAGTGGTCCTTTGGGTAGTCTGGTCACGCCACGGTTTCATAACATATAAACCACTAAGCCTAGTTACAAGCTTGGCTGAAGATGCTGCTCTCACAAGCAGACTGTAAGAGTACCAACGGAGAAACTATTTTTATACTGAATACATTCAGTACCATTTCCACTTTGCTAACCCTGGATCAAAGAATTAGATTCTGTGCAATGCCACCTTCTGCCCTGATCCCTGTTTCTTGTTTCCTTTTGACTATATTTTCTCAGTTGCTACTGTCCAGTCTTGGCAAAAAGTGCTACTGATTGAAATTCATTTTGAGCCTTCCTAAAATTTCTTGGATGTTTCTCTCCTTTCCATCCGTTTTGGAGATTCATTCTGGGGATCTGTGCAGAAATGCAAAGGCCCAGTATTTATGTGTATCTCTACTTGCTGTTAAGAAAGTGGTGATGAATCTTATTCCTGAAATTCTGGAATCCATGTGGTCAAAGTATTTCAACAGGATTTTGTTCCAGTAATAAAGAAACAGTAACGTGTTCAAAATCGGACAACAGTGTGATGAATTTCCTGTTGATTTCCCTTTAAATGCCAGTGTTCCCTGTTGGACCGAGGGCCAGAAATTCCAGTGAACAAATTTGAAGCCTCTACGGAATTGTAAGTAGTCGGCTGGTTGTGCCTTTGGGCACCTTTGAGCAAGTGGATAACATGCCAGGCTCCACTAACGATGAGCGGAGAAAATGCTCTCCTGTGAACAATGGGATGGTGATTGTGAAGTCAATTTGCTGGGAATGCAAAGTGTCATCGGAGCACCACCACTTCTAGCACCACTGTCCAAGTATCCTGTATAAATGTGTGGTGGGTATGTCAGTGTACGCGCTGGGAGTACTTGCCACCAGAATCTTCCTGAATGCAAGGCAACACTTTTCTTCATGTGTGCAAGATCCACTGTCTCTCATGGTTGGCTTAAAGTCGAGACAGCATTAGGCGAGCTCAGGGCAACTAGGGAAACACTGGGATAAATCCTGACAGTTCGGGGATAGTTGGAACCTCTGCACCTGTTTGAGATTTCTTTTATCAGCTGCTGAGAAGCATGTGGGGAATGCAGGGAGCAGGTGCCATGGCACTGAAGTAGCCCATCACACCGAACAGCACCTCTGTTTGTGGGGGGATGATGGACAAAAATAAAGACTGTTGTCCCTGTAATGACTGCAAAGACTCTTAATTAGCCTGTACAAATAAGCTTATCCTTCAAGCGCAGACGCACAATGCTTTGATCATGTTGGATTTATAAGGAGAGAAAGGCTAATTGTTTATTATTAGCTGAATTGATTCAAAGGCAGAGAGAGCACCTGCTGAGACCAAGAAATCCTGGCCTTTTTTGTTCCTTTGACTGCTGAATAGAAGAGGATAATAGCTGGCTAAATAGGTCAGAGGGTGATAATCTGAGGATGGGGTGGACTCATACTGATAAACAAATTATGATAAAGCTTTAAAACTTTAATTGTTTAATTATGCCTGTCAAGCTTTTTGTACTTGGTATTTGCTGTGATTCAGGAGATGTGTGCAAGAAACACTGGTGATAAGGCTGGCTTTGCTTTGTATAATTAATAGGTAACAGTATGTATTATGATGAGAGCTATCCTTTTGTCGCTTTTACCACCAATTCAAGAAAAAACTCCGCCTGGTCCTCCCTCCCAGTAAATTCTTGTTATTGTTGTTTATCATTTTCTCCTTCTGAAGATATTGACTCCTGCCAGCCAGTAACTCTTTGATACCCCATCTAAGGTGTAAACTGCTTCCTTGACATCTCTGACTGAATCGTTCCAATGCCGTGTTAATGTGCTGGGTTTGGCTTTGGAGTCTGGAAAATAACAACACAGACAGCAAAATAGATTGGTTACCTGCTGCAAGGAGCAGGATAACTAGTTTACACAGTTAAGTAGAGATAACAAGGTGTAGAGCTGGATGAACACAGCAGGCCAAGCAGCATCAGAAGAGCAGGAAAGCTGACGTTTCGGGTTCACCCGAAATGCTGCTTGGCCTGTTGTGTTCGTCCAGCTCTACACCTTGTTATCTCAGATTCTCCAGCATCTGCAGTTCCTACTATTACTCTACACAGTTAGGTACCCAATTTTGGGAGTGATGGTCCCAAACCTGTTGCTGCGATGCCCACACACTGCGGGTGGGGCTCTGTTGGGGAGGCTAGCCGCCACTCTTGATAGGATGGCAAGTTTAAAGGTGGCCAACTATGCAGCTGCCTCTGTAAGGTTGCTGAGCTGGTACTTGCTGCATACGATTCTCACTTGGTGCCCGTGTCACGGTCCTGACATCTTTGGAAAATCCAGCCCCGAGTCTCAGACATTTCAGCACTCTTGTTTTAACATTGTTTGCATCAAAAACATCCTCTTGGACAGTTGCCAGAAACTTTACACCTCAGGTAGAAGTTTCATCTCATTCCCTGGCTCTTTATTGAATTTGAATAAAAAAGATAAACAGCCACAGAGTCCCCTTTAACCTCTGACCTCAAAATCCCACAGTGCTTACTTTCAGTATGGCATGACTATACCCCCCTTCACGGCTATAGCTTTACTAGTATTTGTTGCTGTATCAAGATTCAATGTTTCTAAAGCTCTGCTTACCAGTTTCCCTAAATCTCAATCCACTCTTTACAAAGTCTCAACTCATCCAACATTGCACAGACAGTATCGATATGATATCGAGTTGTGACTGTGGTCATCCAAGTCAGATCATCTCTGACCAGCTGAACTTATGCCCTGAGAGATCAATACGAATTGGTATCACAGTATTCACGCTGTTGTTTATTTCATATGTGAGTCAAAACAGTGATTATTGGAGTGTTATTTGAAGATGCCAGATGTTATATTCACTGAAAACCAAGTCAGCAGATGACTTTGACTTATAATTTCCCTCCCTAGCACAAGGATGATGAAGTCAGTTGGAACAACTGTGTTCTTCCGGCTAATGCTGCAGCTGCCTGACAATGGCCAATTCGACATCTCACCTGTGTGCCATTAGACTTTGTACTTCATTTTAACTACCATTATAATCATCTCTGCAGTGGGAAGAGTTTACACAGCTGCTGCTAGAAGAAATGGTCCATTTCATTTAGACTTGAAGGGTTTTGGCCAGGACAATACCGCACATGTTTCTAGTTATCGACTCTTTTGCTAAGTATGAACCACGGCATATTTATTAGAACACTGTTCCAATTTTTAATTTTTAAATAATTATACTCCACAATCTAAGTCTTGCAAGAACAGCAAATTTAGTAGAGGTCAACATACAGGGTTACTACCCCTTCCTGTATCCCAAGCACGGGAAACAACATGTAGCCCTGGGCACCATTATGTTGGGTCCAAAACCAAAATCCATCCATACTCTAGTGCCAAAGGGGAGGTTGTGCCAGTGTTGATAGCTTCCTGAAAGTCTGCTATGCTCTCAAAATATCTTCAAAGTGATACAGAAGAGCCCTGGATTTAATTATTGCTTAGCAACAATAATTATATTGCTCTAAAACTTAGATATTATGAATATAATGGTATGAAGGGCTGAAATCACCACAGTTATGTGCTATATATAAAGTGTTCCATATTAATATCACATGCTCAAGACTTTTTACACTTTAAAACTGCCAAAGAAATTGCCCATGTGTGACACCAGTCTTATTTGTTGACATTACAGTATCAAATGTGTGGAGACAAAGGGAGTTCTGCTTTAAATTGGTCCTCGTGTTGAACTATACAGTCTGCGAATTGGATTCATCCACATGTGAGATAAGTTTGTTTTATGTCATTAATGCAAACAAGGCTTCACCATTTGCAGGGATGAAGCCAAACTACCCATAACTTTTGACTTTTCTCAACAAGAAGTAATGAGTATAGCAATGCTTAATAGTTTAAGTGTATATAGTACAGAACATTGCAATTCAGAATTATAATATTTAGGCATAGTTTGGAATTAAAAACCTTACGACGACCATGACACCATTGTCGGCTGTCCGAAAAATCCATCTTTAAGGAAAGAAACCTGCCTTCCTTACTTGGCCTGGCTGACATGTTATTCCAGACCCACAGCAGTGTTATTAATTCTTAACTTCCCTTTGGGCAATTAGGAATTGGAAATAAATGCTGGATTGGTTAATGATGTACTCACCTCATTAATGAATAATTTTTTAAAAATTGAGAGGCGTCACCTACGCCGCTGAATAGCACTGTATTTACCTTCTTCTTCATCTGTAGAAATGCTGACAAGAAAAGATGGAGAGCACGTCAATTTTGGAATTGATGGAAGATCCAGCATTATTTCAATGTACTAAAACCCAAATATTAGAAATCTAAACAATTGAAAATCCTGGAAATATACGGAAGCTGGATTCTGACAGAAGAGATGTCTAGCTGAAATAGTAACCTGTACATTCTGTTCAGACATTGACTTATCTGTTGTGTATTTATCGTATTTTGAAATCCTGAACCAAAATTCTGTTCAGGGCAGCAGATAGTGAGGCAGGGCTTGAGAAGAACACCTAATACAATGCAAATCCCAATGCATTGCTTCTTTGTCTGTAAATTCAGTACTGTAAAGCTGACCTGGAAATTAATAAGTTAAAAAATGCCTTTAAAAGTATTTTGCAGAATAATACTTTTATATGTAAGTAAGCAGGCTGGACTTCGGAATGATCATTAGTGTTTAATAGCTGGTTAAATTGGTCAGAGTGTGATAATTCAAGGATTGTGTGGTGGCTGTTGTCCTTATTATATCTTTTATGAGATCGGGTGGGGGGGGGGGGGGGGTACCAATGAAAGCCATAATTAATTGACTGCTTTCACTGTGGAGTTTACACCAGACTTTATAAGACAATAATGTTTTAATCAGTGATAATGGGAACTGCAGATGCTGGAGAATCCAAGATAACAAAGTGTGGAGCTGGATGAACACAGCAGGCCAAGCAGCATCTCAGGAGCACAAAAGCTGATGTTTCGGGCCTCGACCCTAATCTACCTTTTTCTAACTAAAGGCAAAACACATTTTCCTGTCATGGGGCATGGGGAATCATATTAAATTCATCCGAGTGACAGGACTGCGTGGTTTGGTGTCCAGGAAACAGAAACCCAGGATGAGACTGAAGGGCTAGCAAACCAGTATAAAGCCAACAATACTTGAAAATGAACATATTGCTTTATTTTGAAGTATACTAGACATGTCAGACCAGTATGTCTCATTTGCCAGTTGTACTGATTTTTTTTCCCGCTTTTGGATTAACACTTTGACATAAATGGGGGAAGCTGGCCTTACTGGCACAGACTCTTTGACTTAGACAAATAGAAGTACCTGTAGAGGGAGACTGAGAATAGTCACTGCTGTTCCAAGCAGAGTGAAAGACTGTCATGTGGTAAGCACTAAGTAGGTAGCTAGTGAGAATGGATTCCTTGTGTGAAAAGACAAAACATGTTGTGATGTAAAGACCAAGGAGCCACTAGAAGGTGCCTTATTACTAGGAATTGGTTTGCTTGTAATTAGGGGATTAAATGAAGGGACTTTTCAAAGATACTGGAGGATTTGCTGACATTTAGCAGGGAGAAGGGATCTTGAAGGGAGTTACGAGGAGTTTGGAATGTCATCTACAAGGCTAGATAACTGTTGAGCATGTACTGTTATGAATGAATACGTTGTAACGTTTTCTGTTTGTTAATTGTTTATTGAGGAAAATAACTTTGTGTGGTTTGGTGTGATAGGTACTGCTAAGCCATGTTTAGTTTGTGCCAATTTTAGATTGTTTTCATACAGTAAAACCTTTATCGTGGAAATTTCCATCAGTTGGAAAACTCATATCTCGGTTTATAAGTTAGTGGATTCTAAGGGAATTGTAATACTGTTTTGATGAATTAATTTGTTGGCCTTCATTTTAGACAGAGATGAGAATTTTTTTCTTACAGAGAGTCGTGAGTCTTTGGGACTCTTATCCTGAAAAAGTGTTGGAAACAGAGTTTGAATATTTGTAAGCCAAAGGCGTTATGGACACTTGATAAGCATGGGCTGAAAGGTTATCAGATCTATCCGGGAATGTGGAATAATCAGATCAGCAATGATCTTGTGGAATGAGGGAACTTGAGGGGCCGACTAGCCTCTCTTGATCGTATATTTGTGAATGTTAGTAGAGGATGCACAGTCGCCAAACTGTGAACACCACAATCCTACAAGCATCAATATGATGAAGATGGGGCTTTTTGTAATTGTTCAGTGACATGGATATCACTGGCTAGCCTAGCATTCATTACCCATCCCTTGTTTGGATTAAGGCCATTTCAGAGGATGATTAGCAGTTCATGTTGTGGCCACTCTGGAGTTACATGTAGGCCAAGCTGAGCTAAGGACAACAGACTTCCTGCTCGAAATGTAGGACATTGGTGAACCAGATGTATGAAAAAGAGAACAAAAAAGCAGCGGCTGCCACTAAGTGAGCTTTCAGGTCCAATTTTGGTTTTCCCCGTTATCTGAATTCAGATTTCACTATCTGCCTCAGTGGGATGTTGATCCCATGTTCCCACAGCAATAGTCTGGGACCCTGGATTACTAGGTGAATGGCATTACAGACTACGCTGCCACCAGTCCTGTTGATTGAAATATAAATAATATCCAAGACATGAGAACTGTCTTAGTGTTCTCTAAAGTAACAATTTCACAACTTTTACATCCACCTGTGAGGGCAGATGGGCCCTTGTCTCATCTCATTCCGTCCTCACTGGATTGTTGTGAAAATGACATGAACCCACAATCATTTAACTCAAGGGGCCAGTGTGCTAACAATTGGATGTCATTAAGTTTTTTTTTAAACTGTGTTCTATATGCTTTTGTCCACCCTTGAGGCATCCTTTTAGAATTTCCTTGGCTGAAGCACTTTGAGACTTGCTGGGAGAGGACAGCAGAATTGTTGTTCAAGATTTTCATGAAAATTGGTGCAGTCCCACATTTTACTCACATTTGGAAAAGTATGGACTTATTCGCAATAGGCGGTGTGTCTTTGTGCAGGGGAGATCGTGTCTCACAAACTTGGTTAAGTTTTTTGAGGAAGTTACAAAGATAATTGATGAGGGCAGGGGGTGAATGTTGTCAATGTGGACCTTAGCAAGGCCTTTTACAAGGTCCTTCATGGCAGTCTGATATAGAAAATGAGGTCGCATGGGATCCATGGTGAGCTGGTAAAATGAATGTCGAAGTGGCTTGGCCATAGAAGACAGAGATTAGTGGTGTTCTGCGGGGATCGGTGCTGGAACCCCTGTTGTTTGTAATATATATAAATGATTTAGAAGAGAATGTAGATAATCTGATTAATAAGGTTGCAGATGACGCAAAGACTTGGGGATCTACAGATACTGATGATTGCCAGAACACACAGCAGGTTATAGATAGGCTGGAGATTTGGGTGGAGAAATGGCAGATGGAATTTAATGCAGAAAGATGTGAGGTGATGGATTTTAGAAGGCCGAATGCAGGAAGGAAGTAGCTAGTAAATGGCAGAACCCTTAGAAGTGTTAACAGAAAGAGGGATCTAGACGTATAGGTCCATAGTGCCCTGAAAGTGGCAACACAAGTGGATAAGGTGATCAAGAAGGTGTTTTGCATGTTTTGGGTCCGGACCTTCCTGTGCCTCTGCTGCCTGGCCTGCTGTGTTCCTCCAGCTCCACACTGTGTTATCTCTGACTCCAACATCCGCAGTTCTTACTATCTCTGTATGGTGTGTTTATCTTCACTGGCGAGGACATAGATTATAAAAACTGGTAAGTCGTGTTGCAGCTGTGTAGGAGTTAATTCAGCTATATTTAAAATATTATGTGCAGTTCTAGTTGCCACACCATCAGAAGGATGGCCAGACTTTAGAGAGGGTGCAGAAATAGTTTACCAGGATGTCGCCTGGTTTGGAGGATATTAGCTCTGAGGAGAGATTGGACAAATTTGGCTTGTTTTGATTTGAATGTCGGAGGCTGTGAGGTGACCTGATAGAAGTTTACAAAATTATAAGTGGCCTGGATGAGCTGGATGGTAGGAGTCTCTTTCTCAGGGTAGGAATAACAGATAAAATGGGACATGGCTAAAGATAGAAGGGGGTAAGTTTAAAGGATCTGTTTTTTACACAGAGGAGGGGAAGTGACTCCAATGTGCTGGAGGTGGTACTTGCAGATACAAGAGGAACATTTAAGACGCAACTTGACAGAGACATGAATAAACAAAGAATAGATGGATATGGATCATGTAGAGGCAAAGGTTTCTGCTTTAGAAAGGTGTTGTGAGTCACTGCAGCCTTGGTGGGCTGAAGGGCCTGTTCCTGTGCTGCACTGTTTTTAGTCCCTTTGCTACAGATTTGACATCTGTGGCAGCTGCAGCTAAGGACTTCTTTACTCAATCCTGTCCTCGGCTCGATGATTTTTCACTTCAGTTATTCAGTGGCTTGTCCTTGGGCAAATTAGAAAACAAATGACATAATCTCCAGCCTGAAATTCGGCACAGCCAGAATGTACCAGACCATTTCGTCATTCCCTGATTCTGTGGAGAATGCGACAAACACATACTTAATGCATTCATGATAACCTGTAATTAACAGAGTCCCATTCCACAAGTGTGAGGAAGCTTCCTGATAATTACTCTGTTTGGCTCAAAATATATATTTTTCTGAAACACCTTGACTGCAAAGTGAACATATATTTTGCCCTTTGCCTTTTACGGTGGCCTCAGGTATCAATGTAATATGAGTAATGGTTATTCTCTTCAAAGATACATTTACATGATGTTTTGTAATGTTTCCTGGACACATCTAAAAGCAATAAACAAACAAGACACTTTTTGTTGTTTGTTAGCACCTTTGCAAGTAAATATGGCATTTATTTTGCACATATCAATGTTCCATTACCATTTGACATGAAGGATCCAAAGAGTGAGCATTCCGAAAAGAGACACAATTTCTGATTTTATTTCAGATTTTCAGAATCAACGATATTTTATTTTCATTAGCCAGTTAACTGGTACTGAGTGATGTTTGTTAAGGGAAGAAAATTGTCCAGTAAATCAGATAATTTGATGCTTTTCTTTACAATTGTGTATTAGGATACCCTATTCACCTGAACTACTGGAACTGCCAGAGGGATTTAGTATCATATCCAAAGAGTGGCCCTTCCATCAAAGTAGCAATTGTCAGCCTGGATTATGTACTCAAATCCAGAAGCTTAAGCTTGCATGCAAAAGGTGAAGCTGCTGACAATTGAGCTGGGATATAATAACACAAGGCTACCCTGCTGTGCAAGCTATGATATGAATCAATGAGTTGGAGGCTGGGCGCACATTACAGCAGGACTTGCTCAAACAGTGTATTTTGTGCAAAATAAACCAAAGTCTGTTTACTTAACAAACTGCAAAATGAACAAAGTCTGTGTAAGAAGAGTCGCATTAGACAGCAGCAGCCAGCAGTGCTCATAAACAAAAACTGCAGCAACTTTCTTAAGTGCACTGATTTCTCGACTAAATGTAACAAATGGAGAATAGTTACGTAATACAAATAATGTGTAAAAGCAGTTATTGTCAGCTGTGCAGTTTCTCGGTGTGATTGATAAGGGAGTCACTCGATCATTATCACTCTGGTCAAAAGTAGAGCTGTCTGATTGGGTGAAGTATTGATGGGTTGGTGGAAATGACAAGCCTCTAGTTTGTTAACAGTGGGCATGATTGTATAGAGCTCAGAGGTTGGCCTTGGGGGGTTTGGCAGTGGTGATATCATAAACATTGGTAGTAACTGGGATGTTTATTGCCTTTCAGCTGCAGGCATTTTTCCTGTGGCCTGTGGCAGGGAGAGAGAATAACAGCCCTTACTCATTTCCTTAAGCCAAATAAAGCCTTTTAAATGACCAATGAAGAACCACTCTTCAGTTCAGTCTGCCATGCGGGGAGATAGCCACACACCAGGAGGAGGTGACGGCTCACCTGTTGGGCACTCTGTGACCTACAGTGAGTCTCCCACTGGTGAAAGCCATTGTCTGGATCGTGGTACTGCTCCTTATCCTCACCGACAACCCTTGCCTTCACTGCACCCTGATGAATGAAGCTGACAAGTCCAATCTCACTTAGCTGGCATTCCAGGGGCTCTGCCATCAGTGTGCTGCTACCTGGTTGCAGTTCTAAAAGTGACTACTGCTCCTGGTGGGGCTTCTAACTGCAGGCATTTAATTACAACAGAGTCGTAGAACTGTATAGACCCTTCAGTCCAACTTGTCCATGTTAACCAGATATCCTAAATTAATATAGTCCCATGTGCCAGCTTTTGGCTCCTATCTTCTAAACCTTTCCTATTCATATACTAATCCAGATGCCTTTTAAATACGTATTTGTACCAGCCTCCATCACTTTCTCTGGCAGCTCATTCCATACACACGCCATCCTCTGCAGAAAAGAGTTGCCCTTTCGGTTCCTTTTGAATATTTCCCCCCTCGCCTTAAACCTTTGCCCTCTAGTTTTGGACTTGCCCGCCCTGGGGAAAAGACCTTGGATATTCACCCTATTCATGCCCCTCATGATTTTATAAACCACTATAAGGTCACCCCTCAGCTTCCAACGCTTCAAGGAATATAGCCCCAGCCTATCCAGCCTCTCCCTGTCACTCAAACTGTCCAAACCTTGCAACATCCTTGTAAATCTTTTCTGAACTCTTTCAAGTTTCACAACATCCTTCCTGTAGCAGGGAGACCAGAATTATATGTCGTATCCCAAAAATGCCCTAACCAATGTCCTGTACAGCTGCAACAGTACCTCTTAACTCCTATAATCAATGCACTGACCAATCAAGCCAAGCACACCAAATGTCTTCTTCACTATCCTGCCTACCTAGGACTCTACTTTCAAGGAACCGTGAACCTGCATTTCAAGGTCTCTTTGTTCAGCAACACTTGATCAGATCTTACCAATAAGTGTATAATCCTCCTCTGATTTGCCTTTCAAAAATGCAGCACCTAAGATTTGTCTAAATTAAACTCCATCTGCCATTCATTGGCCCATCTGATCAAGGTCCCATTTTACTCTGAGGTAACCTTCTCTACTGTTTACTACACCTCTAATATTGGTGCCATCAGCAAACTTACTAACCATACCTCCTATGTTTGCATTCAAATCATTTATATCAATGACAAAAAGCAGTGGACCGAGCACCAATTATTGTGGCACGCTGTCAATAACTGATTGACTGGTCACTGGTCTCCAGTCAGGAAAGCAACCCTCCACTACCACACTGTTTTCTACCTTCAAGCCAGTTCTGTATCCAAATGGCTAGTTCTCCTTGTTTTTCCACGTGATCTAACTTTGCTAACCAGTCTACCATGAGAAACCTTGTCGAACGCCTTACTGAAGTCATTATAGATTACATCCACTGCTTTACCCTCATCAATCCTCTTCGTAACTTCTTCTAAAAACTCAATCACGTTACTGAGACACGATTTTCCATGCACAAAGGTATGTTGGCTATCCCTAATCAGTCCTTGCCTTTTGAAATACATGTAAATCCTGTTCCTCAGGATTCCTTCCAACAACTTTCCCACCACTGATATCACGCTCACTGATCTATAGTTCCCTGGCTTTTCCTTATCACCTTTCTTAAATAGTGGCACCACATTAGTCAATCTCCAATCTTCAGGCATCTCACCTGTGGCTTTCAATGACCTCAGCAAGGGGTCCGATAATCACTTCCCTAGCTTCCCACAGACTTTTAGGGTACACCTGATCAGGTCCCAGGGATTCATCCATGTTCATATATTTCAAGTCGCCCAGCACCACCATGTCTGAAATATGGATATTTATTAAGATGTTGCTATTTATTTTCGCATGTTCTCTATCTTCCATACACTTCTCCTGTTACATGTTATGGCTCCCATAAATGACAAATTTGGTGTTGCTCCTGATTTCCTGGGGGTCACCCACTAAAACCCATCGTGCTCCAAAATCCCAGCCAGGTAGTACCTTTAGAAAGAGAGATGAGTAATCTAATTAAAAACCTGCTGTTCAGCTCCTGGAGGCTGGGGAGCTTGTTTTTGGATAGTTGGAGACACCATCAAACAATCAAGACACTTCTGATAAAAATCAACACAAAACCAATTTCCCTGTGGGCCATTTCCCTTCAATAATGGCTGCTCATTAGCCATAACCGTGTAATAGCAACTTCATTACCATCACAATCTCTAGTGCCATTAAGACATCAAGTTCATTTAGGGAAATCTTTATTGGCAACATAATTATGTCTTCTGTGTTTGTCTCTGTTCTTTAATTTTGACATTATTTCAAGCCTGCTGTGGAGCTATTTGCATGCAAAATTTAGAGGTAAAGACATTGTGGCTTCTGAATGTTTCCTTCCACTTTCTTTTAAATACTTAATTCAGGCTTCTATAGAAATTAGTCCATTGAATTAACTCATTCAATATGTCAACAAATTAATCTTTTGTTTATGATATTCATTTGCACACCTTTCAAGCAAGGTGGCAATTTAAGCATTTATTCCCCATTCTATTTGCCCTTAAACTTAATAGAGGGCAGGTAAGAGTTAATGACACTGCTGCAGCTCTGGAGTCACGTATCGGCCAGGCTCATTAAGGATGGCAGATTTCATTCCCAAAAGAATATGAGTGAAGTAGATGAGTCTCTCGCTACATGATCAGATTAATCAACTAGTTTTCCATTTCACATTTATTCATTGAATTCATATTCCACACATTGCTGTGGTGAGGTGGCACTATGCGTGCAGAGCATTAGCCTGGATCTCTGAGTTAGTAATCCAGAAGTTACCATATTGCCACAGCCTCCCCAACACATGGATGACAGCAAACAGACAATGTACTGAACTGAACTGAAATGCACTGGTGAGAGATTGTAAGCAAAACATGAATCACTATGCATGAGCAAATGACAACAGGGAAAATAGTCAGCAACAATTTTATTATAAATCAGCAAAGTGTGAATTTTGACAAATTCATGAAGGATTTCAGGGAAGGCAATGGAAGGCAATACTGGTAGTATTGCTTGACTATTAATCCAGAGGTGCAGGTCATGCTGTGGGGACTCGGGTTCAAATCCTGCCACAGCAGATGGTGGAATTTGAATTCAATGAAAAAAAGGTCTGGAATTAAGAGTCTAATGATGATCATGAATCGTTGATTGTTGGAAAAAGCTATCTGCTTCACTAATGCCCTTTTGGGAAGTACATTGCCATCCTTATCTGGGCTGGCCTACATGTGACTCCAGACCCACAGTAATGTCATTGACCATTAAACTGCCTTCTGGCTAATTAAGGATGGGAAATAAATGCTGCCATAACCATCATGCCTTCATGCAGTAAATAAAAAGGACTCTCCACGAGACAAGTGAGTTTTTTTATTGCATGATCTTCCCAAACTCACCTCCAAAGAGTGAGTCTTCCTTTCTTTTTAGTTACAGTACAAAGATGACCAGAGTTTTCCTCAGCTGTGACCTTCAGAACGTAAACCTTTTCCCACAGGTCAGTGTTGAAACTGGCTTTTAACCTCTCTGCTTCCATATTCTTGAAAAAGGATATCCCTACAGTTTCTGTAAAATCCACAGTATACAGTTTCTGTTGAGGAGGGAGGGAAGAATAATTTGCCACTTATTAGCCATTTAGCTGCAAGGAATTACAGTCCAGTTTGTTTTAACTTAACCATTATCCTTTTGAAGGGTTATTGCATTCCCTTGGCACCTTCGGGTGTGTGATACTAGGGCTCCTCCCCAGACTGCCACTGAATTTATATCCACAGTCATCCTTTGGCTGTGTGTGTTATTTTAAAAAGAAAATACATGTTGCAATTTGCCTACAGGTACTTCAGGGCTCTGATCTATTGCCGTGATACAGTATACCACAACTGCTAATTGGTTGTAAACTGTTTCAAGACGCCCCGAGATTGTGGAACACATGATATAGATGCAAGTACCTCCTTTCGTCTCTTACAAGATTGATCAAGAATGGTAGAAATCCTAAAATTATTGATCAAATGATAGGATACCTCGATGGGGTTGTTTGAATGGTTGAGTTAATATGTACCACATAAGTTTTCTCATCTGTACTTATCTTGTAAACTTATAACCACTCAAACCAGAATAAAGAAACACTGAGTTCAGAGCTGTCATCAGAAGGTGATGTTTATTCTTAGTGCATGTGACAAAGTTTACAAACTATGCGAAAGATATAGAGCAAATTTCTGAACCAAACTTAGTGACACTCATTCCTAATGCATGCATCAGGGACATTGGAATGGGCTGAATTAACATATTCTCTCTCCTCTTCAGTACCACCAATCCCTGGAGAGAGGTTGCATGATGGGCTGGCGGTAGTCCAGCTTCTAAAATGCTTAATTTTATCCTGTCCATTGAAATTGTTTCAAAATCAAATTAGATCTTAAAAGTCTAATGTTGACAGGAAAATTTGTGGTTGCAGAGGAGAAATTCCAGCTATTTAGGATAATTGAGCAGCATAACAAAAATGATGAACAGATCTGGCAACAATTTTGTTGGAAGCTGCACTTAACCTAAATACTGATGTCCTTTTCAAAAGGCCCATAGACGAGCACTGAGATTGCCCAGAATAGAAAGTCTCAAGGCACCATGTTTGCTGCCACCTGTACTAATTACTAAACAGTGATCGGCTTTGAATAACTTGATTCTTGATGTGAATAAATTGAGGAAAACATCTCAATGCAAGAATTGCAATCATATCACACTCTCTTTTTCAAACAACAGCAGCAACAGTTTGAATGTATTGTCATCATTTCATTTAGAAAAGGAAATAATTCATTTTGTATTAAAGAGGTTATCCAAAATATTGATCTGCATGAAATTTCTGGTACGGTTAATTTTTTTTCCCTTGAATCAAGGAACTGAGCAGCTTATACAGTAAGGTTAGTGTTGTCTTATCAGTTCTTTGTTGATGCATCCTTCAAAAGCGCAGGGATTAGACTTGGCAATTGATGTCATTTTGACATGACTTGAGTCAGCAATTGAATGCAATCCTGGTAAAGTGCTCATCCTAAAAGAATTAAGTTGGGGGTGGGATTGGACAGAGCTTGGGGGAGTGGGGTTTTGGTTTTGAAGATAATAGTGAGAGCAGTGTAAAAGGATTCAGCATTGACAGCAGCCTATAGTTCACTCACCCATTTTCTCTCCAGTGAAGTCTTTTAGTAAAACTTACATACAACACAAGAGATCTGGATATGAACAGAACTAAGATTAAAAAAATACATAATAAAGATCAACCTTCAGCACTGCTAATTGCAAATGATGCACATGGCAAAGTGACTTTCATTAAAATTGTGCGCTTTGATTTAAAATCAGAAGAAAATATCTGCTGCTTTTTGTCGACATCAAAGTCTTCAAGAGAACTTACTATAGTTCAAGTTGAACATACTTTTGCAAATGTTATATAAAACAGAGTAGCCTTTGCTATTAAGCATGAACAAATATCTCCTTAGGCCAAAAACACGGCTATTTCCATTGATTAGCCTATTAAGACAAGCTGTAATTGGAAAAATGAAAACTGTCCTTTTAAAAGGGAGCTGTCGACGTTGATTATAAAATAAAGGCCGGTCCTAAAAGGTACTTGCTGTTTATTATTTTTACGCTAAGTGAGGACAGATTCTATTTTGCATCGTAACTTAATTTTGGCCTACAGAGCTCTTCTCTTCCCTTCAAGAAGTGATTTGTGCAATCTCATGACCCTGGGTCACGAATATCACAGATTTGCATGAACTAATTCTTCTTTGAAAATAGCAAGAGTGTGTCATGTTAGCTGTTGAACAATGATCAAACACAAATTGGACAAAACCACCTCCATTCCCCAGGACACAGCCTCAAAGTTAGGCTGGGGCTTTGAGAACATTCAGGGCCAATTCATGCATAGCCAATAATTATAAAACAAATTCACTTTTGCTAGTAAATATGAAACAGAGACCCGCGTTAAGCCTGATTGTTTGGTGTTGTTACCATGTTGAATAATTTTGGGTCAAGAAAAGATTTGTTGACAAATTTTGAAATTTCAGCCATACATAACTTTTTTTTAACATCTGGAGGATGCATGAAACTAAATTGAATGTAGATTAACATCAAAATTTGCTAATTAATCAGATAGTATTTGTGTATGAAACCATCAGCCAATTTGTACAAGCAAACCTTAGTTTTAGTGACTGGATCATTTCTCAGTGACTGCTCATCTTAGCAATAAAGAGAACACCATCTGCTATTATAACATGAGCAAAGAAGTAAGGAAGCAGTCATATTCGGCCTTATTCAATGGCTATATTTCTTGTGACCAAATCAGAACTATGAAGATCTTGGGTCCAATCCCCAGTCTCTAGATTTAAATAAATCCTGCTAATATAGTCAAGATAGATATTGGTACTAATTATTTGTATTTCCAGATCCACCAGAATTCCATCAGTACATTGCAAAAACCCTACAAGAATGATCTTGAAATGTGTTTGGCCTCATCAGGAGGTCACCTTGCATAAAATTAACAAGATGCTGCCACCACATATCTCAAATCAGTCAATCGTCTTGTTCCTGATCACTTCCAGAGTGACCACTGCTGGAAAATGCAAGTGAGAACAGGCTGGACTGAGCTAATAAAGGCCTCATGGTTACAAAGCATTATTATCAGCTCTATGTTTGGAGAATTTTCACTTGTTGGTGAGATACTAGAAGAATGTTGATGTTCGAGAATATAAAGCACTTCAAGAGTCCAGAGAGAAGAAAAATAAACTGGTGGAATGAGGCGCGAGAAAACTTATGACTTTGCTCTGAGTCGTTTTTTGCCTTCGAAGCATTACAATGATTCAATAAATAAAGGTAAATGCTACTTAGTGTCTTTAATCTGCTTCCTTTTGATTTTATATGTTTTTCATTCAGCGAAGCTTGTATCGTGAATATTTTGGAGGCAGTGTACACTCAGGATTCAAGAAATTGGAAAAGAATCAAATTTCTGTGAGCATACTTACATAATCCAAAATATGTGGCTTAACAGAGATAACATAAAACAGAATCAAGCAAGACTGATGACAGCAGTGTTGGTGCCATTGGCACATTGAGAAATCGCACTTGAGCCAAGTGTTGAATTTTATTTGGCTATGTGTGTGATGTGCGTGACACTATTGAAAGAAGTTTTAGTTGTTAGCATTTATAGCTGTCAGAAACTTGGAATAGTTGCTGAAAAAAAGTTAAGCTATAATTAACCTGTCATAAAATGCGTGAGTAATTATTGCTGCACATTTGGCAACAGTGTTCTTGTGAATCAGCACATGTAGTTAGAGTTTGTCTTGTCTGTAGTGGACTTGATTGAGTCCACTACAGTGGGCTAAACTTGAGGAATCATACAGGTGGTATGTCTCCTTGCTCAGAATATCATGCCAAGTAAAAATAGAAGTATTTTCTTCATTGATTCCACACTTAGATGATCATAATTAAATATATTTCAAATGTTTATATTTGCAAAGCTCGAATATTGCTCGCTATTTCCCTAATTCCAGGCGAGACCTGTGGTAGATACACCCTGATAGATTACATCCATGCAATGTAAATGCTGTACTCAATGTTTGGTAACATACCTTGCTTCACAGAGTTTTAAATGTAATCTCGTTCTCCATAGTGAGCATTCTCAGTAAATATAATAAAATCATAACTTTGTTCGTATCAGGGTACTTTTGTATGAAGCACGTGGGCAATCCGAATGGTTCAGATAAATTTTACCAATGATGTAATTTCATTCAGCTTATTTTTTTTCAGAAAGGCTCTGCCAAGCTACTGTCAGCTTTACTGAAGAATTTTTTCGGAAGAGCCCCTAAACTCACTGGTGGTCTGCACTACAAAATCTATTTGTCATTGTAACGTTTCTTAATCTTCTCTTTAGTGCCACATTAGTCAATAGAAACCAGGGACAAAAACAGCCTTGAACGAGGCTGGGGAGGAGTAAACATGGTGCCGGGAGGCTCATGTAGGTAGGAGAGGACAGGGCGCAGGGAGGCTCGTGAATCTAGGAGAGGACAGGGTGCAGGGAGGCTCATGAATGTAGGAATGGACAGGGTGCAGCGGGGTTCGTGAATGTAGGAGTGGACAGGGCGCAGGGAGGCTCGTGTAGGGAGGAGAGGACAGGGCGCAGGGAGGCTCGTTTAGGGAGGAGAGGACAGGGCGCAGGGAGGCTCGTGAATGTAGGAGAGGACAGGGCGCAGGGAGGCTCGTGTATGTAGGAGAGGACAGGGTGCAGGGGGGTTCGTGTATGTAGGAGTGGACAGGGTGCAGGGAGGCTCATATAGGGAGGAGAGGACGGTGCAGGGAGGCTCGTGTAGGTAAGCGAGGACAGGGTGCAGGGAGGCTCGTGTATGTAGGAGTGGACAGGGTGCAGGGAGGCTCGTGTAGGTAGGAGAGGACAGGGCACAGGAAAGATTGTGTGATCTCTCTGACTGTTCCCCACAAGGTTTCTCAATATGGTTTGTACTTTTCCAAGAGAACCTCCTTTTATATTGATTATGAAAGTAGTGGCATCGAACTGAAGTCCTTACGTGGTCTTTACGTGACTATTAAAATGCTTCGGTTGGAGGAAATGGGAGACGATAGACCAAGGACCTACCAGCTCCGAAATTAATTCTAAATTGTGGAGGTGAGAAGATTGTGGGTTTTGGGTATGACACCAAATTGCCTTTCTGCTTCAAATTCAACATCTCTAGGAGCACGAGATCCTGCCCCTAGTGTGAGATGGCTTGAAGAGTTTTATGTGGCCTTGAGTTTATAGAGACTAGAAGTGCAAGCATTGCAATAGAATATTCAGGTTTAGAGGTAACAAATGACAGGGTTGCGTCTGCAGATTAGCTGACACAGGGAGGAAATCTGAAGATGTTAGGGGAAGTGAACATCATTGGTCTTTTTTTGTAAAGAAAAGGAATTCATGGGATGTGGGTGTTACTGGTTAGGCCAGCATTTGTTGCCTAATCCTAATTGACCAGAGGGCGTTTGAGTAAACCATATTACCATTTAACTGGAGTCACAAAAGGGCTAGAGCAGGTAAAGATGGCAGGTTTCCTTCCCTGAAGGGAATTAGTGAAGCAGATGTGCTTTATTGACAATTGACGCTGGTTACGTGGCTGCCACTAGGCCTCCATTTAATTTCAGATTTTTTTCGAATCCAAATTTTGCCATTTGCTCAAGGATTCTGGATTAATAGACTGATATTACCATTGAACACCATCTCCCCAAGTGATGGACCTTAGTGATGGTGTAAGTATATAGCTGGAAATGCATCTTTAGCACAAACATGACTTCACCCATACAAACAATCTGATTCAGCCTCTCTCAGTTGTCAAGGAGAGGGCTGGGGTTTGTGATTGATGAAATACAGTTTGTGACAGAAGCCATAAACAATGGCTTTGGTGCTCCCATCAATTAGTTGGAGGAGATTTCTGCACCTCCCTTCCTGGATGTGAGACAAGTACGGACCATTGAACAGTGGATGGAATACAAAAGTAACAGAAATTCTTTTAGTGCTAATTGATTCAACAGTTTGACGAGTGAAATTAAATAGTTTATACTGTGAAGCGTTCACCAAGGTATTGCAATACAATCACAGAACTAAAATTTAGTGTTTGCAATTTAAAGTTTTGGTTCACCAACATCAACTGAAACATGGTGAAAATTTCCTGTTTGAATTTTTAGATGTAGTTTTGTTGAGTGTGTTCAAATGGAAACACTACACCCCCCCCCTTGCACCCTCTTGCCATATTATCCTGCCTAAGTCAATGATGTGGCAGAGTCTGATTTATTAGTGCTGAATGGTTATCAGTGCAATATGATCGCTCAATTTATAGTGCTGGAAGAATGGCAAAAAGGGAAATTTGTACACATTTCAAGTTTTATTAAAATATCAGCTTAAATGCATATTGCCTTATAAATGTAAATTGGTTTCTATTTACAACTATTGCTTATTTGAGGCAGCATCTATATGTTTCACTTCTAAATTCCACTGTGTTCATTTGAAATGAACAATGCGAGTGAAAACATATGTTTGCATCTTGAAGAGGTTTGCCTTTCACAGATGCTAAAGCCAACTCAATTCTCTACGTTGACACTGCAGCATCAAACAACAACAGGCAGCTGTCTCAGTTATGTCCATGTATTTCTTTGTCACCTTGGTAACAGTGGCACAGCCTCGGGAGAAAAAGAGTTAACTAATTTTAGGAGCAAAATTCCTGTGCCTCATCAGACTTAATCCTGGAATTGCCTGAGGCTCAGAAACCTTTTTTTAAAATATTTCTATTTACAGCTTTAATATTTTATCAGCCCTGTTGAAAATGGGGGATGAAGCTTAAGCCCTTGAGCCCTGGCAAGGCAAAGGGCAGCTGCTTCCTTCTCTTTACTTCATTTCCTTGAATATATTCAGGTCAGTTCCAGATTCTGAGATAACAACAGTGATGATGTTCCATCAAAAGGACGATTTTACTTGAGATGAAGTGAGAAATATCAATTGAAGGCAATAAAACCAGCCAGGTTAATAGGCTTGGACAACTGAAAAAAGATGAAATCATCACATCTCTGCTGAATTCTCCTTCCTCTCTTGCATTATAAAAGTTTCATCTTTCCCCACCATGTCACTGCTATATCCTTGTGATGGCAAAGCTGTCATCCTGCACTCTTTGTACAGGCCATTTCAGGCACAGGCTGGGATCAAACCAAACTTCATGCAATTGTAATGAGCTCAATCGAAAAGTGAGAATTGATCAGGTTTTTATTCTTTAGATTTGATAACCAATATATCAAAATGTTATCTATTGGATTACAATTTATGACTAATGGAAGCTGGATTCTCTTGCTGATGGATGAAAGCAAACTAATCCCAGTTGAATCATTTTTGTTATTTAATTCTTTTGCCCAGTTTTAATATAGTTAATTGAATCCACAAACTAACAGAAGAACTTATGGATTTCATAGTTTTGTTATAAATCAAAGAAAGCTATTCCTGAACCTATTTAAAAATAGTGAGTTAGGGTTAACTATTCCCTTTGTCTAAAAAAAACACTCCCTCCCTGACAGCTTGCTGATGTAGAATTGCACAACCATTTCCTCCAATATCTCCACAAAATGATAATTATTCTTCTGGGTGAATGTGAGTAATGCCCACAGAAAGAATGTCGCAGCCGAGCCTGATCCTGACCTTGAATGAGATCCTCACGTTCGGTAGTCAAGGGAGTTGTATCATTTTCTAACTTAACCAGGTCCTTATAATGCGGTGACCAGAACTGTACACAATACTCCAAGTGCGGCCGCACCAGAGTTTTGTACAGCTGCAGCCTAGATCTGTAGCTTTGTTTTGTTTTTCATTCATGGGATGTGGGGACAGCTGGCGACGTATTAATTCTCCATCACTCGGCTAAAAGCAAAGTACTGCAGTTGCTAGACATTTGAAATTTAACAAAAATGCTGGCGAAACTCGGATCTGACAACATCTGTGGAGCAGGAAACATTTTGAGTCCAGTATGACTCCTCTTCAATTATTGGATGTTCTGAAAAGCAGATGGTAAGATTGTGTCCTGCAGCCTTATGATCAGGGTGCCTGTGATGCTCTCATACCACTGTTGGTAGTTCCAGGATTTTACAGGACTGGCAGTATATGTCCAGTCAACAATAAGTGTGACTTGAATAGGCAGCTTGTCGGCGTTTTCCTGTGTCAGCTGTTCTTCTAGGCCAGGAGTCAGCAACCTCAATAACAAGAGGAACAGGTCTTCATATTTAGTCAAGAATGTAATTTTTATAAATTCTTTCATGGGCAGTGTTCTCAGTAATTTATTTTCTTTTGTGTGGACATCAGAATTCCATATGTGGCAGTGATTTCCAGAAGTCAGTGCCATGAATGGTTTTGTCAGGCTGATTATGGTGTGCGTACCCTGGTAACATGAAGCCACATAGTTCAGAGGGAACCTTATTAATACAATGTGGGCATTACTGGCTCAAGCAGCATGTAATGCCCAACCCGAGTTGACCCTGTGAAAGAGGCGGTGATCTGCCCTTTTGAACTGTTGCAGTTCATTTAGCATCATGGAGCTGTTCAGCATGTAGACAGACCCTTGGGTCCAACTCGTCCCTGTCGACCAGATAACGTAAATAAATCTAATCCCAGCATTTAGCCCATATCCCTACAAACCCTTCCAACTCATACACCCATCCAGACGCCTTTTAAATGTTATAATTGTACCAGCCTCCACCATTTCCTCTGGCCGCTCATTCTATAACGCACTCCGCCCTCTGCGGGAAAAAGTTGCCCCTTAGGCCCCTTTAAATCTTTTCCCTTTTACCTTAAACCCATGCCCTTTAGTTTTGGACTCCCCTAACCTGGGGATAAAAACCTTGGGCTATTCACCCAATCTATGCCCCTCATGATTTCATAAACTTCTATAAGTTTCATCCCTTAGCCTCTGATGCTCCAAGAAAAACAGCCCTGGCCTATTCAACCTCTCCCTGTCGCTCAAACCCTCCAACCTTGGCAACATCCTTGTCAATGTTTTATGAACCTTTTCAAGTTTTACAACATCCTTTCTATAGCAGGAGGACCTGAATTGAATGCAGTATTCCAAAAGTGCCCTAACCAATGTCCAATGCAGCCACAACATGACTTCTCAACTCCTGTATTCGATGCACTAACCAATAAAGACAAGCATACCAAACATTGTCTTCACCACCCTGTCTACCTGTGATTGTACTTTCAAGGAACTATGAACCTGCACTCCAAGGTGTCTCTGTTCAGCAACACTCCTGTGGACCTTGCCATGCGGTACATAAGTCCTGTCCCGATTTGCCTTTCCAAAATGCAACATGTCATATTTATCAAAATTAAACTCCATCTGCCATTCCTCAGCCCATTGGCCCATCTGATCAATGTCCCATGTACTCTGAGGTAACTTCTTTCGCTGCCCACTACACTGCCAATTTTGGTGTCATTTGCAAGTTTACAAACCCTGTCTCCTATGTTCACATTTGTGGAGGGACATCCAAAACGTCATTGGTGAAGGATTTCTCGAATTCCAGGAATGGTGATATATTTCTATGTCAGAATGGGGTACAGCTTACATGGAAACTTCGAAGATGGTGGTGACTCACGTATCTGCTGCTCCTCCCTTCGCAATGCAAGTGTTCTCTGGTGATTGGAACCAGCTTGGCCTGTTGACTGAGGTCCTTGATTGGAGTTGGTAACCCCGGCCAGTCAGGAAGCTCTGGCCGACCAATCCACAGTTCAGGGGACTAACTCTGAGGTGGCTGGCTACAGCCAGTGAACATGTGCACAAGTAAGCAAATAAAGGGTGACTTGGTGACGGGATAGCAGCCTCTCTGCACTTATTTTATTGTCAAAGCTGATAAGGGGTCCTGGAGAATTTCTTCAGTGTATCTTGTAGATGGTGCATGTTAATACTGAGTGTCAGTGGTAGAGAAAGTGGATGCATGTGGATGTAGTGCCAATATGGTGGGCTCTTTTGCCCTCGCTGATGTCAGACTTCTTGAGTGTTCAAAGCTGAACTCACCCAGGCAAGTGGGGAATATTCAATCAGTCTGCTGTCTAATGCCTTGTATATGGTGAACAGTGTTTGGGAAGCCAGGAAATGAATTACTCACTGCAGGAATCCTAGTCTCTGACCTTCTGACGTAGCCACAGTATTTATGTAGTGAGTTCAGTTTCCAGTCAACTGATGTTGATAGTGGGGTAGTCAGGAAGGTAATGCCATTAAATGCCAACAGGTGATGGCTAGATTCTCTCAATATAAAACTTAATGGCTTTACTTCTATGAAGGTGTTATCCTTGTAAAATATTTTTAATCCTGACTGAAAAACAGCTGTGATGCTGTTATTCACATTTGAATAATGAAGAAAAACTGGGCAGTATGTTGCGTGTTTTTACAAAAGCGTTGTTAATTAGGGGAGTGGGTGGTGTTAGTGTTACATGTTAATGATACTGGAATGGTGTCCCAAGTCCCAGGCTGAGGGCTTCAAATTGCATCTTGGAAGGTAGTGAAAAATGACTGAATCTGGAAAGAAAAGGCTAATAGTGACCATATAACCATTATCAGTTGTCGTTAAAATGAAACCCATCTGGTTCCCTAATGTCCTTTTAGGGAAGGAAATCTGCTGCCCTTGTCTGGTTTGGCCTACGTATGACTCCACACCCAGAGTCGTGTGGCTGACTTTTGGCTGCAGTCTGAAATGGTCTAGGAAGCCACTCAGTTCATGGGCAATTTGGGATGAACAACAAATGCTGGCCTAGTATAAATGAATAAAGAAATACAATGTTAGCAAAAATTAAAATAATATGAAACAAGCCATTTAATTGCCACCAAAATAGGTTTTGTTTGGTTGGGGTTCACTTTAAGCTACAAATCATAGACTTTATGCAGCCACATTGCCTGTTTGCAAACCCCCTGTTTAAGATGGGACAAACTGTTGGTTGAGGGAGGTTCAGGCATTTACTGCATTAACTTTATTATTTAGGAGTTTAATATGTAGTACTGTCTGTCCATTCTTATGATTCTGAATGATTTTGTTTAAATTTGGAATGTGATATTTAGGACCGACCACATTAGTTTTGCTTTTATGTGAACATCATCATTGCGAAATGTTTGTGTACTTGACCTCATTTCATGCAAGAAGATGTGTGTGCACAACCAAAAAAAAAGTTCCTCTTCATTTGTTGCATATCCAGTAATTGCAGCATCGACTCAGATTTGTTCTCCATTGAAAGAACAATGTAAAATAAGTATAGGCTCAGAACAGTTCTTCGAACCTAATTGCGTCAGGAGATTTCTAAACAAAGAAAAAGTTTAAGAAAAGCTTTGAAGAGAAAGAGCCTTCTTCAAAATGAACCTGTGGCATTGAGACAAGCAACGAAATAGAATCAGCACAAATGAGAAAACTGGCCGAGAACATTAGTGGAGATAATAGGAACTGCAGATGCTGGAGAATCTGAGATAGCAAGGTGCAGAGCTGGATGAACACAGCAGGCCGAGCAGGAAGGCTGATGTTTCGGGCCTGGACCTTTATTCAGAAAATCAGCTGTACATCTTGTTATCTCAAGAACAGTGGTGGATTGAGTTAAGAGCTGCTCAGAAGAATGATGGTAGTTTGATGATCATGATCATCCTCACATCAGATAATGGGGGGAAAAAAGTGTTAAATAAATTAAGGCTAGAAAAGAAGCAAGATGCATGCCCATACATGAAGCAGCTGTAGCCAGAGGTGATGAGATTCAGGTCTGAAATTAAACCAAGAGAAGCTGTGAAAATGACTGTGAGAGAACCACAGCTCCAGTATCCTCTGATTAGTACTGTGTACTGATGAAGTGTCCTCAAGTCAAGCATCAATGTATCTCCTGTCATCTCCAACACCCATGCACTGATGCTGTTTGGAAATATTTATCTTTAAATTTGTTTTCTGACAAACATTTCATTTGACTGAAAGTGGAGCCTAATTTTGGGTACAGGTCATTTTTATACATTGAGCCATAATGGTCCACATTTTGTTCACAATCCACAGATGATGAACAACACTTAATTATTGGTCAAGGTCTGAAATCTTAGCTGAAGATGACGCTCAAGTGATTTTGCAAGTAACAATCATTTTGCAGTTGAAAGGAAAAAGCAGATCTGGCTATGTTGAATGTTGTATGTAAGTGCCCAAATATGTGTAATGGATTATGGCAGCCACGTATGGATAATTCATTTTTTCAAAGTTGCTAATTTTGGCCACATTGTTCAGTGGAAAGGCCAGAGTGGGAAAATGGTGTGAATTTGAGACCGCAACATGGAATTACGAACTCACTAGAAACGGTCTTTACTATTTAAACCACTAGGGGCACTAGTACTTGAATCCAGTCTACCTCAAACATGAACAAATTCCTGTACTTGTTCAAAGACTGGTAGAGATTGCAGAGATCTGGGAACACTAGTAAAATCAACAGTTGCAGAGCTGAGTCTTGTGCAGTAGCTGCTCATGTAGCTGAACAGAATCCTGAAGTTTAGTGCCAAATCTTCGGAGGTTATGCCAAAACTCTACACGTCCTGAGTTGAGCTACAATTTGGGGTGTTTGCTTAGTTCTTATTAACAAACACAAGGATCACTAGGTTTGTCCTTAACATCAGACAACTGACTTTATTGGTAATGATTGGTAATAACATGAACTCTTCAAGGAGATCAATAGGAAAGGAATTTATTGGATCGAATGTACACAGTGACATACAGCAGGTAGCTGTGGGTAAACCAGAGTTAAATTTCTTAAAAAATCAACATAAACTGGTAAAATGCAGTGAAAACTCAGAAAATAAACACTCAAATCATTGAAGAAGCAGTTAAATGCTGTGACAGGAATGGTAGTCTTTACGTGAAGTGAGCAGTTCTCATTAATCATCATCATTATGTGAACTCAAAATAATGTTGGTAAAGGCCAAAGAACAATCTGCAGTTTTCTAGCATAGTATTTGGATTAACATCACAAGAAAGAAATGTTTCAGCATGTCTAGCCACACAGCAGGGTTCAGGAGCTTTGCACAGTGATATAAAGAGCATCAGGTTACCAATTGCATTTGATGCAATAATGACTTGTATTTAATTCCTTTTCTTAAAAAATATTTTAAAAACATTGAAAAGGGTCATTTTTCATTTAAGAAAATCTGTGGCATTGTCAATCTGCCAACGCATTTAACTGGCTGCTTTCCATCAAAATCATCAGAGCTATCATTCCCAGACTGAACAAATGAAATTAAGACCCCAACCATCAAAATTTCCAATGAAAATGTCAACTGTTTAATTGAGAAATCAGAGAGTAGCTGAGAACTAGATTCCAGCAAAGAATAACTTTGCAGCACCATGAAAGCACGGATAGGTTCCTGATAATGAAGGACATTCAGGTGGTCCATAGTTTAATGGTGATATTATTGAGCTATAATCCACAGGCTAAGTTTTATACTCTGTTGAAATGGGTTCAATTCCCACTATGCCATTGGATAGAATTAAAACTCAATTAATAAAAATATGGAATTGAAACCCAGCCCCAATACTGGTGACCATAAGACAAAGGTGGATTGTCTTAAAAAAAAGATCAAATCACTTCAGCCCCTCAGTGAACGAAATCTGCCATGTTTGACTGGTCTGGCCTATGTGTGATTCAGATCCGTAGCAATGTGGGTGGGTCTCAAATGGTCTAGCAAGCCAAATAATTAAAGGGCAAGTAGGGATGGGCAACAAATACTGGCTTTGTTTATGATGCTAAAATATGATGAAAGGATAGATTTAAAACAAATCTTTTCCTTTTAAAATTTCTACAGTGTTTTTAATTCTTGTTGAGCTAAAAGAGTGAGCTGCTGAACTGAACTTTGTCCTGTGTCACTGGTACAAGGGATAGCACTTTATTTCTGTTCAGTTCGAAGTGGGACGAGTTCACACCAGACGTGTATTGTTTATCCCCTTTCCTTATTCAGTGTTAGCATCCAGATTTCCAGGGCAGGTCAAACACAGATGAATGTTTTGTAAAATCATCATCAGTTTATGACCCAGCGAGCTGGTTTTTATCTGTAGCCCAAGAAAAGATTATTTCCAATATACCAACTCAACGTTGACAGAATCTCCAGGAATACACACTGACATCTCTGGTTGCTGTTAGAATGTACCAGAATGCTGATACACATTGACATACCTGAATTAACAAAGCCATAAATGTTAAGTTAATCAAGATCTAAAAGCTCTACAGATTGCTGATTCACTGCCACAGTTGCAATCTTCTGTTAGTCAAAACTTTTTATTTTATTGGGACTTTGATAACAAAAGTGTGTAAATAATTAAGCATTTCCCAGAATGGAATGCTTACTTAAATTTACTAATTCTTCATCTCATAATTCTTGTTTTAGTTGCACTCATGATTTTATGTGGATAGTTACCTTCAATAAAGAACTAAAAATGTAAAATCTAAGCAAAATACCAAAACAATATATCACAAAGGCAAAACAAACAGGGGTTTTTGGGGGTGGGGCTAATTAAATATTCACTTCATATTTTTGGCGTGTTTAAATTCCATTGATCATCCATCAGAATTGCCCAAATAGGATCGTGTCTCATCGCCATTCTTTATAAAAATTTGATTTCTGGCATTTCAGGTTGTGCATGAAAATTGCAGATATCACTTAGTGCTTAGAAAGCAATTCAAATCTGAGGGTTCGACTGTTGGTCAGTGACTAATCAGCATTTGCTGCGCAAATCTCAACAATTGGACTGGACTATTGCCTTACAATTATTTCTCGGCATGCATTCACGTTATTGAACTAAAGTTGTGGGTTATGTTAAAACAAGCTTGAAATGGAAAAGTGCATGCTCACTTGAAGAGATCTTGTTCGGTCTGATCCATTGCCTTGTTTGCATGTTTGACGTTAGCTATGATTTCAATTTCAGCAGATGGTGTTTAAAAAGCAAAAGTCTTCGCACTAAGCATGAGGAGCAGGACTTGCAAAACTACAGCTTTCAGATAAACACACCAGAGCTACTTGGATTCTTGTCCAGATAATCTGAGGAAGTGGGTTGTGTTTGTAAGCATATGTATAGCATTTTGACTGAGGATATGTTGTGCATTCACATCTCAAAGTTAAGCATTGTCATTAATTGCCGAACTGACTTTGAGGGGAAATGGAATGGAACTATTGTTTCCAAATCTCTCATCGACCAGCATTAGGTCAGGTTTTGATTCTGCATTCTGGCTACATAAGCACAATTGCTGCACCGTGAATATGATGTGAGGCTGCTACGTTTCAAGTTTCTTGAGGGATGTGAACAGTTCTGGAAAAGCCAGTGTTTCTTGGCATTCCCCAAATGCCCTTGCAACGATGGTTTTGAACTGCCTTCTTGAACCGCTGCAGTCTGGGTGCACCCACCGTGCTGTTCAAAGTGGAGGAGTGCCAGGATTTTGACCCAGTGAGACTGAAGGAACAGTGATACTGTTCCAAGTTAGTGTGCTAAAATGCTACACTATGATTTTGAGTTGAATCAAAGATCTTTCTTGACAGGAAGACCTTCTTTATGTACTACGGCTGGGGACTTATTGCTAAAGATTAGATCGGAAAGGGAGCACACATGTAATCATCCCTACAGAGACAGAAAGAAAATCTTTTGTGTTGGAATTCCGAAAATGCATTGGAAAAGCTTGGCAACACAGGATAGGATAGAAGAATACTTGTGTCTAAAAATGTAATTTTTCTTTAGAGTGATGAATCAACTCTAATATTATTTCAAAACACACTTCATTGTCATGTTCATTTTGTTTGTCTTTTTTATTGAAAATTTCGAGCTGAGGGATCGCCCTTTCGGAGGGAGATTAGGAGAATTTTTTTTCTCACAAATGGTGGCGCGGTGTTGGAACTCTCTGCCTGAGAAGTGGGTGGACATGAGGATCTTTGGATAGTTTTAGGGCAGATGGATTTTTGTTGAGCAAGGGAATCAAAGGTGGACAGAAATAGATGAGAATGTGGAATTTGAAACACCAACATAGGTTTGAGGATATGAAAAGTGATTTCAGGGAGTTAGGATGGAAGCTGCAGAGCAGGACGAACAGAGTAGTGTTCTCTGGTTTACTACCGGTGCCACGAGATAGCGAGGTGAGGAACAGGGAGCGGGCGCAGCTGAACACGTGGCTACGCAGCTGGTGTAGGAGGGAGGGCTTCAGATATGTTGATAATTGGGATGCCTTCTGGGGAAGGTGGGACCTGTACAAGAAGGACGGGTTGCATCTGAACTGGAAGGGGACCAATGTCCTGGGTGGAAGGTTTGCTCGAGTAGTTCGAGAGGGTTTAAACTAGTATGGCAGGGGGGTGGGAACCTGAGCTGTATACCAGAGGTGAGCGTTGATGCAGGTGAGGCAGTAGCAAGAGGTAGACCAGCTAGTGGGAAGGATTTTCCTGGGAAGGAACCAAGGGATCGGTTAAAGTGTGTTTGCTTTAATGCAAGGAGTATCAGGAATAAAAGTGATGAACTTAGAGCATGGATCAGTACCTGGTGCTATGATGTTGTGGCCATAACAGAGACATGGGTTTCTCATGGGCAGGAATGGTTGCTGGATGTTCCAGGGTTTAGAACATTTAAAAAGAATAGGGAGGGGGGGAAAAAGAGGAGGGGGTGTAGCACTACTAATCAGAGAGGGTATCACAGCTACAGAAGCTTCCTTTGTCGAGGAAGATCTGCCTACTGAGTCAGTATGGGTGGAAATTAGGAACAGCAAGGGAGTAGTCACCTCGTTAGGGGTTTACTACAGGCCCCCCAATAGCAGCAGGGAGATTGAAGAAAGCATAGGTCGACAGATTTTGGAAAAGTGTGGACGCAGTAGGGTTGTTGTAATGGGTGACTTTAACTTTCCTAATATTGATTGGAACCTCCTTCGAGCAGAAGATTTGAATGGAGCTGTTTTTGTAAGGTGTGTTCAGGAGGGTTTCCTAACGCAGTACGTTGACAGGCCGACGAGGGGAGAGGCCATTCTAGACTTGGTGCTCGGAAACGAGCCGGGGCAGGTATCAGATCTTGTGGTGGGGGAGCATTTTGGTGATAGTGACCATAACTGCCTCACATTTTACATAGCTATGGAGAAGGAGAGGATTAGGCAGAATGGGAGGATATTTAATTGGGGAAGAGGAAACTATGATGCGATTAGACATGAGTTAGGAAGCATGGACTAGGAGCAGTTGTTCCATGGTAAGGGAACTATAGACATGTGGAGATGGTTTAAGGAACAGTTGTTGGGAGTGATGAGTAAATATGTCCCTCTGAGACAGGCAAGAAGGGGTAAGATTAAGGAACCTTGGATGACGAGAGCGGTGGAGCTTCTAGTGAAAAGGAAGAAGGTAGCTTACATAAGGTGGAGGAAGCTAGGGTCAAGTTCAGCTAGAGAGGATTACATGCAGGCAAGGAAGGAGCTCAAAAATGGTCTGAGGAGAGCCAGGAGGGGGCACGAGAAAGGCTTGGCAGAAGGAATCCGGGAAAACACAAAGGCATTTTACACTTACGTGAGGAATAAGAGAATGGTCAAAGAAAGAGTAGGGCCGATCAGGGATAGCATAGGGAACTTGTGTGTGGAGCCTGAGGAGGTAGGGGAAGCCCTAAATGAGTTTTTTGCTTCTGTCTTTACGAAAGAAACCAACTTTGTAGTGAATGAAACCTTTGAAGAGCAGGTGTGCATGCTGGAATGGATAGAGATAGAGGAAGCTGATGTGCTGAAAATTTTGTCAAACATTAAGATTGACAAGTCGCCAGGCCCGGATCAGATTTGTCCTCGGCTGCTTTGGGAAGCGAGAAATGCAATTGCTTCGCCACTTGCGAAGATCTTTGCATCCTCGCTCTCCACTGGAGTCGTACCTGAGGACTGGAGAGAGGCAAATGTAATTCCTCTCTTCAAGAAAGGAAATCGGGAAATCCCCGGCAATTATAGACCGGTAAGTCTCACGTCTGTCGTCTGCAAGGTGTTAGAAAGGATTCTGAGGGATAAGATTTATGACCATCTGGAAGAGCATGGCTTGATCAAATACAGTCAACACGGCTTTGTGAGGGGTAGGTCATGCCTTACAAACCTTATCGAGTTTTTTGAGGATGTGACTAGAAAGGTTGATGAGGGTCGAGCTGTGGATGTGGTGTATATGGACTTCAGTAAGGCATTTGATAAGGTTCCCCATGGAAGGCTCATTCAGAAGGTCAGGAGGAATGGGATACAGGGGAACTTAGCTGCTTGGATACAGAATTGGCTGGCCAACAGAAGACAGCGAGTGGTAGTAGAAGGAAAATATTCTGCCTGGAAGTCAGTGGTGAGTGGGGTTCCACAGGGCTCTGTCCTTGGGCCTCTACTGTTTGTAATTTTTATTAATGACTTGGACGAGGGAATTGAAGGATGGGTCAGCAAGTTTGCAGACGACACAAAGGTCGGAGGTGTCGTTGACAGTGTAGAGGGCTGTTGTAGGCTGCAGCGGGACATTGACAGGATGCAGAGATGGGCTGAGAGGTGGCAGATGGAGTTCAACCTGGATAAATGCGAGGTGATGCATTTTGGAAGGTCGAATTTGAAAGCTGAGTACAGGATTAAGGATAGGATTCTTGGCAGCGTGGAGGAACAGAGGGATCTTGGTGTGCAGATACATAGATCCCTTAAAATGGCCACCCAAGTGGACAGGGTTGTTAAGAAAGCATATGGTGTTTTGGCTTTCATTAACAGGGGGATTGAGTTTAAGAGTCATGAGATCTTGTTGCAGCTCTATAAAACTTTGGTTAGACCGCACTTGGAATACTGCGTCCAGTTCTGGGCGCCCTATTATAGGAAAGATGTGGATGCTTTGGAGAGGGTTCAGAGGAGGTTTACCAGGATGCTGCCTGGACTGGAGGGCTTATCTTATGAAGAGAGGTTGACTGAGCTCGGTCTCTTTTCATTGGAGAAAAGGAGGAGGAGAGGTGACCTAATTGAGGTATACAAGATAATGAGAGGCATGGATAGAGTTGATAGCCAGAGACTATTTCCCAGGGCAGAAATGGCTAGCACGAGGGGTCATAGTTTTAAGCTGGTTGGTGGAAAGTATAGAGGGGATGTCAGAGGCAGGTTCTTTACGCAGAGAGTTGTGAGAGCATGGAATGCGTTGCCAGCAGCAGTTGTGGAAGCAAGGTCATTGGGGTCATTTAAGAGACTGCTGGACATGCATATGGTCACAGAAATTTGAGGGTGCATACATGAGGATCAATGGTCGGCACAACATTGTGGGCTGAAGGGCCTGTTCTGTGCTGTACTGTTCTATGTTCTATGTTCTATGTTCTAACAGATTAGCCATGATCTTATTGAATGGTAAAGCTTGCTTGAGGGGCTGAATTGCCTACTGTGCTTCTGATTCATATGTTCAAATGCCAATACAAAATAACAAAGTGACCAATTGTGATATGGTCACTATATTACCTCAAATTGCTTTACGCATTGCTGCAATCTAGGCTCCAACAAACCCACAACAAATGAACTTTTAAAATACATTTCTAACTATAACATTTTCCATTTTGGAAACTCAAAGTTTACAGGCTCATATCAAGCCATTAACACAAGCCAAGTTAAACTTGTTTATCCATACCCAGGAGCTAAATCTTTTACTGATTGATAGGTTTCTTCAATATTGTGTCTTACACTGAAGAAAATTCATGCTTTGCACTCGGTTCAAAGTAGTTTGACACCTTACATAGCACTTACAGTATATGACAGTACTTAACTCAAAATGATTAAAGGATTTTTTTTAAGAGTGCTTGTGCTGAACTCAGGAGTATCTGAGGTGTTATTTATGAAACAGGGCAATGGATCTCCTTGCTGACAGGGGTGGTGCCAGTGACCACATAGTTACAGAGTGCCTGTTTTCTCAGAAGGATGGATACATGAAAGAGTCTCAGGGCTGCTTATCACTTGAAACAGTTTGCAGAAGTTGGAATGAGTTCCATTAGCATTGCCCCATCATTAGTAGAATGGCATATTTTGATCTCTGGAAAAATGTATGTTTCCTCTCTTCACCTCCTAGTATTTGGTCAGTGATAGATTATGTTTTGGTATACTCCAGCCTGACTTTCCTCTTGTGCCTGAGGGATAATTTTGCAACTACCTAAGTCATTACAGATGAATTTTAGGTGGTGTAAGGAAATGGGATAGACAATCTTACCCAGTTTTAAGGAGCTGAAAATATTAAATCACAGCATTTATAATGTCAACGGCTAAATTTTGGGGAACAAAATCAACCAGTAGCCATTGGTAAAAGTTTTATGTATGAATGCAGTAAACCGTATTCAGCTTTATTAGAATAAAGATTCATGGTTTTCCAAAGGAGGTATTAGCATAATGTAAGGAGTTTTTCAAATTGATTGGGTTTAATTGGATAATGACAACTATAATTAATCACTCGGGGAACGTTGTTTTAAGATAAAAAAGCTCAAAGTAATTAGTCAAAAGTAAAGCTTTAGAGAACGTTGGGGTCTACAATTGTTGCAGAATCCATCCTAAAAATGAGACTGATGTGTCCAGGGAAAATATTGCTTCTTAAGACAAAAACAACAAAAACATTCAACAAAACAAAAAGGGGGGGCTGGCTTACATAAATAGGAAGATAAGATACAGTACAGGGAAAGTGGGCATGAATGTTAAACAAATATATTGAATATCTCAGAATACAGATTGATAATTGGTTTATAGACCTTTGCCCTTGTTCAGTATTTTAGGAGTGATCCTAGGTTGTGAGGTTAACAAATAGTCTAATAATAGCCTCTTAAGAACTATATAAAAATAGAATGTTGAAGTACCTTTAACGTTTATCGTGCAGAACAGTAAATTTTGTACATTATTCCTGTTAATTTACATTTAAGTGGTTTAGTTTGTCGGTTGAAAATGATATAGAGGACTATCAATTATGTCGTCTGTTCCCACCGACCGCAAGCAATTGTTCGGTTGAGTTTATACAATAAAGCGTTTTCACTTTTAAGATTCCTCATCTACAGAAAAACTGATTCAGAAAAGCTTCCAAAATATCAATGCAAATGCATAACCTCTCCTCGAGTGTTTTTCACAATGTTTCTGTCATCGTACATGGACAGATAGGCATCTGTCCATGAGGAGATAATGGATTGCACACAGCATTTGTCACTTCTGAATTGATTGTGATCTGTTGTGGCTGTAGTGGTTGATTCATCAAAGACAGTCCCTTCTCCAGCTTCCATAGGTGAACAGCACTGACCTGAGATTGACTGAAGCATTTTCTTTCCAGTGGGCTTTCTTTGTCATCTGCTTTTTCCACTCCATTCCTGACTGCTGGCCTCCAGTTGAGAGCAAGGACATCCCATGCATTAACTCTGATTCCAGTCAACTTGGCATGTTACTTACAGATATCCTTACACCACAGACATGTGTGACCTATTGGAGTCATCTCTGGCCCAGTAAGGCAAACATAATAGGCCTCCCTGCACAATGATTGTCTTCTGTATTCGGTGCTCTCTCCTACGAGGAAGTCACATATATGTACCTCAGGCAGTGGAGGTGAAAGCTGTCCAACCATTTCTCATGGCTTAGATAAGTTGCTGTGCTTTGACACTTTAAAGGAAGATGTTGAGGACACGAGCCTGGTATATACAAGGTTTATATTTTACATTTGTTTGCTTTTGGCTCAAAGTTACCTATTCAACCCCGATATGTCTTTTCCAAAGATGACAGGGCCAGTGTCAGGAAAACTTCAACTCAAAACGATGAATATCCTTATCCAAACTCTTATCTGATGAGTTCTTGAGCCCAAGTGTGTTGATGATTTATTAACAAGTGGAAGTCAATTTCCTTTTCCCTCTGGAAGAAAGCCTTCCATTTGATTATGGCCTGCTTTATTTAAATCTTTTTCTTGGAAGATGTGTCATTCCTGCACACATACTCTTTGCTTCCCCTTGTGGAGGAGAAAAAATCATGAAAAACTCTGAATCCCACTTGACCAATTAGCACCATTTTTATGATAGTTTTATCCTAATGCCATGCGCAAAGTACATACGTTTAAAATGTGCATTAAAGCTCTTTTAAATAAAACACAGATTTCCTGAAGTTTCATGATTGAATTTTATTATATGAAAAGCAATTTTATTAGGAAGATTGTTTTTCCAATTGCAACAAGTCACATGCGTGAGGAAAGAATCAGCTAACATGGCATTTCAGGCGATATCATTAACTGCTTCACTGTGCAAGTGTCCTTTAATTTAGAAAAGGTGTAATCAGAGGCCACTGAAAGCACTTCTTACTCTTCGAGAATTAATGCAGAAACTTGGGATAAATTCATTACTTTATGATACTTTGAATTTGATAAGGACTTACAGATCCCAAACACTCTGTAAAATCCTGTAATTCCCTCCACTCAGAAACTTATTTTGAATGATAGACGTAGCTGTCACAATCTCCAGAAGCAAATGCTAACTCCTTACACATTACAATGAGGATCAAAAACATGGATCAGGTTATGGTAAGCTTGGGAAGAGATGGGGTGGGGGGTTGGTGGGGGAGTGTTGGTGTTGCATGCTGTGTTCCTGAAAAACACATCATTTGTTCTTCAATAATCAATCAGGCTCATTATGGGATCTGCCATCCTCACTGTAACTCTGATCATTGCGGTTAAAACAACTCCTCCTCCCCTCAGGTGGTCTTCCTTACTAACTATCAGAGGAAGAGCTGATGGCTTGTTGCGTAAATTGAAGAAGAATTAGAAATCGATGAACAGTTCTATTCAGAAAGGCAATGACTAAAACTTTCAATTTTGATGGATAGGAGTTGATTCATTCCCTTCCTGCCTAACCTTGCCCCATTTCCTCTAATTCACTTCCCCATTCCCACCATTACACACCCTGACTGACTTCAAAGGGAAGTGAAGTCAATGTTCAGGGACATCAGTAGGGCTGTCTAATAGCCAGCCAATAGACTGCTGTTCACACACCTGCTGAAATTGAAAACCCAGTCATTATTTTTTGGAAATTTACAAATGAATACAGGAAGTGGGGGTTATTTTTGCACAGAAAACATGAAACCCAACATTTTTTCTTCACTGCCAACATTTAACCATCTTGCCCCCAAGTCGTTAGCTCAGTACCGTCACCTCCAAAATTAAAAAGAAGTTCATCTATGATAGAATTTTCCTGCTCATCTGCTTCTGCCACATCCTGTATTCTCCTTGCCCACCAAGGGTGGTATAGTGGCTCAGTAATTCGCACTGCCACCTTGCAGCACCAGGGACCTGGGTTCAGTTCTGACCTTGAATGACTTATGTGGAGTTTACACATCCGTGTTTCTGTGGGTTATGTCAGGTGCTCTTGTTTCTCCCCACAATCTAAAGATGTGTAGATTAGGTGGATTGGCCATGCTAAATTGCCCCATGGTGTCCAGGGGTTGTGCAGGTTAGGAAATACAGGATGCTGTTCGGTGCAGATTTGATGGGCTGAATGGCACATTCCCTGCATGGATTTGAAGATTTCCTCAGGCTTTGCCCAATGCTTGCGCTTTAGTCACGTGTTTTTTTTCCAAAAGAATGTAAGATTTATGCATCCTGCACCTTTCGTTGTCCCACTATCCCGCTACCCATCCAACCTCTCTTCCTGAAATCCTAAACTAGCTGACAACAAATAGTATTAATATTCCTTTCCTCCGCAAAGCCACCCTCAATTTGTAGAGCTTTGCAAACTACTGCCCTGTAGCGTTAATTTCTCTTTCCACTTGACAATGTCATTACGCCTAACTCCACGCACTTCTTTCCTGGTACTCCCTGCTGATTTGCACCAATCAGAGTTCTGTCCCTGCAATGGCATCTGATTCTTCATCCTCATTTGTGTTGGAATGTCTTAATAAATAATTGCTATATTAACAGGGCGTTTTAGCACTTATATGAATAATTGAACTTTTACCAGGTCTAAATCTAGTTGGAGTCCACTGTAAATCAATAATTACATTATAAACCTGATTGTTTCATCTGTGCAATCCCAACATGGAGCTTTTTTATGGCGAAGGCAGTTGCATTTATTGTTAGTATTCGCACAACCACAATAATACTATACAGGCGCATCAGGTAACAGAACAGAGTGCAGCATACAGTCCGAAATGTCAGCTTTTGTGCTCCTGAGATGCTGCTTGGCCTGCTGTGTTCATCCAGCTTCACACTTTATTATCTTGGATTCTCCAGCATCTGCAGTTCCCATTGTCTCTGCAGCATACAGTGTTACAGCTGCCAAGAAGGTGCAGAGAGAGATCAACATTAAATAGTTAACCTATTACACTATATCACTCAAATGGGTTATACATGTTTCTCCTTCATCTGTATTGACCTATACATTTTTTGTACAAGTCCAGGAGGAAATGAGTAAAGAGGTGTATCAGTATGGATGCAGTTGATTGAAATTAGAACAGATTTCCCTTATAATTAGAGCTTAGGAAGGAAATGTTGAATTATAGATTGGACCAGACCCGTCACTTTCTTAAGACCAGCCTCTATTAGTGGCGCAATTCAAACCGAAAAAAAATGTAGCAGTGTTTAAAACCTGTAGTTTATTCCTTCCAATTCTCTCCTTCCTAAAAACCTTGACATCCATTGAAGAATCTTCCAAAATTTAGCTACTACCTTCTTGATTTTGCTCTGACCCTGATGTCCGCTAGTTGTTCTTCTGAGTGATCAGCAAGGGTGCAGTGGGTGATTGCAGTGTCCCCATCATCACCCTACTTGAGTTTGGCAAATTCAAAGATCAAGGTTAAAAGGAAGAATGAGAGGTGAACCCATTGAAACATGTAGGATTTTTAAGGCGGCATGGCGATATGAATACTGAGAGGATGTTTCCCCTCATGGGAGTGTCTAGGACCAGAGGCTCTAGTCTCCTAATGAAGGGGCACCAATTTAGGGCTGAGATGTGGAGGAATTTCTTCTGAGGGTTGTGAGCCTTTGGAACTCCTTGCCTCAGAGACTTGTAGGGACAGAGTCTTTGTGTATATTTAAGACTGTGATAGGCTCTTGTTCGGCAAGGGAATCAAAGGCAGGAAAGTGCAGGTGAATGAATGTTGGATTAGACGTGATCCTATTGAATAGTGGAGCCAGCTTGAGCAGCCAAATGGCGCATGCCTGTTCCTGTTTCTTATGATCTTATTCTAAACATCATAGCTTCTTATGAGAACAACTGACAGACTTGAAAACTGTTGTCATTTATTGGTTACAGATGTGGTTTATAAACATGATTATATTTTTAGTAGTCCATTTTAGCGTCATAGTGCATGATCAAAAGACTGATTCACAGTCACTTCACCTCTATGCTCCAGTCTTCAAGCATTTTCTTTCAGTTAACAGGATTGTATATATTTGTTTTCCCCATTGTGATCAAGAGATTAATTTACAATCTCTCCTCAATAGAGTTTCCAATTTCTGCTTGAGCTGAACCATGAGTGCAACGCACATCTCTTGTGAATTTTAAGCTATGTTTCAACATTGGCCGATTAACTTTTCCACTTGTCCAGAAATTAACGTCATGCACAAGCATATTCTTCCCAAATAGAAAAAGCTAGCATCCCAAATACTGTGCAGTTTTCCTCTGCTGGGAGATCAAAGGCATATTGCATGAGTGTGGTGGTGCAGAATGAAGTGAACATTAATGAACACATGCAATAACACATTTCATTATGATAAAAGGAAATATCAAAAATAAATAGACATTAACTTCAAACATAATTTTCGCTCCAGTTTTTTTTTGAGCTACTGTTGGCTTTATAATGTTTTCTCCCTGGTATTTCAAAGGCAAATAAAATATAACAATGGATAATCTGACAGGGATGCAGAAACAAAAAAACAAGATTATTATTGTACCTTGTCACCTGGGGCTGAATAGAGGAACTCAATGAAGTGCTGCAAAATTAATGTTCTTTGACAAGTTTGAAGAACACCAAGAATTTGTGTGCCTGCCAGATTCAAATAAATAACATTATTTGAATTATTTTGCAGAAGAAACTAGCTGCTACTTGAAAAATGATGTGGTTTATAAAGCACTGATTTCCATAACATTATAATTAGCTATATCCACACATGGAATTATATTGTAGTGTTCTTCAAAATCTTTGCAATATCTTTGAAAATCTTGTCGCTTTTGAATTCCTAGCTTTATTTGGCACACCATTGGCAGTAAGGCCTTCACTTATCAAGTCCCCAAACTCAGAAATTACCTTCCTAAACTTCTCTAAATCTCTCGCCTCCTTAGAAATGCCTCTTTAAAAAAATCCACCTCTTCACAGAATTAGACAATTGTTCTGGTGTAGAAGGAAGGTCCATCATGTCTGCAGTTGGCTCTCTAAGCATTTTGAATTATTGCCAATCCCTGCCTTTCTCTCATGGCCCTGTACATTATTTCTTCTTGAATCATGATCCAATGCCATACTGATTGCTGCAATTGAATCCATTTCCACCACGCTTTCAGGCAGCCCATTCCAAACCCAGATCACTCTGAGTTTTTTTTCCACATCTGCCATTTGCAAAACACTTTAGAATTATGCCTTCTGGTTCTTGATTATTTCACAAGCAGCAACAGCATCCTCCTAACCCCTCTGACCAGGTCCCTCATGATTTGGAAAACTTCTATTAAATTTCCCCTCAGCCTTCTCTGGAAGGAAAACAGTCTCAACTTCTCAAACCTATCCTTAGAACTATCCTAATCTCTGGAACCATTCTTGATAAGTTTTTCAGTGCTCTCTCCAATGGATTCACGCCATTCCTACAACATAGAACCCAAAACTGTACAGAATACTCCAGCTGAGATTTAACCCCTGTCCCATATAGGTTCAGCTTAAACTTCCTGCTATTGCATTCTGTGTTCCTATTAATGAAGCTGAGAATACTGTCTGCTTTATTAATCTAGCTGTCCTGCCACCTTTAATAACTTATGTACATATGTACCCAGATTTTCTCTGCTGCTGCACGTCCTTTAGAATAATACACTTTGTGTGCTGTGTCCATGCTGTTTGTACTAAAGGTATTACCTCTCTACACTGACCACCATCTGTCAGCTATCAGCTCAGCCTTTTTAAAGTTCTCCACTGTCCTCACAGTTTACAACTTTTTCCATTTTGTGTTGGCCGCAAACTTTGAAATTGCTCCAAGTTTACTGAGATCTGGGTCATTCATATATACAAGGAAAAACAAGAGTCCATATGCCAAACTCACTGCAAACCTTTTTCCAGCTTGAAAAATACCCAATAACTGTTGTTCTTTTCCTATCACTGAGCCCATTTTGTAACCACATTGTTATTTTTACCTTTGATACCATACCTATCGCTTTCCTCACAAGTCTGTTGTGGTGCTTTATATCAAACACCTTTTAGAAGCCCATTTACAGCACATCACCAACTTCTCTGTTACTTCTTCAAGACACATAGCAAGCCACTACAAAATTCCCTTAGTAAATGCGTGCTGAGTCTTCTGAATTAACTACATTTTCCCATATGACTATTAATTGTTTTCCAAATAATTCTTTCTAGAAGTTTTCTCACCCTTAAAATTTAGCTGACTGATCTGTAATTTTTGGCTTATTTGAGCGGTTTTTTTGAGCAATGGTGAAATGCTTGAAGTTATCCAGTTCTCTATCAGCATCCCCAAATATAGGAAAGACTGAAGATTGTTGTCAGTTTCCCTGCAATTTTGATTCTCACTTGCTTCAATGTGCTTCGATATATCTCATCTAGCCAGATACTTTAACAGCTTGAAGTAGTAACAGTCTACCCACTTATCAATTTTAAATCCTTCTAATGACCGAGGGAAACTCCAGTTGAGATCTAACCAGTGTTCCATATGGGTTCAACTTAAACTTGCTGCTCTTGTGTTCTGTATTCCTATTAATGAACATGAGAATACCCTCCGCTTTATTCACCAATTGTCTAGAGTTCCCCTCGCTGTCGCCATGGCCTCTGCAGTATCTACTTCATAGATAAAGACAGATGAAAAGTATTGATTTAAAACCACAGCCATGTATATTGCCTCCATATGTAAATTTCCTTCTGGATCCCTAATCAGCCCTACTTCTTTTACTATTAACATATTTATAAAATATGTTGGAAATTTTTATTTATGTTAGTCGCCAGCCTTTTCTCAAAATCTCTCTTTGCTTCTCTTATTTGCTTTTACACCTGCCTCTGAACCTTCTGCATTTCGCTTGGTTCTCAATGATATTAATGACCTGACACCAGCAGTAAACATAATTTTCTTTATCTTAATTTCTACCTTCTTGTCATCCAGAGAGCTCTGGATTTGTTGATCCTAACTTTCCCTTTTGAAGGATTGCACCATAACCATCCCTAAACCATCTCTTTGAAAGTTAATTTGCAATTTTTCTCGTCAACCTTTCGTTCGCGTCTATTTGGCCCAGCTCTCCTCTTGTCCCACTGATGTTGGCTCTCTGTTATCTGATTATTCTCACTTGGGATTGACCAAGTAAGTCAATTTCCAGCATCATTCTAAACACTGTACAATGGTCATTGCCCCCAAATGTTGCCCCACTCTTACAGATCTACTTGAGCCACTTCTGAAATCCAGAGCTCAAGCTTATGCAGCCAGTGACTTTTTTGTACATGGGCTCATCAGGTTGTGATAAAAGTTCATGACTCCCACACAGCACACCCTCTAATTTTCTCATGGCCTGTATATACCTCTGAGTCCTATACAAAATAGTGACTTCTAGAATTAGAAGTCAATCCTGTGGTTAGGTGCCAACATCAATTGCTGTGCATGGGATATCAGAGCAGTTGTGTGTGTGTGTGTGTGTGTGTGTGTGTGTGTGTGCACAGCCATGTACCTTAGAAGGAATGTTGCTCCCACATGCCACAACACTGGATTCCACTTGGCTGAGCTGGCTTGTCATTCGTTAACTTGTACTTTTAAGTTACTTTACTTACAGCTGTAGTTATCTGAACTTATTTAATCTTACTCTTATATTATGAATTAAAAATAGAGATTAACAGAAAGTATAAATTATTCACTGTTGTTCAGAACTGGGCTCCCTTTCCTGTGCCTGTTAATTCTTACTTTCCTAGTATATGTTTAGAAGTTTGCATTTTTCCAAAATTACTGAACATGAAACACAATCTCTATAAACAGCTGCTCAACAATGAATAAACTCACGACCTTCCTGTGTTGTCACTCAGAATTTTTCTCCTCTCCTAATTGTATTTTATCTGTTGTCTGCTCTTTCTCCCACAATTTTACATGTAAACAATTGTCTCCAAATTCATAGAATCCCAGTATGGAAATAGGCCCTTCAGCCCAACAATTCCACACCAACCCTTGGAGCATCCCAGCCAGACAACCCATCCCTGAACACTATGGCCAGTCCACTTAGCCTGTACATCTTTGGGCTGTGGGAGGAAACTGGAGCAGACACGGGGAGAATGTGCAAACTCCACACAGTCAGTTGCCTGGGGGTGGAATGGAACCCGAGTCCCTGGTGCTGTGAGGCTGCAGTGCTAACCACTGAGCCACTGTGCCGCACCAAAAAGCCAACCACATTACTGTTGGTCTGAAGTCACATGTAGACCAGACGAGGTAAGAATGACAGTTTCCTTCCATAAAGGACATCAGTGAACCACAGGGGGTTTTCCTGACAACCAACAATGGATTCAGGTCTTTGTTACTTCTCTGTTTCCCTCTTTTGTCTTTGTTTCTAAGATTGTGGTCACCTTGTCTAAATTGGTCATCTATTCTGGCATGAACCACTTCTTGTGCTTGAATAAAAGACTCAACAACATAGGTTAAACTGTTGTGTTCCTAAATACTGACAAACCTGTACCTGTTTCCATTTTGAAAGAGACAGTGTCTCTCTCTCTCTCTCTCTCCCCCCCTCTCTCTCTTTCTCATATTTTGTAATGCTGAAAACAAACTGTAGTTAATGTCCAGTATTTCTTAACATGAAAGAAAATATTGAATTCTTTGCAATTATAACTGATTTGACTTTCATGGCCTGGAGTTTTTCCTTGATAATGTTATTTTCTTTGTTGCAATTTATCCTATAGAAACATAACTGATGCAGATAATTGTAAAATTTTAAGCTCAAATTACCTGAATTTCCGTGATTTTTTTTGAACTGGGTTTGGAAGCTTGATACAAGTGGCAGGCCCTACCAACAAACCTGGAGATGCTCCCAAGGTGAGTGAATTACCATGGGGAGTTTCTGCTAATTACATTCATTTGTTGGTATTTGGTGGGCCTCAAGACTTAACTGGAATGTTTGACTCAAGGGGTGTATTTAATTAAGATAATGAGGTTTTTGCCCATTACCCTGAGAGTGCTGCTGGCAATTCACAGACAGGGGCTGAGGATCACAAGGCGACCTAGACCACAGGTCAGTGATGGCAGCTGGGGGTTGGTTGCAGGGTGACAATGTCAGGAAGGTTAGGGGTCTGGGTTCTCAGTGAGCCTCCCCTCTACCAATGTCAGGTCCCTTAATCAGCCATTGAATAACTTTAAATGAAACACCTTTCTTTTGGAAGGTTGCAACAACCCAGACTGAGTTTGTTTTCCTTGTTTCCTCTTTGGTGATGGTTCTGCCTGCTGTTGGTTGAATACCAGTGAGTGCAGACAGTATGAGGCCCATTATTGGACACCACTTAACCATTTAAAGGCATCAATTGGCAGTGGGTAGGAATAATGCCTCCAAATTTTTACACTTCAAACTTAGTCAGGCAGAACTGGAAAGCTGATAAGGTCCCCATGCAGCACCCTCCTACCAAATTAAATATATTCCAACCTCCAATCTCATTTCCGGGATATTAAATGTTGCCCAAGTACTCAAGTTGGTAGGTTTTGAAGGATTACAGATAATACTTTTAATTTACTAAAGAACCGACTATTGAAGTCCAATCTAGCTCGAAAATTTCTAACAATTTACCATTCTTGAATATTTTAAGGGATGTATTTGTAATCAATTTTCTTTCAAGATACATTTTGAAACATTTTCCTAAAGCACAAGTTCAGGCAAATTTTGCATTTATGATGTGCAAGTGAGTGAGTGGAAATCTAGATGAGAAAAACTTTTTAAAATGGGTGCAATTGTGCTGAATGGACTTAAAATGGAAACTCAACCCTTTTCTGGTTTCAGGTGTATGATTTATGATTACAATGTTATTTTATTTCTCCACCAAGGATTGACAGATGCTATGTTTTGCCCGAGGTTATAAAAATACTTCCTTTTGAAATGTTCCTGATATTTTCAAAGCTGGTTCTACTTTCTTTATTTTTGAACTGCCCTATAGGTGCAATCAGTCTCATGTCAACTGTAAAGGTATTTCAATATTGGACGCAAGTTTCAGTTGAATCAGAAAGATGCTTCAGTTATTCCACTGTATTCAACTTTACCTGTAGGCATTATACAAATACCTGAATAAAATTTTCCATTGAAAAGTTTCGAACTTTTAAATTATATTTTCTGTTTCTCCCTAAATCTCACCCTATTTGCATTTATTAGTATCTCCGTGACAGTCCCCATTGCTCTACAGCAATCCACCAACCATGAGCTTTAACTCTCGGTGCTTCTGCATACTTTGCAGACAGTAAGATGGACGGTATGCGAACATAAGAAGAGGCTATTCAACCTACCATGCCTATTCTGTCATTCAATGAGATCATGGTTGATTTGTAATTAGATTTTATATTCTCATTTTTATCTCATATATCATAAAGCTTTCTTACAAGTCATTCACAGGATGCGTAGGGATATGGGGAAAAGGCAGAAGATTGGCATGAGATAATCAAATTGGTGCAGGCATGGTGAGCCAAATCAGCATTTATTTCTCTGTAACAATCTTTGGCTTTGTTGGCTAGCCAATATCCCTAATTTCCCTTGAGAAAGCATTGATGAACTGCCTTCTAAACCTGCTGCAGTCTGTGTAGGTTGACCTACACTGTTGTTAGGAAGGGATTTCCAGGGTTTGGACCCACCAGTAGTGAAGCAAAAGAGATACAGTCTCACATCAGGATGATGTGTCGTTTAGAGGGCAACTTCATTTAACAAAAAAATCAATTTCAAATTAATTGGTCCAGCGCAAATCATCACTTTTGGGGGAAAAAAAGGAATTCCATAGAAACATAGAAAGCAGGAGTAGGCCATTCAGCCCTACAAACCTGCTCTGCTGTTCAGTGATGATCATGGCTGATCGTCTATCTCGGTGCCCTCTTCCTGTTTTCTCCCTATACCCTTTGATTTCTTTAGCTCTAACAACTTTTGCTAACTCCTTTTTGAAAACGTGCAATATTTTGACCTAACCCGCTTTCTGTCATCAGGAATTCCACAGGCTCACCATACTCTGGGTGAAAGGATTTCTCCTCGTGTCAGTCCTAGATGGCTTACCCCAAACCCTTAAACTGGGATCCCTGATGCTGGAGTTACAGGTACATCCCTTCTTGCATTTCCCTGTCCAATCCTGTTAGGATCTGATTGAAACGTATAAAATTCTATCAGCTGTCCCAGGAAGGAATCTGGTAAATGTTTGGTCCACTCCACCTATAGCCAGAACATGCTTCCTTGGATCAGGAGAACAAAATTATGCGTAATACTTCAGATGTGGACTCCTTAAAACCCTGAACAATTGCAACTGGTAAATTATTTGCACTTTCTGCATGTTGAACAGTTCCTGAGTTTGTATGACTGCACCTTTAGATTATAACTCCATGTCCGAGGTTCCCTGACCAGTCAAAATAGTTAACCCCATCAACCCTATCTGTTCATTTAATATCTTTTTAAATTTTGATTGCAGAGTCTGAGTGACAGCTTGATGATATTGCTTCCTATCATACTGTTGTTTCCCCACCTCCCCTCACCCCCACCCCACAGCCCACACCCCACACCACCAACAGCCCCCAGAACATGATCCCCACCATGGCACATCAGGCCATTGTATCAACTGAGGTAACCTACCTCACTTCATCTGGTGATCTCCCTCCAACAGCCACCAAGCTGATAGTACCCCAGCTCTGCAAAGTTCGCTTCTACCTCCTTCCAAAAACACACAAACAGGACTGGCCAGACAGACCCATTGTCCCCACCACCTGTAGAACTCTTCCCTTCCTACCTTGACTCAGTCTTTTCTCCCCTAGTCCAGTCCCTGCCCCCACACATCTACAATTCTCTGGTGCTTTACACCAGTTTCAGAATTTTCAGTTTGTCAGCTCCAGCTGCCTCCTCTTCACCATGGATGTGCAATCCCCTTACACTTGCATTCTCCACCAGGATGGTCGCGGGGCTCTCCGGTTTTTCCTGGAGCAAAGGCCTGAACCATCCCCACTCACCACCACCATCCTACATTTGGCTGAACTCGTCCTCACCATCAACAAATTCTGTTTTAACTCCTCTCATTTTCTTCAGGTCAGAGGTGTGGCAATTGGTACCTGGACGGGCCCTAGCTACGTTCTCTTCATGGGGCATGTGGAACATTCCTTGTTACAGTCCTTATTCTGGCCCTCACCCACAACTCTTTCTCCGATACATTGATGATATCATCAGCGCTGTTTCTCTTTCTCGTCTGGAATTGGAAAAACTCATCCATTTCACTTCCAAGTTCCACTCTGCCCTCACTTGCACCTGGTCTATTTCTGACTCCTTCCTTCCCTTCCTCGACAGCTCTGTTTTCATCTCTGGGGATAGATGGCCACTAATATCCGCTATCAGCCTACTGACTCCCACAGCTATCTGGACTATACGTTCTCACACCCTGCTTCTATAAAGACTCCATCCCATTCTCTCAGATCCTCTGTCTCCGTCACAGATGTTCAGATGAGGCCAACTTCGACAAGGGGGCCTCCGAAATGTCCGTCATCTTCCTCAACCAAGGATTCCCCTGGACTGTCGTCGATAGGGCCCTAAACTGGGTTCAACTCATCTCCTGCACATCCGTCCTCACCCCTCTCTTCCCTCCCACAACAGCGATAGGATTCCCCTTGCCCTCACTTACCATCCGACCAGCATCCACATCCAGAAGATCATCAGACGCCATTTCTGCCAACGCCAGCAAGCTGCCACCACCAGACATACATTCTCCTCCCCTCCCTTGTCCGCATTCCGCAGGGACTGTTCCCTCTGAGATACCCTGGTCCACACTTCCTTCACCCCCAACAGTTCCCCACAGCCCCACGGCACCTTCCCCTGTAACTACCAAAGGTGTAATACCTGCCTATTTACCTCTTCCCTCCCTGGTATCGAAGGACCCAAACATGGTGAAGCAGCACTTTACCTGCCCTTCCCACAATCTAGTCTGCTACATTCACTGCTCGCAATGTGGTCTTGCCTACATTGGGGAAACAAGGCACAGACTGGGCGACCACTTTGCAGAACATCTGTGTTCTGCTAGCAGAAAATGATCCTGAGCTTCCAGTTGCCTGCAACTTTAACACACCGCCCTGTTCCCTGCCCAACATCTCTATCTCAGGCTTGCTGCAGTATTCCAGCAAAAAGTACCACAAACTGGAAGAACAAGACCTCATTTTCCTCTTGGGGACCCTACAGCCATCTGGATTCGTTATTGAGTTCAATAACTTTAAGACCTGAACTCTTCCGTCTCCTAGTCTTCTACTTGACATACCAGGCCTTGTTATCACAGAGCTTGCCATTACACACTACCTATTGTTAGCCATTAACAGCCCCCATTAACAACTATTCACCCTCCCAGCCAGACCATTATCAACTCCTTTGTCTGTCCACTGTTCTTCTCTCTCTTTGGGCTCTATCCCCACATATTGTTTGATCCTTACCCTCTCCCCCAACCTTGCCTTCTGTGCATAAGCTGACATTTTTCTACTTACCATCAGCTCGGAGGATGGGTTACTGGACCTGAAACGTTAACTCTGATTTTTCTTCACAGATGCTGCCGGGCCTGCTGACCTTTTCCAGCAACTTCTGTTATAGTTCACGGAATACAATTTCTGTAATTACTCTTAGTATTATAGTGGTTCAATGGTTAGCAATGCCTCACAGTGTCAAGGACCCAGGTTGAATTCCAGTTGAACTCCGGCAACTGTTTGTGTAGAGTTTGTACGTTCTCCTCCTGTTTCTGTGGGTTTTCGCTGGCTACTCTGGTTTCCTTCCACAGATCAAAGATGTGCAGGTTAGGTGGACTGGCCATGCTAAATTTCCCAGAGTGTCCAGTGATATGCGAGTTAGGTGGTTTAATCAAGGGAAATGTTGGACTGTAAGGTAGGGGCGTGAGTCATTATGCATTTGTTGAGCTGAATGGCCTGTTTCCACACTCTATTTGGATTCCAGATATTGTTCTGGTACACTAAACCCCCTTGTACCATCAAAGAGTAATAAAGCACAGATGAGGTCTTTCAGCCCATCAGATCCACATCAGCTCTTTGGAAGAGCAATCCAGTTAGCCAGTCTTTCACCCATATCACATCAATTAATTTCTTTTCAGTTATTTATCCAATTCACTTTGGAAAGCCACTGTTGAACATTTTCACAACCCTATCCAAATCTGATCACTGTTTGAGGTTTCTCGTTATTACTAATGGGATGTGGCATAGCTGGCCAGTGCAGTATTTTGTTTTTGCCAGCCCCTAATTGCAGGTTATTTCTGAAGACAGAGTCATCCACGTTGTTCTGAGTCTAGAGTTTCACATAGGTCAGGATGGCAGATTTCCTTCCCTGAAGGCCATTAATGAATGAGATGGGTTTTTACAGTAGTCAACGTTAGTTTCATGTTCACCATCTCTGAGACGAGATTTCAATTCCTGTTTCCATAAATTGGATTTAAATTCCACTAGCTGCCATGGGTATGAAAAGGAACTATTTACAGGGACATAACAAAGTAGTTATTGAAAACTGAATGGGAAATAGTACTGTTGAACAACAATGGCCATTTAAGATTGGAATCCCACACACTTGAACTTTTCCACGTTTCCCAGGTAATGGGATGAGCTTGCTCACTTCCTTGCTCCATACATTAAGCCTACTCCTTTATGTAGAATTGGATATTTTGAGGACAATATAACCTTTCTAAAATGTGCTATTGAAACTGTTCATGGTATTACGATCTAACCAGAACTTTATGGAGCTGGAGCGTAACGTGTAGCCCATTACATTCTCCCCGCCTCCCGATATAAAGACCAGAACTGCATTGAGTTTCTTAATTATTTCCTACACCCTCTATAGCATTTTAATAATCTATTTGCATGCTACTACAACATGATTTTCCTTTCTCAAACAGCCAGGGTCAAGTAGACAGAGAGGCAGATTTGTACGTTTTTGCTTTGGACCTCAAATACAAAATTTTATCTGGTTAAGCATAAACACCCATTGGAAATGCCACCAAGACAAAATGAGATGTTTTTTTAAAGAGATTTTCAGAAAACATTTGATAATTTAGGAGTTGACCCTGCTGAATACATTAAGAGTACACGATGGAACAGAGTGTTTTGAAAGCAGTGGTTTGTGCAGAAAACTGATGACTTTTTGCTATTTGCCTGACTTGTCGGCCTAGTCTGTCCCATCATGGAGGAATTGCATGAACACACATCCACCACTGTGCAGGTCGCACAAGAGTTAGGCATGATCCCAAACAGGATACAAAGATAAACCATGGTCTCCGTTAGATCCACTCCTGTGCTGGTATGCAGCAACTATAAAGGGAGAGCGCAGTGCAAAAAATGGGCAGCTCAGAATAAAGGGAAATTTGAGTGACCCTCAACCTTACCAACAGGGAACAACATAAGAAAAACCTAAGATCGGGAGAAGTCAGCAGTTGCTTTGTGCTCAAACATAAAATATCCTAAATAATATACTGCAGATGTTGCAGATCTGAAGTAAAATCAGAAAATTCTGCAAATATCCAGAAGCTGCGGCAGCATCTGTGAAGTGATAGAAACAGCTTCCTTTTAAGGATTCTTTGTTGGCTCTGATGAAGGTTCATTGACTTAATAGGTTAACAATATGATCGAGTCCTGTTACAAAGCTCTTGGTGAACTGTGTAATACCTTCCAATCATAGAGAAATTGTGGGAGATTTTACACTACTGATGCAAGAAGCAACTTTAGCCCTGAGTTTCAAAAACATACAGTTAGAATTTAACATGGTACTTCCTTTGGAAATGAAAACAGTATGGATGGGATTTAATGATTGGTTGTGATTTAACCTTGTACAATTGGAATTTAACATTGCAGGATTATTGTGCAGTTGGGATAAAAGCAGATGATACCACAAATTTGAGCAAATGAGAAGTTAGGTCACGTTATAAATTTTATAAATCGAACTCAGAAACTTTGAATGAGAAGTGAAAATTAAATCTGAAACTACTGTACATGGCAGTGAAAAAATCAGAAAATGCTTAATTGTCCCATTGATTTGGAAAAAAATGAGAACAAGCTAAGTGTTTTAGTGCAGACAGTTCAACAGAAAGGTTATGTATTGAAAGGAGTGTGTCTGGAGCAGTAATAGAGTTGCATTGATATAGCTTCTATTCCTATCTCTCTCAAATGTCCCAAGGTGTTTTACATAAATATAATTATTTAAATTCACCCTTTTGAAATGGTGGCATTTACTTCATTTATCTGTGGTTGTGCCAAAGTTACATTCAGAGATTTGCGTAAATCTGTACCCCACATATCACAGCGCAATTTCCAGGGGTAGATTTGTGGGATATGTGATTTAAACAGCTTTATGTTTCATTTTTTGACAAATTTCATTTTGAAAGTCAAATTATATTGGCCTAAAATATTGCTGGGTTGTTACGACAATCCATGGTACCCGCAGCTGAGAATGATCATTTGATTTTCGACTGTCTTTAGTATAATGGTTGATAGCAATTATTGACCAGTTCAGCTGAAGGTGAGCCATATGGCAGAGGCTTAAATCAATAGGTTTACAGTGACAGTCCAGTGATGAAAAGATATGCCATATTATTAGTGAGCAGGAAGACTAATAGATATTTTTGCTGAGATAGTTCTTCTGGCTGTCACTGCATCTGTAATAACACCAGCATTAATAAACATCTCCAAAATTGGAAAATGATTTGTCTTGTCAGCTACTGCTCAGCAGTATGTAAACTTTGAAAACAAAGAACTTTTAATTATTTGCAAAATATATGAGCTCTGCTGCAGAGTAGTGAGCCCTGAGTGAGCCAAGTAATGATTAGATTTGTGACAGCTTGCAGCCATTCAGTATTGCAGCAAATATTCTCTCTGATCACGTCAGGACTAGACTACTATACATTCACTTGAATTACTAGACATTAACTAAATGTTAACTTCAATTACTCCAAATGATTTCTCTTTAAGTGAGGAGTAATTTTAAGAAAAAGGAAACAGTGAGCATGTTAAGGGAATGAATGTGATAAAAGTTCGAGATCTCAAGTCCTGAACGCGTTGAATAGAAAATGGCCTTTGTGTGTTGCCAAAATACAAACAGAACAGTATTATACCAATGTTTACACTGAAGGGATGTTTGCAGATTCGCAAAGCTCTTATGAAAACTGAAATGGTGCAAAGAGTGATGACCAGGATTCTGCAGGGTCTTAAATCAGTCAGCTGTGAAGGTAGATGAAGAGCAGAAAGCCCTAATTTGGATGGTAAACAGAACAATGTACTCTTCTTATGTTAAAAAGAAATCTTTGGTTTAGAAAGTGATGATTCAGTGGGAGAGAGTGAAGGAAGCATATGTACAGTAAAATAATGCAAGTAAAAATTAATCACAGTGTAACAATGATAACAAAGTGTGGAGCTGGATGGACACAGCAGGCCAAGCAGCATCTTAGGAGCACAAAAGCTGACGTTTCGGCCTGGACCCTTCACCAGAAAAGGGTCTAGGCCCGAAACATCAGCTTTTGTGCTCCTAAGGTGCTGCTTGGCCTGCTGTGTTCATCCAGCTCCACACTTTGCTATCTCGGATTCCCCAGCATCTGCAGTTCCCATTATCTCTCCTCACAGTGTAACAGTAACTAGTTTACATAAAATGGTTTAACTTGGGGGAAAATTAATTATTTATATTTGTGACGACCAACACAATATAGGATTGAGAAAAGGAAGAAATAAGATGCCACATTTAAGCTTTGCAAGTTGCAAATATATCTCTTGGAGGAATGAAAGTGTGTGTTAATAATGCTGGTAGAGGAAAAATTTCAATGCTCAGTGTTGGATCTCGGTTCCTTTGACACTGAGGCCATTTGATGTGCAAAAACCAACCAACTCTAGTATACAGGGTTAGGGAAGAATGTGGTGCAATCGATTAGCAGCTCAATGGTGCAGTGCACGTGGAACCTCCATAGAACACTATGTTTCAGCACGGAGCAGGAGGTTGTGGAGATGTTCTTAAGGAAGGACAAGAAAAACATTTTCAGTATATTATTATTATCATGTTTCATAGCCTGGATGTCAATATGCTTTTTAGAGACTTGTGTATGATATCATCACTTAAACAAAGAATGTGACTGAACAGTATGAAGGTCTCGGATATTATCTTTCTTACTTTGACGTGAAGCACGGCATGATAATGAAAGCATACTATTTTTTTGTAAACTGCTTAATACCAGCCCAGACATTGTTATACCTGTGAATGCAATATTTGTATAAAGTAAACATCTGTTGGAATCTGCAATACCCCATTATCCATATCTATTTTCGTCTGTTAGGTCAAATAGCATAAACTTTACTGCATCAGATAGAATGACTTACTGGAGGCAAAATTCAAATCAATTATCAATTTCTTCAAGACTTCTGAAGACATTCGCATTCAATTAATTACTTTAAAGTGGTTTCATGGTGATTATGCAAGCAAATACCAGTAAACATTTTGCACAGGAAGGTCCACGGACAACAACCTAATGAGTAACAAGATGAGCAAAGTTTTGGTAATGTTGGTTGAGCATTAAGCCCTGATAAGGACACAGGGAAAACTAATCTGGATCTGGAATATCCAGCGCTCTGTTGTTGATTGTGGGATTTTGCTGCATTTCATAATAATAATGACAAGATTTGACAAGTCACATTTTGGTGAGCAAATTCTTTCTGATCCCACAAGGTGAAAAGTTAAATGTAATTACAAGATCTTTCTCTAAGATCAGAGCAACTTCCCATTAATGTTCACAGCATGAAGTTGACTGTGCATTGCATGTTTAATAATTAATCTAAAACTTTACATTTCTTTAAGGTTTGAATTTAAAACCTAAGATCACTGAAAACAGAAAGAACAGTAACAAAATCACAAACTTCATGTTTCATTTGTGGCTTTAAGACTTCATTCTTGACGTGGCTCAAGTGATTGCTATGCAAATGGCACAACAGGATAAGTTGCTCAGTACAGACATGGGAGCAATTCACCTTTTGCCTACAAAGCAGCAGGCCCTTTTCTCTCATTACAAGCTGATGAACAAAGTTAACCTTGTGATAATTTGTTTCTAAATTATTTTTGTAGTCCTCGGGAAGCTAATGGAAGGTTAATTTCTTCACAATGTGCTGGAAGGTAAATTGCTTTGAACACCTGTTCTTTCTAATGTAATTTTTCTCTTTCTCTTGCTTCTGTTCTGTTTTATTTCTCCCAATGCCCACTGAGCTCTGAAGCAGTGTGTGGGGAAAGTATGGTTGGAGTTTTATTAAATGGGTTGGCCTGTGGTTGATCCATATAGAACCTGTATAGAACAAAGGCAGTGTTCATTTTCAGCAGCACTTCTTTGGATTGTTCTTAAGAATAGTTTGGCAATGTTGAAGCATTAAAGTGCCATCATTTTAGTTTTAAGCAGCACCAGGTTATTTGTTGAGTCAATGAGTTGAGCTGACTATGAGTAAATCTTCAGGTTTCAGAGGTGTGTATACAACATCACAGGCAATTATGGCCTTGTAGTTAATGAGATGATTAGTGTCCACATCAATGGCATTGCTTGAAGAGTAATGTGTTATTTCAGAAACTACTGCAGTTCCATTCACTTTGTGATTTCATTTCTTATTTTTATTCTTTATTTAAGTAACTTGCACTAAAAGAGGTTATTACATTGGACATCTGAATTAAATACAAAGTATCTTCAAGCTACCAGCTTGCATGTTTCCAATCCTTGTTTCTTCGTAAACTGACTTTCAGCCATTTATTTAAAGAAAGGTAAATCAAATACGTTATGATGACCTCAGCCACTCATTGTGAAGTTATCCATCAGGAGACCAAAATTATTTAAAACTGTCTGCTATATTGGACAAAATGCCTTATGAAAGGAAATCCGAATTAATGTGCAATTGCTCTTTTCTCCTTAGTCCCCTCGGTGAGTTGGACAAGGAAGACTGAATTCCTAAGTTACAGGTCCCCTTGCAAAGGGAAAATAAACTCACCATATATGGTGTGCAGCATTGGTTCACCAGGCTGATTCCTGAGATGGTAAGACTATCCTATGAGGAGATATTGAGGAGACTGGGCCTGTGTTCTCTGAAGTTTAGAACAATGAGGGGTGATTTCATAGAAACTTACAACATCTCTTAAGGGATCGATAGAGAACATGCAAAAAGGATGCTTTCCCCAGCTGTGGCATCTAGAACCAGGGGGAAATGTTTCAGAATAAAAGGTAAGCCATTTAGGACTGTGATGACAGAGAAGTTCATACAGAGTGGTGAAGGTTTGGAATTCAATCCCATGGAGAGCTGTGCAAGCTCAGCCATTGAGTTAGTTTCTAGGTTCTAATTTGATCAAATCGTACTGGGATAATGTGGGAATATGCTACAGAGGTAGATGATGAGCCATGATGTTCTAGAATGTTGGAGAAAGTTCCAGGGGCCGAATAGACTACTGTGCCTTTTTGTTTTTAAACAGAACATGGTGTAAGGTAATAGCTTTGAATTCAAATTGCAATTATTAGAAAGATCAGCTGATTTAGCTGATCTTGACCTGTTAGCACAAATATTGACAGCTACATTTGGCCTCAATACCTTTGGTCAAGAAATGAAATGGCAGAGATCGACAAATTCTTGATCTCTCAAGCAATCGAGGGCTACGGGGAGAATGCAGGGAAGTGGAGTTGAAATGCCCATCAGCCATGATTTAAATGGCAGAGTGGACTTGATGTGCCGAATGGCCTTACTTCCACTCCTTTGTCTTATGGTCTTATGTTATGATCCAGTGTCGTCTTACTAGGAGATGCTTATGTGTGGAGAGCACAGGAGAATCGTATAAAGTATGCAGTGATGCCCATTAAATTGAATAGTAAACAGACACTTTGTAGACTCCTGCATGCTGTGCGACCATTTAGGTGAGGCAGTGGAAGGCTTCTGGGGCCGATGTAATTGGACCAGAGCAATGGTGAAACACAACTGGAAGAGGAAGTGAAAATGCCTATTTTTCAAAAAGGATTGTTCTAAAAACCCTAAATGATACTTATTTAAGCAGTCTCAACCAATTTCCGAAAAAAAAAATCCTGAACCATGGGACAAATCTGCTCTAAGTTAAAACACAGGCTAATTTCACAAATTCTTACACTTGGACTCAGATCCTTGCTCATTAAGGTTCCAAATCCCTTAATTATCTATCCATTAAAACTAACAGATGGAAAAATTGTGTCCAAAGTCCCTGTGGTCCCATGGCTGTGACTCCATAATGGAGATTTGAATTTGCAAAGTGACTCCTTCCATTAAAATCTTACTCAGCTAATCCACAAAAATACTCGTGCGCGGCAGTGGATATATTGCATTAGTTGGTTGGGGGCAGGGGGATGCTGATGATTGGTGAGGTTCCAGGGAATAGTGGTGGTTGCAGCAAGTAACATCTGTTATTTAGGATTAAAGGATATGCCTTGGATGGAGAAACTGAATCATCGATCATGAATTTGATCGGTGCTATATCTGATCTGGCGACACGTCATGCTCCATGTCTCACCTTGTAAAAGAGACTGGTGAGTGAATCTACGGGCCAGAATTTCAAGTCTGGAATGATGCAACCAATTATAAATGTGCATCAGTTCATATTTGTTTTAAGATTTGAAGATTTAATGTCAGTCCTGCTTCATTCTACAATCTGATATGGAATTACAAAAATCAGACTTGGACATGTATTGGTAAATACCATGCCTGGTTGAGAAAATCTTTTCCTTCAGTACTGAAAAGCAGTGTGCCTTCTTCGGCAGTTCAGTGCCACCAGTGACTCCTTGGTCCATTCTGAGTATCAACTTGTGCCATCCTGCCAGGAAAACTGGTGTCAATTGCTGAGAAGTGTTCTGGAAACAAATGTTCATCTATTCCTGTTGCAATAGGATGGCTCAATCTTGGGCAATTGTCATTTCTGATATATTGCCAAAATAAATGCATTAATCAAGTGACTGGTAAAATGCTGTCTATTTCAAGGGCAAGAATTTGATCGCAGAATGATTTAATATCTTTCTTCAGAGGAGTTATATGACCCCACTGCTGCTCCCTGTCCAGACGATTCGTCTACAAACCTGATGGCTACACAGAAGCTAAACCAGCTCAGAAAACAATCCTTCCCAGACAAATTGGACATCCACTGCTGGTATTACTTTAGACATGTAGTAATTTCTTATCTCAGCCTTCAGCATCACGAGATTTTCAAAGCAGACACGAACAGGCTGCTTCTGGAACTGGGTAAACTTAACATAAATCTTCAGGGTACTATTTGACTCTTTTTTTTGTGATAGTGTTGAAACACTCAGCTGCAGGCTGCCCAGTGCAAGGTCATTTTCATTTTGTCAAACTGAATGAATATATAGTTCATCCCTTTTTTTGTTTTGGCTCCTGATCTAATAACCTGTGAGGATTGGTCAGGGTGCTGTGGTGCATCAAGTGAGGTAAATGCCAGATTAGTCTGGAATTAGCGTGCCATGCATTTTGCCCCCGCAGAGGAGGAGACACTTAGGAGACCGCTTCAGGATGATGGTCTGAGAAGACACTGGGGAAATTTTCGTCCCTAAGCTCTCCCACTCTGCTCAGATGGTGAACTGAAGCAATGGATGCTTATTAAACAAAATTCATAGCAATGGAACACTAGCAAAGCGAATATGGGCTGGAAAAGGGATTTTGGGGAGGGGTGCAAGAAATGTCAGAATCAGAATTTTTGTCCACAGATATAGATGAATCATAGAATCCTTACAGTGTGGAGACAGTCCCTTCAGCACAACAAGTCGACACTGACCCTCAGAGCATGCCACCCAGATCCACACTGCTATACCCCACCTAATCTACACATCCTTCAACACTACAGGGCAATTTAGCATGGCTGATCCACCTAGCCTGCGCATCTTTGGACTGTGGAAGGAAACCAGAATACCTGGAGGAAACGGAGAGAATGTGCAAACTCCACACGGACAGTTGCCCAAGGGTGGAGTTGAACCAGGGTCCCTGGTGCTGTGAGGCATCAATGCTAGCCACTGAGCCACCATGCCACCCTAGGGGGAAGAAAATGGATTGTTGAGGTTGTCGACTTACTCACTGAGCCAGTGTGTTTGGTTTCATTACCCTGCCAGGTAACATTGTCAGTGCATCTTGAGTGAAGCATTCTGTCCCGCTTGTTATTTATAAGCTTTGGTTTGTTGAGGTGGTTGGCATCACTTCCGGTTCTGCTTTTCAGTGGATTGTATATCAGGTCCTTTTTGATGTATTTGTTGATGAAATTCCGGTGAAATGCCAGGCCTCCAAGAATTCCCTGGCATGCCTCTGTTTGGCTTGTGCTGTTATGGATGTGTTGTCCCAGTCAAATTCATGTCTTTCTTTGTCTCTGAGTATTGAGACCAGTGAGAATTGGTCGTTTTTCTTGATGGCTAGTTGGCGTTTGTGTATCCTTATTGTCAGTTTTCTTACAGTTTGGCCTATATGTGTAATGTTTCTCACAGTCCTTGCATGGCATTTTGTATATTACATTAGTTTTATTGGTAGTGGGTGTGGGGTCCTTTACGTTCTTCAGTAGCTGTTGCAGGGTGGTTGTTGCTTTGTAGGCTATTCTGGTACCTCAGGGTCTGAGTCATCTTGTGATCATCTCTGATGTGTTTCTGATGTACGATAAGGTTATTAATACGTCGGGCTGTGTTGTGTCTTGATGTGGTCTGTCATGGAGGTAATGGTGGATTGTGCTTTTGGGTATCCATTCCTTTTAAAAACTCCATATAAGTGTTCCTGTTCTGCATTGTGCAATTCGAGATCGCTGCAGTGTGTTGTGGCCCGTTTGAATAATGTCCTAACACAGCTTTCTGTTTATAGGTGTTGGGGTGGTTGCTGGTGTAATTAAGTATGTGGCCCGTATGTGTGGTCTTTCTGTGTATGTTAGTCTGGAGTTCCCTGTTGTTCTTGCATCCCACCATTACGTCCATGAAGGGTAGTCGATTGTTGTTCTGTTCTTCCTTTGTGAATTTTATCCCGGTGAGGATATTGTTTATGAGTTGGTGGATTTCTTCTAGTCTTGTGCATTTGATAATCACAAAGGTGTCACCTACATAGTGAACCCAGAGTTTGGGTTGCATAGTGGGGAGCACTGTCTGTTCTAATCTTTGCATTACTACTTCTGCTGTCAGTCCTGGTATTGGGGATCTCATTGGTGTTCTGTTGATTTGTTTGAATAAATGACTGTTGAAGGTGAAGTGGGTTGTGAGGCAGAGTAGTTTCAGGGTCCTGTCCTGGTTGATGCTGTCAGTGTTGTGGGTAGTCTGCCTTCACAATTCACCCAGCAGTGTGGCAATTGTCTCTATGGCTAGGTCGATGTTTATGGATGTAAATGGTGCTGTTATGTCGAAGGATTTCATTATCATATCATATCTTCTATCCTAGTGTCCTTGATAATGTTGAGGAATTATTGGGAGGAGTGGATGGAGTGGGTAGTGTTGTCTACTGAGTATTTCGGTTTGTACTGTAGATCTTTGGCAAGTCTTGTATGTTGATGTGAGATGACAAGGTATAGAGCTGGATGAACACAGCAGGCCGAGCAGGAAAGCTGACGTTTTGTTGGTGTCCCTGGTAGTGAGACAATGGGTCTGAGGGGAACCCCTGGCTTGTGTACCTTGGGGAGCCCATTGAAGCGGGATGTGTTGGATCCCTTTGGCTTCATTTTTTGCTTGTCTATCTTGCTGATGTTTCCTGAGTTGTGTAATTCTGGGCCCGAAACATCAGCTTTCCTGCTCCTATGATGTTGCTTGCTGCGCTGTGTTCATCCAGCTCTACACCTTGTTATCTCTAACTTCTTCACGGTTGTTTTGATCTGGTGCTGGGTCTGTCGCCATCTGTTGGTATCTGTTGGTATCGGCTAGTAGTGCATTGGCTTTCTTGATATAGTGGGCTGTATTAAGGATTACTTTACCTTGTCCGCCAATAAGATTACAATGTTTCTGTCTTTCTCAAGTCTTTCTAGGGCTTTCCTCTCTTCTGTGTTGAATGTGTTTCATTTACCTTTTCTGCTCAGTGTTGCGACTGTTGCATTTTCTCCATGAGTCCTTTGTCTTTTAGTGCTGATTCCAGTGCAGCCAGAAAGTCAGTGTTATTTTTTGGCATCTCTGTAGTTATAATTCAGTTTGCATACAATGACGGTCTTCTCAGTGTCTGTAAGTGGTTGGTCCGACGTGTTCTTGATCTATGTTTCTGTGTTGTCTGTGTCATTGTTGTCGGTGAGTTTGGATAGTTTTTCTTGAAGGGCTATTCTTTTGTTTGTCCTGGTCTTTTGTTGTACGTTGATGGCTTGTTCCAATGTGGATGGCCATTCTTGGTTAAATTGGAATATAAAGTTTTTTTGGCGTGCAATTTTCCATTTGTATTTGTGGAAGGGCTTGTGGGCATGGTTGATTGTAACCTTTATCATTCTGTGGCTGTTCTGTGTAGCTGTTCTTTGTGCCTGTAGAATGTTAATCGATGGTTTACAGTTTAAGCTTTGTGGTGGTACACACTAGTCACCTTACCGTACATCAGAGACATATCAGAGATGATCACAAGATTACTCAGAGCCCAAGGTATCAGGGTATCCCACAAACCAAAAACCACCTTGTCACAGCTCTGACAAACAGAAAGGATTCCATACCCACAACCAACAAGACTAATGTAATATACAAAATACCATGCAAGGACTGTGAGAAACATTGCATAGGCCAAACTGGAAGAAAACTGACAATAAGGATACATGAACCCTAACTAGCCACGAAAAGACATGACCAATTCCCACTGGTCTCAATATACACAGGGGAAAAAAAAGGACACCAATTCGACTGGGATAACACATCCATAATAGCATGAATCAAACGGAGATAGACCAGGGAATTTCTGAAGGACTGGCATTCCAACCGGAACTCCATCAACAAGCACATTGAACAGGATCTGATAGACAAACCACTGAAGAACAGAACCAGAAGTAATGCCAACCACTCCAGCAAACTGAGTCATATAAATTACAAACAGAACAGAATACCAACGCTTCACCATAGGCGCACTGACGAGGTTACGTAGCAGGGTAATGAAACATCTGCAAGCAAACATACCAGCTCGGCAAGCAAGTCTGCAAACTCATCCACAATCCGAGCTACAAATCTTCACAAAAGCTTTAATGTAGATTGTTGTAACCAACCTTTTAAATGACTCTGTTGTGTTTGTACACATTATTATGTTATACTGAGAGACACAGAGACTGAGTATTGTATTGTGCTGGGGTAAAGTTAACAGCACCAATAAGAGTCAAGTCATATTCTTTCAATCAGCAAATATTGCGTTGATCAGCGGGCTTCCAGACTGTAGGTTCCCTGGAATATTTCACACAATGGAGGATTGCTGCTGAGTTGAGATGTTGGAGACTTGCACGTGCTTTTTGCACGAAAGCTTTCTGCTGTGCCCTGTTCATGTGGAGTAGAAATACCATCAATAGTTTGGAAAGGCTCTGTTGCCATGCATGCAGGAACAGTAACTGTGGGAGGTGCATGAGTAATGTGATTTAGCTCAGGGTGCAGTACCATCAATAATTCTTCACAGAGACAAACTGTGCCTTTGTAAATTGATCTTAACGTGCACTGAAAACACCTATAGGTTTTATGATATCCTGTGCAAGAGTATGTGAAACTGTAAACAGAAATCATGTCACATAAACAAGTTGAATTCAGTATAAATGTTCATCAAGATGTACAAAATTTTACAGTCACCAGAGACAGCACGAAAAAGATGATGAAATCTCATTTAAATTTTACTTTTGAGAAAGCTCTGTTTTATGTCTCATCCCAGCCATGCACATTTGCCGGACTAAGAATGGTCAGAGATTTCTTCTCAACTTTCTGCTGCTGCTGTTGATTTATCCATTCAAATCTGCTTGAGAGGGATACAAGGACACAACATGGCTCACCCTTTATTTTGCTTCCTCACTAAGTAAAAACACTTTTTAAAAGAAATTTCCTTTTGATTTTATTTGATGTTTTTTCCCTGCTGATTACATAGAAATGCATCAGATCTTTCAGAATGTACTCCATGCAGCCCCGTCAATCTGTGCTGTTGCTTATGTGCAACAGAAATGTTCTCCTATCTTAATGAAGGAGCTGTAGATTGTGGCCTCAAACAGAAGTTTATTCTCCTCCATGCAGTGCCTGCAGTTTTTGCTAAATGGCTTCTGTGACTGAGGTAGGGGGTACTTTGCAAGTGCTGAAGTGCATCATCTCTTCTCCTGACAACATTTTGAATTAGCCCATTTTTTGGGGGGAGCACATATATTCAGAGTAATATACAGAGGCTCAGGAGCATGCATGCATTTGTGTATACTTTTGTTTTAGCATCTGAGTAGCAGCATCATTTGATTTCTGTGATCCTGGATTTGGGGAAACAGCATTTGCTGTACTG